>NC_142040.1:6074653-6388153 GCF_982192425.1 Myodes glareolus
ATTATAAAAAGTCATAGTTAACATGATACAAGAAGATGTGGAATTGGGCAAGAATGTCTTCTCTGGCCACTTCATTTCCTATTGTACTGAATTTCTTAGTACACTAAGACAAGAAAGACAGAAAAGACTGTTTTTGTTTGCAGATGACCAGGTTGTATATAGAAAACTCCAATTTCCTAGTAAATAACTAGGAAATATAATGCGTGTAGCCATAATGCAGGATACAAAGTCAATACAAACATTTATCTCTACATACTAGGAAAAGTCATTTTACAGTAGAAAGTTAACTGTACATTTCCATGTAGAATAGCATAAAATGTTCTGAAATAAATATAACAAAATATGTGGATCACCTCCCTCTACACATAAAACCATAAAGTCTGAGCTAAAGAGATGGCTTAATGGATAAGAGCACTGGCTGCTCCTCCAGAAGACCCAGTTCAATCCCTAGCACCCACATGGTGACAACCACTCATAACTCCAGGTCCAGGAAATCTGATGCCTTCTTCTGGCCTCCTAGAATATCAGCCACACTCATGATACATAGACATGCATGCAGGAGAAACACTTAATACACGTACAATAATAATAACAAAAATTTAAAACCTGTAAAATATGCCAAGCATGGTAATGCAGAGCTAGCAGCCTTTAATCCCTATACTCCTGAGGCAGAACCAGATGGATCTCTGTGAGTTTGAGTCTAGCCTAGTCTACATAAGGAATTCAAAGCAAGACTACATACTAAGACCCTATCTCAAAACAAGCAAACAAATGAAAATCCTCTAAAATACTATAAAAGAAATTAAAAGGGAAGTAAAATGAATAAATTAAGAATACACCACAATTAAAGATTCAATTTCATTAAAATTGCTCCTTGAAAATTTCACATATGTTGTATGCCTCATCCCTGATACTCTTAGGCCACCCTCTCCTAATCTTTCCACCATTGTCAACCCTGTCCTTCCCTAGAACTTGCTAGTCAATATTCATGTCCTTATTGTTATGTTCTGTGACCCAGCTGAGTTCAACGAGAGCAATCTATGTGACCAAAGCTTTTGAACAATTTTTAAAGTAATAGTCCTTTCAAAATAGTTTATAAATTTTATTTATTTATTTATTTGTTTGTTTGTTTATAAAAATTTCCACTTCCTCCCCTCCTCCCCATACCCTCCCATTACCTCCACTCCCCCCCCCCCAACTCCCTCTCCAGTCCTAAGAGCAGTCAGGGTTTCCTGCCCTGTGGGAAATTCAAGTTCCTCCCCTCTCCCTCCAGGTCTAGGAAGGTGAGCATCCAAACAGACTAGGATCCCAAAAAGCCAGTACAGGCAGACAAAACAAGACCCAGTGCCATTGTAAATGGCTTCTCAGTCAGCCGCCATGTCAGCCACATTCAGAGAATCAGGTTTGATCACATGCTCGTTCAGTTTATGCAGCCCTAATCAAAACCCAGACGTTGACCGGATGAGGCAACATGCGCCTTTCCAACCGTCTTATCGGGAAGCTCAAGCAGAAAGATTACAAATTCAAGGCATGCAGGCCTGGACAATTCAACAAGACCGTGTCTCAAAACTAAGATGAAAAGAGCTAAGGATGTAGCTTAGTGGTAGAGTATTTCCCAGTATGTGAAAAGCCCTGGGTTCAGTTTTGGTACCACACACAGAAAAGACATAGACAGAAAGACAGAGAGAACACATGCCAATAGGATCAGGGGGAAAATGGCTAAACCAGCTTAGGAATCAATCTGACAGCAGCACTTCATGAAGTTAAAAACAGAACAATTCTATCCTAGGCAATTTACCCAAATTTGACAATCTGTGTCCAAAAAAAAGGTGGTTTCAAGTATTCAGAGCAACAAATGAGATACAAATGTCCATGAGCTATGTAATTGTGGTGGGTATGTAATTGTGACACATCTTCATTACTAAACGTTACCTGAAAACACAGCAAAATATTAATGACTCAATAATATGAGTCCCTAAAATATGCTAAGTGAAAGGATCAAAGACAAAAGATTATTTACTATCTGATCCTATGTTCATTGAGCTGGCAGGTTTTAAATAGTTGCATTTTTCAAATACCCTCAAATTAACTCTGGGTGATTCTTGAAGCTTTTGCTCAATGCTCTGTGAAGTCCTTATACACTGTATTGCCTTTGCACGCTTATTTTCCTGATACATTCTTCAGTTTGCAGCCCAAACTTCCAAAGACCTAGTGGTTTAAACATGTCTCCCTCACAGTTTAGAGGAAAGAAGTCTGAGGCCAGGTTGTCCCCATGCCTAGACTGGTGAGGGTCCTCTCTGGGTTACAGACAACCAATCTCTCATTGCATCTTCACCTGGTAAAAAGAAGACAAGAGAGTCCTCTGGATTTCTTTTTCTTTTTTACAAGGATATTATCCAACTTGTGAGCTCTCCACCCTCATGGTTGAAAAACCTCTCAAAGGACCCACTTTAACAGTGCCACCAGGAAGGAATCTTAGTATGTGAATGAGCGTAGAGACTCAGACCTTCGATCCTTTGCGTGTCCATTATACTCCTGTATTTTCATTTATATGTGAGAATGTTTTAGTGACTTGGAAGCTACCATAATCTTGATGATTAAGAATTACTGGCAAATTGTCAGGGCAGAAGATCCTGGAAACTGCCTTCTACAAAGTAAATATCTGTTCTCAGACTTCTTTCTTCTTTTTAAATCTTTGTCTCCTCTTTAGGAGACTCCTTAGTGTATCTTCTCTAGTTTCACAACTGCCCTACCCCCATTACTAGGAGTCTTCATTAAGGTCACTCTCATAGATCCCATGGGCTTTCCACTGACTAGGTTTCTACATTGCCCCTCCCCCATTGTAGTAGTCTCTCCTGGTACTCTCTTCTCCACCCCATCCTATCCCTACCTGATCATCACATCCCTGCCTGTCCCTAGTCTACCCACAAAATCTATTCTATTTTCCCATCCAGGGAAAGTTGTGAGTCCTCCCTTGAGCCCTCCTTGTTACTTAGCATCTGGGTCTGTACATTATTCTGCACTTAGCAGACTTAACAGGCAATGCCCGTTTGTGAGTACATACCAAGTTTGTCTTTTGGTTTTTTCTATTTCCATCCATTTGCCTGCAAATTTTATGATGCCTTTTTTTTTCAGCTGAGTAACACTCCACTGTGTAGATGTTTTCTTTGTCCATTATTTGGTTGAGGAACCTCTCGGTTGTTTCTAGTATCTGGCTATTATGAATAAAGCTGCTATGAACATAGTTGAGCTAGTGTTCTTGTGGTAGGATGCACCCTTTGGGTGTATGCCCAAGAGTGGTATAGCTGTGAAGGTCCTAGGTTTCAACTTAGGGTCCTCAGTTTGTGTTTATTTGATGTAGTTGGAACTATTAAGAAAATTAGGTATAGTGGGGAGTTTTAGATCAGTGGATGTGACCTCTCAAAGTGGTAGGATGCTGGTCTCTTCTCTCATTTTCACACTTATTTATAACACAGCATGGTTCTGCTTTTTTGCCAACCACTTCCACTATGATGTGCTATGCTGCAATAGGCTCATGGCAATAGGGCCACTTGCTCATAGGTGAAGACATTTAAGACTGTTGCTAAAACAAACCATTCGTCTGTTTAAGTTGACTTGTCTCAAATATGTTACAATATAGAAAGCTGATGAACATGGCACTACTTTCTCCTTCCGTCTTTCCTTCCATCTGTCAGTGGCATTTCTTGGAGTCCCCCATCCCTTTATGTTTCATAATTTGCCAGAATTGCCAAAAACTCAGGGAAACACATGCTGACTTTGTTCAACATGAACTTTGTTTACTCTGAAGGATATTATGGGATAAGAATGAATGGCCACGTGAAGATCCAGAGCATAGAAACTTCCAAAACATGGGATAGGTGCTGCGCTTAACCCAACACACAGGACAGTCATCAGTCAGAGGTTTTCTAATACTTGGGAGTTTTACATAGGTAAGAGCTGTGTCAGGTATGAATTTTATAGAGGTTTTATTTCATAGGCATCATTGATTAAATTATTAGCTATTGGTATTCACTTTCTAGATCATCTCCCCTTTATGTATGTCAGAGGTGAGTCTGAAAGTTCTGGTCTTTGGAAGGAAAAATGGATAATTTGCTAAACTGAAGCACAGGCAGGGACTGAAAGTGGAACAGACACAAAAACTTAGCAGAAGAAAGAGCATTCATGTTAGGTCATGAAAGATGAATGTTCACAGGAGAATATCAGCACTTGCCTGATGTGAATAATTGTAAGGATAGCTAAGACTTGCCAAGCAGAAGCGACAGGGACATCTGAAGGCCTTACAGAATGGCGGCACTGAAGAGGCACAGGAGAAGATGACATTGGACCTTGGAGCATGAGCCCATCTGTAAAGAGATTTGTCTGTGCAGATAAGTAGCCTAAATCTTAGTGGTGTCCAGTCACCAAAGAAACCACATCAGAGAGATGCAACTGGGGCTTTGACTGCACAGAGAAAGACAACTCCCTGCTGTTGGTGTCTATGAGGCAGAGAATCCGAGTTATACCTGGGAGTCAGTTTGTCCTGCATCAAGTAGTCTTTGAATCAATTGAAAACCTTTAAAAATCTCTTAAGATTTTCCTACGTTCAGCCATTGTAAAACTATAAAGTGTGTAATTGATGTATCATAATTTCGTTTTTTAATTAAAGATATCTTCTTCTCTCATATAGTTCATCCCGACCAAAATTTCTTCTCTCTCCATCCCAGCCAGTTCCCCTATCTACCTCTGTCTCCCCCAGATCCACTCCCCCTCCATTTCCTCCTCAGAGGAGAACAGGCCTCCAAGAGGCAACAGCCATACAAGACAAAATGAGACATAATAAGGCAAGACAATAACTATCATATCAAGGCTGGACAAGGCAACCCAATAAGGAAGAGTCCCAAGATCAGACAAAAGAATCAGAGATACACCAACTCGCAGGGAATGTTTCATTCTCTGTGAATACAGCTTTTGAAATATGCTTCTCTTCATTACTGTCACCTTCATGCAGGCCTGTTCTCTCCAAGCCCTGGTTCTGCCTGCATTTGCCATGCCCCACAGTGCATTGGTAATGCATTAGGTTAATAGAGCAATTATTTAATTGGCTGTAATTTCATTGGCATTCCTATTAGCTAAAGGAAAGTGGCTCAATCTCTGTTTACATTTGCAAAGCCAATATTATGGTTTAAATTATGGCCTTTGGATGAATTTGAAAATGAAAGCCTGATAATCCTTAAAGCAATATTTACAGAGGACTCTTTGTCTTTGTACAGAATAAAGGGAATGGAAACTAGAATGCATTAAATCATAGGGGCTTTTAAATATTCATCTTGCAATCAACTTCATGGTTTCCAGGCCATTATCTAACTTCCTAATACTTGTAGAGAAAGCCAACTCTCTTGCTTAAATTTTCCTATGAAAACTTAAACTGTTACTTCACATTTGCCTATACTACTCTACTGTGCAGGAATTCCAGATGAGATGCTCACAATGCAAATGTGTTTCCTCAGAAGAAATCGTGCTAAAATACTCAACTTCAAAACATAGACATTTTCATAAGCAACCTCTGGTTGTAAATGATCTCTGCCCATGTAGCAAAGCCTCCTCTGACCACCCAATAAAATAACGGGAAAAGACTAAAACTGTTTTCAGAAACCTTCCAATTCTGAAAACAGTATGTCAGGAAGCCAATTGTCGATTTCCTGTGAGTTGCAAGATGCTGAAGTGGTTTTGTATTGTTTCTCCTACATTAAAGATGAATCACCCAAAGCACCTAAATAGTGCTTGTGAAAATATGTTGTGGCAGAAAGGAAAGTCAAATCACACACATACTAAATACAACTGCAAGATGCTTAAAAAATACCTCAAACAATGAATGCTATGAGAATCTTCTGTGATACTGAATACAATCAAGTTAACAATATGTAAGGCCTGGTTAATTTCAAGAAAGTAGAAGCAGATTTTACATACCCAGGCAAGGGGGAAATAAAGTTAGTAACTAGCAAGGAACAAAAAGAAGACCGGATTTCAACTTCTCTGAGGTATTAAATCTGAACAATTATTTGGCAGCATCTGCAGCATTTTCAGCACCATAGCTTCTTCTTTGATTGACAGATGAGAGCCAAAACAGCATGTAGGTTTCCAGACACCCCTGACACAGGGTTTTCTTATGTTGACATCTTACATATCCAAAGGACCTAATAAAAACTCAGAAATTCACATTGGTTGTTGGAAGCCCTGTCGTGTAAAGTATGGAACTGTTTTCAGAACTCACCATCTTTCCCATAAGTGTTCCTTGTTGCTTAGCATCCCACATCTCAGTTAATCATCCACAGGATGCAACAATTCCTGTCTTTGTTTGTTATGATGTTGCCTCTTTGGGAGGATACTCAGTTATACGGAAGGTTGTGCCTTGGTTATGTTTTATTTAGTGCTTTCTCCTGGTTCGATTAAAATTATACGTCAGTAAAAAGCCACATGTCCTTCCTAGGGTATCACACTAGCATCAGGTAATGTTAGCATGTTTTATTACTGGTGAGGCCATGCTGAGTCATGGTTAAGTTGTTGTTCCATAGGACCTTTTAGGATAAAGTTACAATGATATTTCATTTATAATGACTACATATTCCAAGAAATAAATGTGGTATTTTATAACTATACTATATTAGCATGTTATCATCCACTAGTTTTAGCATGAGTTAAGTGGCAGCTGTGCTGTTTTCATATGAATGGACTTTTCTCGTTCATATTTTACATTTATTCATTGGAATTAATATTGAATAAAGAGTTGTCATTTCTCTTCCATTTACTCAATTATTTCCTTATATTAGTATGAATTCCTGAATAATTATTTTATTATGTGGTTGTAGTCTAATGCTATAATTATTATATTGATCAAATTTGTCAAATTTAGCAATTGTTAACTTTTTTCAGGATTGCTCCTATGTTCATTTGATATGCTGCCATCTTCTCTTTTTTTTCACTTTCTTTTTAATAGAATGTTAAGTTTGTATATGTGTGTGTGTGTGTGTGTGTGTGTGTGTGTGTGTGTGTTATATGCTTGGAGAGTGTTGTCTGTCTATTTGTTTATTTGTCTAAAAGTCTGTTCATGGGTTGGTTGTCTTCTTCCTCCATGTGGGTTCCAAGGATTGAACTCAGGTTTGGCTGGAAATACCTCTCCCTGGTGACCATTTTGCTGGCCCTACCTTCTGACTTTCAAATGCTGCAGATACATACTATGTTCTCCTTGTGCCTTCTTCTAGGGTTATTTATCTCCAAAGACGACAATTTTTATATGTTTTTTTCAGCCCTTTTATTTTTAATTGCTGAAAGGAATTTGGAGGCCAGTCTGTGCCCATTTTAAGTAACTGAGATAGCCTTTACCCCTTTAATAACTAGAACAAGGAAGTATGTGTGGTTACTGTCTGATGCATACCAAAACCAAATAGGTTTTGTGAATAGTTCTTTGAATCTTTAACATTAAAGTATCAAGTATGTTCTCTCAAGAGATTCTTTGCTCAGTTCTCTCCTCTCTCCTTCAGTGTGATTCACTTAGTTTACCTAGATTTCTTTCTTACTGTGTCCATTATAACTTATAACTTATCCATTATAACTTTTCCATGGTGCATCTAGGTTTATTTTGTGGCTGTTCCTTTTATAAAGTAAGTTACTTTGTGTACAATTCTGTGCTGTGATAGAATTTTCATTGCTGTGACAAAATGCCAGAGCAAAGCACTGAGTTCCAACTGTTTTCATCTCCTGTAGTGAAGAGAATATGACCCAGCAGAGAGACTCATATTACAGTAACCAGGATGGAGAGAAGGAAGAGAGTCACTCTGTCATAGCTAGTGTCTTCTTTTTCCTGTAAGTCTATCATGCCACCAACCCATGAATGGTACCATAAACATTCAGTACTGGTCTCCTCCCCTTAATAAATCCCTAGAAACATCCTTGCAGGCATACCCAGAATTATGCTCTCCAGATCTTTATTACGTCTCCGTATATGTAGATGGAAGGTTCTGTCCTGCCTGGTCCTGCAGCCATTCCATCCCATAAACTGTTTGGCCTATTAGTTTAAGTTTATTACTAACTAGCTCTTATAACTTAAATTAAACCATAATTCTTGTTTATGTTTAGCCACATGGCTTTGTACCTTTTCTCAGTAAGACATTCTCATCTTGCTTCCTCTGCATCTGACTGGCAACTGACTCTCTACCTTTCCTCTTCCCAGAATTCTCCTAGTCTGGTCACCCCACCTATAATTCCTGCCTGGCTAGTGACCAATCAGCATTTTATTAAACCAATATGAGTGGCAAATTCTTTCAGTGTACAAGAGCATTATCCAACAGCAAGTGAGTCGATGTGTGGGTGAGCTTTGAGGTTTCCTAAGCTCAGGATACCACTCAGTGTCTCAGTCAACTGCCTGTTGCCTGCAAGATGTAGCACTCTCAGCTCAAGCACCATGTCTGCCTACACACTGCCATGCTCCCAACTTGAAGATAATGGACATTCTCACCTCTGAAACTGTAAAAGAGTCACCCCCACTTAAATGTTTCTTTATATGAGTTGCTATGGTCATAAAGTCTCTTCACAGCAATAAAAACCCTAAGGCAGGAATTATTAAAAATGTAATCATTTGTTTGTTTGCTTTTAGGAAAAAGTCAGTTAAGGTCTGCTACTTTCTAGTGTATGTATGAATCAATAGCTTGTTCATGTTTACAGATGAGTAATATTACATTGATCTTGGTTTTGTTTTATTTATTAAAAAAAATCAACCCAAATTTCCACTCCCTCCCCTCCTCCCATTCCCTTCACACACCCTCTAATCCTAAGAAAGGGTAAGGCACTTTGCTTAATGGAAGGTCCAGGGCCCTCCCTACTACGTCTAGGTTGATCAAGAGAATAGGATCCCAAATAGGCAGTACATGCCATAGCAGACTGTCAGTGACCCCTCAGTCTGCTCCAACTATCGATCATATTTAGAGGGACTAGTTTGGTCCTATGCTTGTTCCTTCCCAGTCCAGCTGGAGTTGGTGACCTCCAATGAACTCAGGTAAACTGTTATAGTGGATGAACCCTTTATGGTCTTGACCTCTTTGCTCATATTCTCATTCCTTCTACTCTTCAACTGGACCTTGGGAGCTTAGTTCAGTGCTCCGATGTGAGTCTCTGCCTCTGTTTCCATCTATTGTTGAATGAAGGTTCTATCGTGATATTTAAGATAATCATCAGTCTGACTATCAGGCAAGGTCAGTTTGGGCACCCTTTCCTCTATTGCTTAGGGTCCTAGCTGAGGTCATCCTTGTGGATTCCTGGGAATTTTTGTAGAGCCAGGTTTCTTGCTAACCCCATAATGGCTCCCTCAATCAAGATATCTCTTTCCTTGCTCTCATCTCTGTCCTTCATCCATCTTGACTATCCCATTCCCTCAAGTCCTCCTCAACTCTCTCCTTTTCCTCTCTTGTTCCTCTTCTCCCCTTCTTTCTACTCCCTATCCCCATGCTCCCAATTTTGTCAGGTGATCTTGTCTGTTTCCAATTTCCAGGTGGGTCTGTATATGTTTTTCTTTGAGTTTACCTTATTACTTAGCTTCTCTAGGATCATGAACTATAGGTTCAATGTCTTTTGTTTATGGCTAGTATCCACTTATGAGTGAGTACATACCATATTCAGTTTTTGGGCCTGGGTTACCTCACTCAGGATAGTGTTTTCTAATTCCATCCATTTGCATGCAAAAATCAAGATGTCATTGTTTTTTACTGCTGAGTAGTACTCTAATGTATAGATGTGCCACACTTTCTTTATCCATTCTTCAGTTGAGGGGCATCTAGGTTTTTTCCAGGTTGTGGATATTACATTGTAAAGGATGGTTTTAATATATTTGAAGCAGTTAAAAATCATTCCCCCTAAAAAAAATCTTAAGGGGAAAATGGATATTATAGACAACTCTCAAAAGGAAAGACATCTATAGCTGGGTGTGGTGGCCCCTGCACTAATTCTTGTCATTTATTAATTCGTATACTAGATTACTTTTCTACAGTTTGTGACTAACACGATATCCATATGTAAGGGGGTGACATTTATCATATTGACTATCTGATCCCCTCTGCTTAATAGATTGCCTGATCAGTGTAGCATCAAAATATTAATTCCTATGTAATAAAGTATTTTCTTCAACTAATCTGTTCTGTGAAGGCTCCACAATAATGTTAGGATCTTAGCAAAAGGTGAGAACAAGTTACAAATTCTCCTTATAAAAAAATTAAAACTTGAAAAGAAACTCAGTGAATCTCCAAGAAGGTTGAAGTGAAGTGTACAACACAGTATAATCTGTCAATATGTGTTCTTTTTGCTTTCAACACATATAAAAGATAAGATTGCCCATGATTCATAATGCTGGATCTTTGATTAATATTTTCATTTCATAATTAGGTTTACAGTTTCTTCATAAAATTTGATTAATAACCCTTCCCAACATTTTGAAAGTAATGGAGTTTAGCCAGGCATAAGCACTCTTATCTGTAGTGTTAGCAAGTGGGAGGCTGAGGTAAGAGGATTGTCTTAAAATCAAGGCCAGCCTGGGTTACATAATGAGTTTCAACCTGGGCTACATAGCAAGCATAGAATACAATGTCAAGCCCTGTCTTAAAAATTCTTTTTAAATTAAAAAAATAACAGACTGATATAAAGTTCACTAAAGTTATCTAAATAGTACATTTTCTTTATTAGTTAATCTAAAATTTTGTGACCTATGGATATGTGCATGTATTTGTCTTTTTTCACTTTTTTGAGATAATAATTGCATCATTTCTCCTTTCCCTTTCTTCCACCCAAACTCTCCCATACACCTCTCCTTGCTCTCTTTAAATTTCATGGCTGCTTTTTCATTAATTATGTCTTAGTTATTGTTACATTGCTGTGAAAAGACACCATGGCCATGGCAACTCTTATAAAAGAAAGCTTTTAATGGGGCTTACTTACCCTTTCAGAGATTTAGTCTGTTATCATCATGACAGAGAATGTAGCAACCTGCAGGCAAATGTTGCTGAAGAAATATCTGAGAGTTTTACATCCAAATCTGCAGACATCAGGAAGAAATATGGCTACTTGGCCTGTCATGGACTTTTGAAACCTCAAGGGCCCCTCCTAGTGATGTGCTTGTTCCAATAAGGCCAAACCATTTAATCCTTCTTAAGTAGTACCATTCTCTGATGACTAAGAATTCAAACATATGAGCCCACGGAAGCCATTCTTATTCAAACCACAAAGTGTTATTACATATGTATATTTAATGAATATATTAATATATTCCTAAATATAACATGATCACTCTGCATGGTGTTACTCATAAATATCTTTTTAGTGCTGACCATCTGGTGTTAGGTAACCAATGGTATGCTGTTCCCTGGGGAAGATCACCTTACCTTCTCCCAGCTTTGCTCGGTTGCCTATAGTTCTTCGTGTAGGGTTGAGACCTCGTGATCTTTCTTTCCCTGGCATATCTGTTGTTGCCTTGTGCAGCTAATGCTTAGACAGTGATAAGACCTTATGGGTCTAACTTCTAATATTCCTAGGAAACACAATTTGACAGTAAACTTCCTGATCCTCTGGCTTTTACTATCTTTCTGTTCCCTTTTCCACAATGTTCCCTAGGCCTTAGGTGCAAAAGTATTTTGTAGGTGTAACCATTGGAACTGGGCTCCACACTCTGCGTTTGTATTGCTTGATTGTCTGTTGTAATTGTCTCTATTGTAAAGAGATGCTTCCATGAGAGGTGAAGACTACACTTATCTGTGGGTATAAGGCCACACAAATATTTAGAATGTATTTAAGTATTATGCTAATTTGGTAAAATGATGGTTATCAGTTCTCCTTCAAGATGGATGACTTTGCTAGCCCTGGGTAATTGGCTAGGTTTCGAGTACCAGAAATGATTTCACCCTTGTTAAGCAAGTTTTAAGTCAATTAGAGAGCTGTTGGTTACCAAAAGTAATGTGTGCCACTCTGAACACTTAGGTTATGTACCATACTGGCCATTGTTTTGGTTCGTAGGTACCATATCTGGGTAGAACTGTTGTTCTCTCCTTTGGAAGTGTGGTAAACTCTGATACCAGAAAAGCTAGTCCTCAGGGAAGAGGGATCAAGGTCAGTTCCAGCTCAGGCCTCTGTGTCATGTTTCGGAAGTGTTCAGCAATATGGGCTTCCCTTCTACCTCTAGGGCAACAGCAATAGACTGCATGTTTCCATTGATCAATGTCCTTCCTTTTGTGCCAATATCATACTGTTTCTATTACTATAGCTTTGTACTACAACTTGAAATTGGGGATGGTGATACTTTCAGCATTACTTTTATTTTTCAGGAATTTTTTAATATATTCTGGAGTTTTTGTGTTTCCATATGAAGCTGCAAATTGTCCTTTCAAGATCTGTGAGGAATTGTGTTGGACTTTGGATGGAGACTGCAAGGGATCTCTAGATTGCCTTGGTAGTATGGCCATTTTCACTATGTCATCCTATCAATTCATGAGAATGAGAGGTCTTTCCACCTTCTAATTCTAGGAAAATTTTTATTTCTTTTTGACTTTTTTCATTGACTCGTTCATCACTCAGCAATGACTTGTTTAATCTCTGTTAGTATGTGTATTTACTGAAGATTTACTAAAGAAAATTGTTTGCTATCAATTTTCAGTTTTATTGCATTTTGGTCAGGTAGAATACAAGGAGTGATTTCCATCTTTTTGAATTTCTAAACATTTGCCTTGTGTCCCAGGATATGTTCTGTGATAGAGAAGCTTGCATGTGTTGCTTAGGAGAATGTGTGTTCTTTGGAGTTTGGGTGAAACATTATGTAGGTATCTGTTAAGTCCATTTGATACGTGTCTTCATTAGGATTACTATTTCTGTGATAAACATCATAACCAAAAGCAACTTATGGAGGGAAGGATTTATTTGGTTTACTTGGCTTACACTTTAGCATCACAGTTTATTATCAAAAGAAGTCCAGGATAGGAACTCGAGCAAGGCAGGAACCTGGAGGCAGGAACTGATGCAGAAGCCATGGAAGAGTGCTCTTACTGGCTTGTTCCTTGTGTCTTGTTCAGCTTGCATTCATATAAGACCCAGGACCACAAGCCCAGGGGTGGCACCACCCACAATGAACTGAACCCTCCCCCATCAATCACTAATTAAGAAAATGCCCTACAGGCCTGTCTACAGCTCAGTCTTATGAAAGCATTTTTTTTTTTTAAATTTGGGGTTACTAAATTTTATTGAGAGACTCAGTATTGAAATTACAGATATATTAACAAAGTGTAATTTAAATTAAGTCTTGCATTAAAAAAATGTCAAAGACCTGATGTTGCACACCTGTAGTTCCAGCTACTCAGGAGACTGAGAGTTTGGGACCATCTTGGGTAACATTTCAGAGTAGTAACAATAGCAATAGTGGTAATAATTATACACATCATAATGTCAAGATGCCAAGTACATCTAAGAGTAGTTGTAAAACTGATGTTCTCAGAGAAGAGGAACAAGTAGAATCTTTCAGTTGGCCAGATGCTGCAGAAGTCTTGGTTCACCTAAGAACCATTTGTATGAAAAGATAGGATTGTGCAGATTTAAAGCACCAAGATCCATTTAACTTTTGATTTCTTTAGATTTTTTTTAAGTAAGTAAGAAAGAAAGAAAGAAAGAACGAACGAAAGAAAGAAAGAAAGAAAGAAAGAAATCAAACTTTAATCCCAGCACTCAGGAGGCAGAGGTGAGCAGATCTGAGTTCAAGATCAGCTTGGCCTACAGAGTTCCAGGACAGCCAGGGCTACACAGAGAAACCCTGTCTTGAAAAGTCACCCCCCACAAAAGAAAAAAACAATCCAAAGAAATCAAAAGCATTTTCTTTATTTAAATTCCCTCTTCTCAAGATATTAGGTTGTGTTAAGTTGACATAAAACTACCCAATGTGATGTATGGTAGAAGTTAATTCTGCTTGTTTATTTTTTGTCCAGATAACCTGTTGATTTGTTCTGTATACTTAGCATTCTATCAATGATATGCTGTATGGATTTGTTTTCCTGGTCTTTTCTATTGGTGCCCTGTGTGCTTTTTGTATGTGTATGGGTGTGTCTTTCCCTAGTTTGGGAATTCTTCTATCATTGAAGATGAGATCCATTTTATTCACTTGAGATGCTTTTCCTTCTCTATGCCTATAAATAAAAGGATTTGTCTTTATTCATGGTGTCTCGCATTTCCTGTGTGTTCTTTTCCTCTTTTTTATTATCATTCTCTGCATATTTGATCTAAATGCATTCCTTTATTTTTAACAGCTGTTATTCTAACTTCTCTTTTCATTCTACTTGTGAGGCTCTCTTTTGAGTTTTTGAGTTGGGCTATTATGTTTTTCAATTTTATCTTCATTTCAGCTTCTGTACTCCTCAATGTTTCTATCTCCTGATTATATTATTTTGTCAGCCTTATGTTTGTGTTTTCTTGGACATTTCTCAGATGTTAATTCTCCTTGATTTTGCTGAACTGTTTGTGTCTTCTTTAAAATTCTGGATTCTTTGATGAAGTTTATGATTATTATTCTAAATTTTGCATCCGTGAGTTCATGTAGGCCATTTTCATTGACAAACATTTCTACAGGACTGGTAGTTTGGAGCACAGATAGAGGCTTGACCTTTTGTATTGTTGGTATATTTTTATTAGCTCTAGGCATATAGATTTCTTTTCCTAGTTCTGAATCTGATATGAACACAGTAGGTTAATGCAGAAGAGGATCATACAGGCAAGTTCAGCCTAAACACTGGATGGAAATGGCCTGGGTGAAATGAAGTCACATGGACAGAGGCGGCTAGGGTTCAAGACCTTCTTACTGGTCAAAGCTATAGCATGGTGATAGATTTGGTTGAGTGGGAAAGTTGTATGTGGTGTGGGAGGGGTATTTTGGTTTGGGGATTATAGAAATTCTGAGAAGCCTAGAGATGTTGACAGAAAAATCAGGGAAAGTCAAAGAAGGCTGGATCACTGGATATAAGACCAGGGCTAAATCTGGCAGGTTGGGGAGAATGTGTAGACGGGTAGATGAGGAAGAGTCATTAAGTTAGACTCTAAAGAATGAAGTAGGGAGTCTGAAGGGTTCTGCATGTGGTGGCAGGTAGGGCAGGTCCTGGCAGGATCCTAAAGGTTCGGTTTTTCTTTTCTTTTTTTTTATATTGTTTGTTTTAAAGAAATTTGAGACACAGCAAGTCCAGCAGTAATGAGTCTGCTCACATTGTATTAAGCATCATAAGACTGAGAAGAGAAAAAATTCAAACTCAGTACTTTTTTGGCAGTCAAGTGCTAGCTCCCCCAGGTCATTAATGTGCTGGATTTCCACAGTATCCCTTTTTATTGTCCATCTTTTGGCTGGTGTTAAGGAATAATTGGTCTGTGATAGCTTTTTACATTTTTTAATGATAATTCTGAAGTGTTAGGTAAGGCCCCCTTGAGTATTTATTGTGTGTAAGTGGAAGTGTTTGTCATTAGTGACTGAATTTTCAATGAAGTTATTAAATTTCTGTGGACATTGTCATTCCTGTTGCATTTGCTTAGACCAGGAAAGGTTTGAACACCAAAGGAAATATAATAAATTAGATATGGAAATTTGTATTGTAATACAGTAGCAAAAACTCATAACATAAATCTAGATATGAGTGAAAGAAACTCTGAATATTAGCTGCGTATAATTAAATTACATTTCCTATATTTGAACCTGAATTACAGGTTATAGAAAATAGGCTAGGGAACCTTGGATAATGAACAATTAGCAATTTTGTTTAGTAAGTGTCTCACTATCTTATTTTGTTGTTGTTGTTTTTGCTTTTGTGTTTTTTAGGCATAGTATCATACATAACTCAAGCTGGCCTTGAACTTGATTATAACACATGCTCTATCAAATTCATGATTCTCCTGCCTTTGAAGAAAGATGCTTAAAAGAAATCCCACACTAGCTCAGAATTAAGCACAATAGAGGGTTATTTATTTAGGGGTAGACTCACAGATCACAATCCTCTGCTGGAATGGGCAACAGCAACTGACTCCTGCAGGCAAAAAGAGGCTAGATGAGTGCTTTACATCGGCATAAATAGTACAAGATGTCACTCACAAGTGGGCAGGTAACTTAAAGGCTACTGGCAGTAGGAATTTCTACACACCTCCCCCTTTGACTTAAATAAGAAAGTTCTAAGACTAGTACAAAGTTATATACAGTAAGAACAAATATCAGGTATATAAAAATTAGAATTACAGCCAGCATAAGTAATATCAATCAAGAAGCATATGATAAATCTAGCAATAATTATCCAATCCTAATGAGTTTAAGTCTTGTATAAAAATAACTTGGTCAAGTCATGAGAGGAAAGTAACTGCAACTATCTAGTCTTCAACTCCATTGAAGATGGGAGAAGGGAAATAATATTACTTGAGTAAGCAGGAAGAACAGTCAAGCAACTTCCTAAATGTGCAACAAATGACAGAGACAACTGGCTACCTGGGCAATCATCCCAAATCTCATTTGCAACATTGGAGCAACCAACTTTGTCTAAGGCCTAGAGTAACCAACAGATCATTTTCAGAGACAGAAATTTTTCAAAACTGCCTTTCCCTGTTTTGGAAACATTTGACAGTCTTTTTTCTTATATCCTGCTGGTCCTGTCCAGACATAGTACATTTTGTCAGTGGTTGATACATGGGCAGTTCCTTGGCCAAAGGCTAGTTTTACCAAGAAGAAAACAAGCTCCAAGTGGAGTATCTTCTGTGCTCAACGTTCTCTCAGGAATAGATCTGTACTGCCAAGAACAATTGTGTCTCACTTAAACAGAACCCTAAATTATTTAAATGCCATATTCTACAGCTCTTTAAAGTGGTTGAAGATTACCTATCTATTCAGAATACAATCTCTATGTATCTAAAAAACCAGATTAGTCTAACTATGACAAACATATCTTACTATTGATCTATAATTCTTAATACTGATATAACTTAAATTCTAAGACTTCATAATAGAATATTATACAATAAACAACTGTGCAACAAATGAGGAAAGGTACTTATACATTGTTTACATTTTGAGGTCAAAGTACCTTGATTAGAGGTAAAAATGTATGTTGGGATATGATAAATATATCCTAAAATTGTATCAATATACAAAATATCTTAATCAGAGGTAAAAGCATGCATGCATACAATATGACAAAATAACTTTGCCTAGGTATACAAATATTGTGGATGAAAATAGGAGCATATTCAAAATAATTTTATCTTGTATCAGTATACAAGAATCTATACCAATGTAAATTACCTATAATAATAGCTCACAAGTATTAATTCCATTACTTACTATTATAATTAGTGTGAGTAAGCTCAATTTACCTTTTATACTTAATTTAGAGACTTTTACCACATAAGGTTTTAATTTTTTTAGTTGGTTTATGTGGTAAAATAATCCATTCTAAGATAATATGTCCCTCTGCATTAAAATTCCTATAGGAGAAATTCTGGAAGGCAATATAAGATTTGGATTCACCCTATCCACATGTGCCTCCTGTAATTTCTTCTCAACAATTGTTAATTTCTTTTCTGCTTCAGCTGTTAATTCTCTTGGTCTATTTAAATCTTTGTCACCATCTAAGGTTTTGTTTAAATGAATTATTAGATCAGGTGTTATCCCAACAGCCAGTCTTAAAGCGGAAATATCTCCTAACAATCTTTGAAAGTCATTCACAGTCTGCAACTGGTTTCTCCTAATTTGTGCCTTTTGTGTTCTAATTTTCTGTAAATCTATTTTATAACCTAGGTAATTCACAGAATCTCCTATTAGTATTTTTTTCAGAAGCAATTTGTAATTCCTATTTTGGCAAAACTTTCTTTACTTCTTCAAACATTCTTTCTAAAGTATCTATATTTGAATCAGATAGAAAAATGTCATCCATGTAAAGTATAGATTTAGGAAATTTTTTATGTATTATTTCCAATGACTTACTTACAAAGTATTGGCAAAGGGTGGGGCTATTGAGCATTGTCTGTGGAAGGACAGTCCATTGGTATCTCCTAGTAGGTTGAGAATTATTATAAGTAGGCACTGTGAAGCCAAATTTTTCTCTGTCCTTTTCTTGTACAGATATAGTGAAGAAACAATCTGTCAAATCAATAACTATAAGAAGCCATCCTTTTGGTAATAGAGAAGGCAGAGTAATTCCAGATTGTAGAGGGCTCATAGATCCATACCTTACTGACAACTCTTAGATCTGTCACCATTCTTTATTTACCAGATTTCTCTATAACAACAAATACAGGAGAATTCCAAGGACTGGTTGATTCTCCAATATGGTGAGCTTGTAGTTGCTCCTGTACCAGCTGTTCTAAAGCCTGTCTGTTAACAGACACTGTTTAACCCAAATTGATTTCTCAAGTAACCATTTTAAAGGTAGGGCTTTGGGTGCTTCTAATGTTTTGCTAGTTGCTTTGCGTTTTTGTACAGCATGGATGGCTGTTGACCTTTGTGTATATTATCTTATAATATCCTTCCCAGAATTATGAGTTTCTGGGACTGCAAGATTATTAATCTGGGTATTCCATTGCTGAAGCAGATCACAACCCCGTAAATTCACTACAATATTAGACACATATGGCCTCAGCTTTCCTCTCTGTCCTTCTGGCCCTATGCAGTCAACCCATCTCATGATTGTTTCACTTGAGATAGGGTTCCAATTCTTAGTAATTGAACATCTGCTTCTTGAAGAGGCCTTTTTGGATGCCAAGATTCTGGAGTAATGATACTCATGTCTGCACCTGTGTCTATCAAACCAACAATTACAATTTCATTTGTATGTACTCTTAACTTTGGTCTTTGATCATTTGGAGAAGTCTACCAGATTATACATTTCCTATTTCCTATTGGAATTTTTGATTTATCCTCCATGTTTATGCCATCATCTAGAATGGTATGGTTTTTTACAGAAAGCTCTAGATTTTTTAATTTTTCTGGTGAGACATGTCTTCCACATTGACTGGGAATGACTGGACCACTTTTGACTTGGGGGGTCTATGAGAGACCCCCCAAGGAGTTTTCAATGGTATCGGTTGCCTAGTCTGTTTTTTGTTGATATGCATTCATTGGTCCAATGTTGGCCTTTGCCACACCTTCTACATATACCTGAAGGCTAAATCCTCCTATTCTTGCCATTCACAGAGAAGACATTATTTCTAGGAATTTCTTGTCTACAATCCCTTCTCAGAAGTCCTGTTCTACCCAATTAAAACATTTGACATTTGATGTCTGTAAAAGTAGTGGCGGGCCGCTTCCTGACACCCAGCTCCCTGGCTAGTTTAAACCCGAAAAAATTACATGGAAACTGTATTTATTTAAACACTGCCTGGCTGATTATATCTAGCCTCTTCTTGGCTAACTCTCACATCTTAATTAACTCATTTCTAATAATTTGTATATCACCATGTGACTGTGGCTTACTGAGATGAGTCTAACCTACGTCTGTCTCAGAGAGGGAAGCCATGGCATCTGCCTCACTTTCTTCTTCCTCCCAGAATTCTGTTTGGTCTACTCCACCCACTGCTTCAAAAGGCCAAGGCAGCTTTTTTATTTAACCAATGAAAGTAACACATAGACAGAAGGCCCACCTACTCCATTTCCCCTTTTTCTGTTTAAACAGAAAGGAAGGCTTTAACTTTAACATAGTAAAATTACATATAGCAAAACAGTTATCAAGCAAGAATTATAGTTACAATATTTATATCTATTTTATCTTTTATCATAACTAAGGAAAATTATAACTATCTATCCATTGTTCAACTCCATCAAAGACTCCAGAAGGATATAATATTACCTAGGTAAACAAGAAGTAAGCAACTTCTAAAACTCTAGAATGACAGAGTCATCTCACTGCCTGGACAGTCACCCAAAGTTCTTCTGTACCATTGAGGCATCCATCTTCAACCTTGAGGCCCATAGTTTCCAGCAGACATTTCCATGAAGCAGGAAGTTTCAAAAACAGTTCAGTCTCTATCTGCTGTGTCCTGTAGAATGTCTCACAGACTCTTTCCTGAATCAGGAACCCCAAAGTATCATCTCACCTTTAGGCAAGTTCAACAGTCCTCTCTCTCTGTGGGTTCTTTATGTCCAGCTTATGTAACAGTCCTGGCAAGAGCAGTTTTTTGTCCAAATGGCTATCAAATTTCATAAGGAGCCTCTTCGATGCCCATCTTCCTCTTGAAGTAGCTAGTGCTGCCAGGAGCAGGCATGTCTCATTGTTATGAAAAGCCCTTAGTTATTAAAACATTTAAAATGCCATATTCTGTAGTCTTTGAAAGATATGAAGAATGCCTATCTAACTGAAATATATCTCTATATATCTAGAAAATCTAACTAACACGACTGCAAGCTTGACTATTATTGATGATTATTTATTAACAACCTATATTTCCTAATTATATGTAACATTTTTAAATGAACTACACAATCACAATACCTTAATCAAGATCAGAAATACATATACATATAACAAAATTGACCTTAAAATCCATACCAATGCAAATTATTCATATCTATATCGTATCCCACTTTAAATGTAAAAGAACATTTATAAACAATATCTGGGAATATGGAGGTAGTTATTTTTTCCAAACTTCTTCCTGCTGTATAGGGGTGCTGTTAATCAGGTCTTTTGGAGTTTGTCAGCTGTGGGGTACCAGGCGGGACAGAAATCCCAACAAGCAGGCCCTTCATGTTACAGATGTCTCCTCATACCCTTGGAAATTGCTTCTCCTACCCAAGATTCAGTATTATAGACAAATGTCTCAATGTTCATTGTATGCAGGATCCATTCATCCATTAGTGCTGATATAACCTTTAAAAGCCCAAGTATCTTTTTGCATTCTAAGTTGGCATTTTCAAAAGCAAGAGATTCAATAAGTACTTGTCTAGCATCTTGGTCTGTTATCCCTATTTGTACAGCCTTAGCTTGTCTTTTTAAAAAGTCACTCAAGAGTTCTCTCTGGCCCTGTTTAACCCAGGTATATATTCAATTCATTTTCTTAGTTCTTGAATCCTCTCCCAAGCATTTAAGGCTGCTTTGTGGCACAGGGACAAGATTTGTTAGGTGTAAAGATCTTGAGCCTGTGGGTCAGCATAAATACCCTCACCAAGGAACTTGCGAAGTCTCGAGTCCTTTTGCTTTCACCTGTTATTCTAAATTTTAGCATCTTCTGTGAAATAACATTTAAATATCAGTTGAGGCCCATCATCCAGGATTTCTGAAACTAACTGAAGCCAGTCATGTGGTGCTGCTTTAATGCTGGAAGCCCGTGTCTTTACCATCTTATCTCCTTATCAAATTCAGAATACAAGCCTTAAGTTATGACAGCTTGTTTACTTTATTTTAGATCATTCATTCCTATAGGTATCCATCTACCTTCTTTGGATCCTTTGGGGCCTTTAGAACTTAATGCTTTTTCAGAGTAGATTACAGGGTAGGGAGCTAAACCCCTGGGTAAGTCATCTCTGACAGGTACTGGTGATGTTGAATCCTATCCTTGTGCCTTCTTTTCCTTGTCATCAGCTCCAATAATTTCCTCAATCGTCTCAAATCTTTTTACTACTGTCTTTTGTAAAACCTGAATCTCCTGGCCTGTACATATGGCTAGTGATTTCATTGAGGCACCTAGCCTCTGGTCCTCATTATGCATATGTGATTCCAAGGTATGGAGTTTTTCCTTTAAAGATAATGTCTCATTCTTGAATGTTATTTGCACAGTGTGCAAATTGCCTTCCTGGAGAGATACTCTGTCTACTAACCTATCATAACTTTTTAACAGATTTTGATTGTCAAATTCAACAGTATGAATTCTTTTAGTTAATTTCTCAGTACCCTTTGACATGGATCCAATTTTGTCTGTCAAATTAATCTTACCCTTTTCAATAGTTTTAATTTTTTCAGGTAACTTTTGGTTTTTGATGGTATTAATCCTGTCAGCTAGCTGTTCATTATTAGTCTGTAAAGACTGTATCATTTCTAAATGTGCCCCATTCATGGCTCTGTTAGCAAACCATTTTCTCAAGAATATAATATGAGGAAAAAACTGAGTCCCAATATTCAATAAATGGATGTATCACAATAACCATTTAAGCCTTTCAGGATACAATCCATAGTATTAGCAAAAAAGTTACCAAAAGTTTCAATGGTAATGTCATCCATAATTATATAACTTTCAAGTTTATTGATTTATTAATTAAGAAATTATTTACCTGATATGAGGTTCAGTAAATTGTTTTAGGTGTGATAATCATTATTGTCCAGCAGGTGTCGTGGTTTCAGGGTCACAACAAGTGGCACAGCCTGGTGCCAGGAACGTTCCTGAGCCTCTTTGGCTTTCTCACCTTGATGCTGGTTAAATACTGAGAAATATGCTTTGCTTGACAAATTAAAAGCAATTAAATCAATTCTGTACACGGAGCAAAAAGCCCAGAACTCATGGGCAGGGAACACAAACTGGAAGCTGTGAAAGTCACCATGCAGCAGAGAACTATGGCAGTGGGGGTGGGGGGCATACGTGTGCTTGGATTTCCAAGTTGCCACACAGAGTTAGCTCTGCTGTGGCAGGGGTTCTACAAAAAGAAAAGAAAAAAAAAACAAAAACAACAACAACAACAACAACAACAAAAAGAAAAAAAACACTTGGGTAAAACCAAGCTAAGTGGGTGGGAGTCTTTCTGGTCTATGGACTTAGGCCTTTAAGCCGGATAGGTGTGGAGTCTGGATCCACGTGGGTGCCAGATGAAGAAGGACGCTTAGAAGAAATCTCACACACACTAGCTCAGAATTGAGTATAATACAGGGCTATTTATTTAGGGGTAGACTCACAGATCACAATCCTCTGCTGGAATGGGGAATAACAACTGAATCCCACAGATGGAAAAGAGGCCAGGACACATGCTTTACCTTGGCATAAATAGTAAAAGAAGCCACGCCCATGTGGGCGGGTAACTTAAAGGCTACTGGCAGTAGGAATTCCTATAGCATGTTATAAGCTCTGAAATGTTAAAAATACGTATGTGATATCATGTCTTGCTTTTTAGTTTTTTTTAATTTGAAATTGCTAATTATGCAACCTTAAATTTGCATGTAGTTCAGAGATGGAACATAGATTTACCATGAATGAGATCCTGGACTTTATTTTCAAATGAGCACACACACACACACACACACACACACACACACACACACATGCATGCACATCCACAGTATACATATATGGCTGTTATATTTAAAGTGTGAATTTAAATTAGGAGGAGAGCTCAGAGGAGGGGAGTAAAGTAGAATCTGCAGGCTGTGGCAGTTGGATGAATGCTCTCTAAGTAGCAAGACCTTCTTCAATGACAGTAAGGAATTTCATAGCTTTTCTCTTGGGAGTATAAGCTTTAGCAACATGGTACTTGACTTTCTCTGGTACCAAAAACTTGAGAATGCTCTGTTTATACTTACCACAAAATAAAACGTTATTAGACATAATCACACCTTAAGTTGTGATGACAGATGTTGGCATCAGCACCTGAAGAGAAAATAAGGTTCCAGAGAGATATATGAAAATAATGAGACAAAAGCATGTCAAATATAATTTCTGGAAAATGATAGAATTTTAGAGTACGAAAAGTAATAGGGGAGATAATTGGGAACAGTCAGTATATAGCTGGTGCCTAATTAAGTTGATGGGTCTTGTTTGGAGAAAACACAACTATGTGAATTAGGCATAGGTTGGTGCTCACACATGTGTGGCAAACATGCTACTGGAACATGCCTCACAAAGAAGCCTGGAATCACAGCACAGCTTTTGAGATTTTGGGAACAAGACTAATTTTGCTTTACCTGTCAAAATAAATACTATCCCAATGATGTGTTCATCCATAATATGGTAATGAAATAGAAAGAGGGCATTCAAGGTGATATTTCTGGGAGCCGTTAGTACAAAGGAAGGAAAGAAATATTTACATCTAAAAACTCTAAACTATGAAAGTATGTCCATGCTGTCTTTGTATTATCTCACTCATTCAACTAAAGGATAAATCAAAGAGATGGACATATAGGGTTGGCAAATGGAAGTAGTGAGAGAAAAAAAGGCTGAATAAATGAGCAGGAGACTGGCTTTTAAATAAAAAGGGTCATAGTTTTCAGATGTTGTTCAGCTCTTAAAGCTGGATAAGAGTGATGATTTTTCCCCTAATACTCACATCTGAAATAGTATCACGTACAGTTTTAGCTAGTTCTCAAACAAGTTCCATATTCTATACAAATAGGAAAAATTCAATTCATAATTGACAAGGTATGAATTTTTTATACTTTGAGCCATAAGGCTGCCACATCAACAAATGTAATTCCTTAGCAAATATATCTTATGTTTATATTTATGAAATGTACACAATTGACACAGAACCCAAAAGGGAATAAGTAAGCATTTTAAATACACTTTGATTTGCAAGCTCCATGCTGGGAAATATTTATTAAATTAGAAACAAGGGAAGCATGTAAGCAGAATATTCTGGATCACAATTTACCTTGAACCTTATGTTACCTTCATGGATTTTTACCACACTTGGATTCCCATTGGCTAAAGTGTTAGTTTCTGCTCTGGTTTGTTTACTGTCTTTTTTTAATATATGATGTGGTGCTCTCAAAGTGAAAGTGATAAATTATTAAAACCTGAAGGCTCATAATGAAAACCAGCCAGCTGGGATGGTTTCAGGCCGGTTTGAGAGCACGTCCAGGAAATGGCTCTGAGGCCTGCTCAAGTCTTCCTGCCACACTGTGTGTGGCAGAGCCCTGCCACTCCCCAGACAAATGATGCATCCGGTTTTTCTCTTCTTGGATCCAGAGCTTATGACTCCTTTGTAATTTTTGTATGTCAGTAAGTAATGCCAAGTTCATGTCAAGGGTAGGCCATAGGAGGCAATGTGTCGTTTTCAAACTGGGGCTCTGTTGTTGAAACCATAGCTGTTGTAGAAGAATCTTAGGAACTGGAGACTGCTGTTTTGTGAAGAAGCACAAACCACATGAAAGACCTGGAGATCATGTTACCTGAGGATCCTTCAGTTACATGGCATTGTCCACTAGATATTTAAATTAAGATGTCACAGATGAGTGTGGTCCTTTATTTAAATTTTCTGAGCTGAAGCTTCAGACCCCACAGCTATTCCCATTATTGCCATTCCAATAGTACAACAATTATACCTGGAACACTGTGAAAAATGTTAAACCAAGATCCTGAGAAGCTGGTGAGGGAATGGTGCCTCCCATTCCCTGTGATATTTGCTCTGGTAATTAAGGAGTATGACACATAAATTGCTGCTATTTTTCACGTTTGTTTAATCTATCTTCATAGGCAGAATGATATTTTCCTATATATCATTTTAGAATTTAATTTTAGTATTATATATAATAACTGTATTTCAAAAACAAGGAGCAAAAATATAACGGAATCATATGCAAAACACAGTGCCAAAGCCTTTCCTAAATTAACATGTTATTTATGATGACCTTAAAAATGACATATTACCTTCCATATTTGTAGGTAAAACCCCAAGACCCAGGCAAGTTTAAGTCTCTTAGTAAAAGGCAATGAAGTGAGTGGCATGAAAGTCTGCCATGACTCTAAAGTTTTATGCACTTTTACCAAGCCCCATTGCATTTGAGTACTGAAAAGCAGATCTTAAGTAATAGGTCCATAGAAGTTAAAAGCCAAGAATATTAACAAATCACAATAGGTTTTAGAAGTAATCATTTATCTTAACTTTTTTATATATCTTCTTGCCCAAATAACCTCCACCCATTTTGTCTGGGAGAGCTCTGGAGCAAAATGTGAGTCATTTTCTCTATAACTGATGAGAGATATTAAGCCAGAATTAACCAGCTAAGCGATTCAACTTGTATGAAATGATACATGCTGCTTAGTGGTGTGCTCGATTCTAATGGAGAGCAGCTATGTGGTAGTAGAATTTTCTTCAGTCAACCTCTAGCCAACCAATTGTTCTGCTCCTTTGAAATCTACCTATCTGGTGTGTTCTCTAGATATTTAGCAAAAAGAGTTGGCCTGATCTGAGCCATAGGAGGATCACTGTATCATAGTACATAGCACCCCACAGCTATAAAGAACTTCAGGAAAAGGATAAAGGGTTTTGAGTTCAAGTCAGAATAACCTGTGACCTTTATAAATAAAATTATCTGGACACTTGATTCTGTAAAATGAAGGAAAATGCAGCAATAGCTCTCCAAGTGTTTTTATACTCTTAATATAATTCAGTTCTATGGATCAATTCCACCTGTTTTAATATGTATTCCTTTTCTCTTAGCTCTGTAGTGAATTTCTCCAATAAATGACACTCTTAGGTCACCTTCTTCCCTGACAAGAGCCTCAGTATTAAAGCAGACTGAGGTGCATGGCCATGTCTTTTGTTCTAAGGAGCCTGTGGTGCAGTGAGGTTCCTCTACTTTAAATATGTTGTCTCGTCACAGACCTGCATCCATCCCACGCATTCGCATTGGTATCTCGTAGTCTCAGTCAATTTAAAGGAACCAGGAAAGAGTGCAAAACGAAAACCAGAATAACAGACCTAATAGAGCCATAATTTATAAAGTACTTACATTGGTCCCGGAGTATTTGTAAGTCTAGGTGCTTGGTCTTGTTTGTTTGTTTGTTTGTTTGTTTGTTTGTTTGTTTGAGAGAGGCTGGCTAGTGAAGCTGATGCAGGTGGGGGGCGGGGTTTTGCCCCAGTACCAAGGGCTTAGAGAGTGGGGTACCCAGCTGGCTGGCTGCTCACTCACCTCTTGGTCTGTGCATCATAGCTCCTTTGAGGTTGTAGGGGGATGGGTGGGTTTGGGGAAGAAGCGGGCCTTGTAGCTTACAGGGTCCAATTGATTGTGGGGGTTGGGTGTCTGGATAGTTTTTAAATTATAAATGCCTATTCCATTCCTCCTTGATGAAAGAGGTGTTGCTATTTTATCATATCACACCCAAAATTCTACTGTTTTCCATTACTGAACTATGACCATTCAGTGTAATAGTTTATGCTGCCACAGTCAGCATGACCCAAGGGTTGGACCTGACTGGGGCTGAAGAAGAGAAGACAGACAGAGGTACACATGGACTCTCGGAAAAGCTCTCTAATGGAGAAGCCACGGCACCCCAGAAGCTAGGCATGTTTATTATATAAAGTTGTACAGAGAGACAGGGTTGTGGCATAGAGCTGGATTGGGTGGCACATACACAAGGAGTCAGGAGTTATAGTTTACAGCTCAGTTAGAGGGCCAGGTCTGGATAATCTGCATTCACCAGACTCTTTGGGGGAGCAGTCCTAAGACTCTAAATATCTGGATGAAGAAAGAAAGTATGGACATCTCTGCACACACTGCAGCCAACAGTGCACTCTGCCCCCTAAGCCTGACACTGTGAGGTCCTCGACATGGCTGTCTCCTGTCACTAGCACACATTCTCTCAGGACACATTCTCTACAGTCCCAAAAGTATGAAATGAGTGCCACACATTTATATACTATAAAAGTTCCAGAAATACCATCTTAAAGGGTAAAAATGACTTATTTTGACACATTAGATTATATAGACCTGTGAATAAACAGCACTGTGGTTATAGTAGATGTCACTCATATCTTAATAAAGGGGAATGTTCTACCTCACCACTAAATGCTAGCCAGGTAGTGTGACCTTGGCCTTCTGTCTAAACTCTTAAAATCCTTAAAAGTCTAGCATTGGAAACAAGGTTTCTGTGGAGAGGTGAATGACTTACTATTAACAGAAAAGTTCAGATCCTATTACCACTGACAGCTATGTCCCCATTTATGTTATTCTTAAGCCATAACTATTTAAAACGTTGCAGTTAGCTTCCTTACTTGTCCCATTTATTGACACATAACTCTCCTATTAAATACATAGAACAAATCACATTAATTAAGATAAATTACTTGGGCAGTTGAGCTGTGCTGCAGATGTCTCCAAAGGCTATAAATTCAAACTAATTAAAGGCTGCTTGTCCCTTGCTTGGGAAAGATTCCTTTTAGTGCATTAGTCATAACTAAAGAAACCAACCACCTTGCAAAAGGAAATTCATTTGAGTTGTTGAAGAAATAGCTACATAAATGGATATATAGCTAGTTATCATAATCATGTGACAAAATCTTGGCTGAAGCAAAGAAACTGCTTTCTCACACTGGCAAGTTTAACTGTTCTTTTGTATTGACGGTGGATTTTAGAAAGAATATCTCTATTTGATTCTATGTATTGTATGCATTTAGATCTATTACATTTAGCTCTGTATTTATATGTATACATATGTAGAATTCCAGAAGGGGTGTGTGTGTGTGTGTGTGTGTGTGTGTGTGTGTGTGTGTGTGTGTGTGTTTTCCATGTTAACAGATCATGCATAAGAAAAACAGGCGACCTTTGTCTTCTGGATATTAAACTATTCAGTTAGGTGAAAATACTGTGTATCATTAGAAACCCACTCTGTTTATATTAAGAAATGCCTGTGTGTTATAATTGCCAAAGACAAGAATGGGATGAGCTCTTATGGTGTTCTGTAAATGTTTCGTGCACTTTGCATTTCATAAAAATTCTTTATAACATTAAAACATCACCCTAAACTAACATACCTTAAGAAACTTGTTATTAAATAAGTTGAAAGGATCTCAGGCGTGGTGGCATATTCCTATGATCTGACACCATGGAGGCTAAGGAGGGTCGTGAGTATGAGGCCAGCCATGATTATATAATGAACTGATGCTAGGCTGGAGTTACACAGTGAGGTACTCTAACAGACAAAGCCTCCCTCCAAACATTTATCAAGGTGAAATGTTTTCCACCTGTCATTCCCAAAAGTACCTACTAAAAGTCGTAATTAAGGATATATAAAATCATTAGACTTGGACTGTAACAGGTTTGGCATAAAGTTCAAGAAGAAAATAAAACTTTTAAGGTATTAAATATTACAGCCTATAAGGACATTTTAAATGTTTTGGTGAGGATAAGGCTGATCAATAAATCAACTCTTTTCACATTATTTAAAAAGATTATTGATTTCTCTGTAACTGAATGTAAATCAAAGAGGATGGAACAAAACTATGCATTTTTTTAATTTAGAATTTAAAACCGTAGGCAAAAGTGATTTCAGAGTGCCATTATCTGAAGAACATATTAGACAGGGGACAGATTTTATTTTTAAGCATGCGTGAGACTGATCTGTTGTTCTGAGCAGAAGGGGAGGTGGAAATACTAAGGTGCTGCCATAGTGTGACTCACCTTCTGCGTGCTTGCCTAGCGAGCCACATCAACCACAAGCCGGTGCTGTTATCCCAGCACTGGATGGGTGGGGTAAACAGGTCAGTTTAAAGCTATGCTACACATAGTGAACCGGGTTGGGGAGCTACTGTCTAACTTCAAGTAGATTGCTCTCTTTTAGACTAATCTTCTCAAGCATAGACCCCTCCCTAAAGTCTGTCCTTTGGGACTCAGGGTTTTGCAGTCACTCCCTAACAGGACTGCCTTCAAAGAACAGTACAGACGCTGTCGCTTCCAGTGTCCCCATAATTTAATGATGACTTCACTACTCAAACATCTCAGAATGCTTTCTGTCTTAATGTTGAGGAAAGGAAGACATAAATGTTTCCCTGGAGCTCCTTTAGGTTGCTTCACGAGTCAGGGAGGAGATACTGGAATGATGCCTTCCTCACAGACAATCACAGAAGTGAAGGCTGAGGAAGCGGCACCAGCTCCTTTTATGACCACTGACACTTCATACCTACACAGAAACACTGGGGGAGATCGTTGGGCTGTTTTGTGGCCTTGCCCATATGGTAAGTTCTCAGACTATAGAACAGCTAAGGGCAGAGTCATCTCCAGTCCCGCTGGCTTAAGTTTCCTGCCTAGCACAGTATTCTGGACTCAGCACATGCTCAGTGAGTGTTTTCTGGATGATTGGCTAGATTAATTACTTGCACTAAAACTTTATCTGAAATATGACTCTTGTGATTTATTTTAAATAGACCCATAAACCAAGCAGGCCGCTCAACCATAAGCCCTATGCCTAAAGCCCAACAAAACAGCTAACTTATAAAGTCCCTTTATTTCAGTCTTTTCAGAAGAACATACTACAATTTATTTTTACTATTACTGCTCATTGAGACAGATTGAAATTTTTTAATTTATTCTAGTACAATATGTGACTTAAACGTTTAAAATTTTTTTTAATTTCTATTGTATGTGTATGGGTTTTTTTGTTTACAAGTATGTATATGTACCACATGCATTCAGCCGTCAGAGGCCACAAGAGGGCATCATATCCCCTGGAACTGGAGTTAAAGTTGGTTGTGAACTGCCATATTGGTGCTGGAAATCAAGCTGGGGTGTCCTAGAAAAACAGCCAGTCCTCTGAACCACAGAGTCATCTTTCTGGCCCTCGGTGATTTAGAGATTTTGTTAGCCACAGTTAGAGATATTTTGCATTGGAAGAATGCTAATCACATGTCAAATAAAATTAAATAACTATTTTTATAATATTTTATCAGTTTATGTGTGTTTGTGCAAGTGTGCAATTGTGTGTGTGCATACATGTGTGTGTGTATGTGTGTGTGTGCACATGTAATCGTTAGGATACCAATACTTGTGGACATGCAGAGTCAGAAGAAGGTGTCTAGTCCTCTGTAACTGAGGTTTCAGGTGCTGTGGACAGCTGACTTGTCATGTGGTTGCTGGGTTATGAGTTCCCATGCTCATGACTACACAGAACTCGTCAGCAATGAGCCATCTCTTCAGTCATAACTGCCTTTTCTGTTAGAAGAGTGAGGATGTGCACAATAGATGAGGGTCTTCAGAAAGATGCTTTTGCATATTATTAAATTTTAGGATTTATAAAACAAGTATTGATGTAGAAACTAAGTAAAGGAAGATGAATTTCAAAAACTGTCATCTTATTTGTATAATTAATAAGTAATATTTATTTGAGATACCAACTGCTACCCATTGTGTTACTAGAACTTACAAGCTATTTCAATCCGTCTAAATATAGTGTAATGACATCCACAGTTCTGGCAGAGACAAACCAGCAGCTATCCTATGAGTTTGAGGTGTGGAGAGTGTGGTATATGGAACACTGTGTTGTTGGAAATATGCTCTCTGAGCCAGCCTAACATATTTGAACATTTTTAGGTGGTGGGAGGCATCATGGTGGAGGACAGGAGCAGTTTGTGTTTGTTTGCCTGCCTGCTTGCTTGTTTTGGAGAAGAAATAACAAAATTTGGCTCATATTTTAGAAAACTGAATCCATGAGCAATTTCTCTGAATTATGGATAGCCAAGTAATATTTCTGCTTTATGATCATTAAAATGCATAATCAAATATTCTCTGAATTTGATTCTGGATTAGACAATTGGAAAGGACTTTATGAAAGATGGATTGTATACATATCTGTGGAAGAATGAGCTGGATTGAAGCGAATGGAAAGGAATCTCAGATGACTAGAGAACAAAGTAAGACATAAGCATAGGAAATCTAAGGCAGGAGCAATACAGATAACAATTCTTTCCTTGAAGAAGGGTAGTAGAAGCAAAACAGATTGTGACCAGGCTAGAGCATGAGACTTCCAACCCTCCCAGTCAGGGTGCCCATTGGTGGTTCAGTTCTTCAGGGTCATGGAACTGAGATGTGGACATCTCTGAAGTTTTAACCTGCTGAACTAGAGATGAGGTCAATAAGAGATACATAGGTGTGAGAATGTCTTCAAAGTGTGTTGTGCCTGCACTGGTGGCGGCTGATGTGTGCACAGAATTCAGTGTGTTGTGCCTGCACTGATGGCAGCTGATGTGTGCACAGAACTGGGTGTGTTGTGCCTGCACTGATGGCAGCTGATGTGTGCACAGAATTGGGTGTGTTGTGCCTGCACTGATGGCAGCTGATGTGTGCACAGAATTGAGTGTGTTGTGCCTGCACTGATAGCGGCTGATGTGTGCACATAACTGGGTGTGTTGTACCTGCGCTGATGATGGCTGATGTGTGCACAGAACTGGGTGTGTTGTGCCTGCGCTGATGGCAGCTGATGTGTGCACAGAACTGGGTGTGTTGTGCCTGCGCTGATTATGGCTGATGTGTGCACATAACTGGGTGTGTTGTACCTGCGCTGATTATGGCTGATGTGTGCACAGAACTGGGTGTGTTGTGCCTGCGCTGATTATGGCTGATGTGTGCACAGAACTGGGTGTGTTGTGCCTGCGCTGATAGCAGCTGATGTGTGCACAGAACTGGGTATGTTGTGCCTGCGTGGATGATGGCTGATGTGTGCACAAAGCTGGAAGAGGAGAGGCAGAGTGTTTCCTCGAGTGCCAACTCTGTGTGCTGATTGAGGGTCGTGATGTCACCGTCGATTTCTAAACACACACAAATTTCTTTATCTAAACAATATTAATAGACTTAAAGTAGGAATAAAAAATGATTATCAAGAAGCTGAATTTAGAGAACTCAGGGATAAGGATGAAGAATGATTCATTACATCTCAGAGTGCACATGAACTACCAATGAAGAGACAGGAGCTGAAGGCATGGAAGCAGATGGAGGAGAGATGATGTCTGCGACCCTGAGAGAGGCTCATGTGCATAGAGCATCAAAATAAAGAAAATGGTTACTTGCTATACCATGCAGAGCAGAAGTACAAAAGGGCTTTTGTTCTAGAGGAATAAAATCCAATATGACTTCACCATTTACTGCTCAGTCACCAACTGGTGAGACAATTTCAAACTATTAATTGGACCAGATGGTTAATGTTTTAATGGCATAATCAGCTAATAAATAACTATAAAGCACTTTGTAAATACACAGAGTCACATAAATGTTTAATAATCACATTAGGTCTGGAGGCTTACTTCAAGTTACACTTTTATATCAAAGTATTTTATTGGCATTTCAGGAGAAATGCCATAATATAATCAGATGCCATATTATAATTTATTGTATCTAAAAGTACAACAAAGGGATGATCAAAAACAGAACAACTTCAGCCAGTGTAGTCAGCACGCAACGTTCCCTTCTCAGAAGACAAGGAAGCATGAGAGCATGATCAATGTGTAACAGCACCGAGGGAGACCACTGCCGTATGCAGAACCTCACTTGCCTATGTATTTGAAAGAGAATTTGTCAGATAAAGCAACGTGAAAGACATGAAACAGTAGGAAGGGCATGGATACAGAGACTGAAAGTCCACTTAGTTCAAGTACAATCGGATAAACTAGTTGTAACATTTTATGAGGCACTTGGCGTCCGCAGCTCACCTACTCCTTCGTGTGGCAGTGTCACCTGTTTTAAAATTGAGACAATCTGATTCATAGAAAGATTGAAACACTTGTGTAGTATCACATATTTAGAAAGAGATACAATCAGGATCCAATTCAAGCAATCCGGCTTCAGTATCTTCTGGGATAAATCATATAATTCTTATTATATGAAACAGATTCATTCCTTCTTTCTGCCTCTAAACATGGCTGACTGATGTCACCACAGCCATTTTATGACATGATGTAAAAGACAAGGAAACCACTGTGGGTCTACTTGAACAGCAGCTGCAGTCACTTGCTGTTGTTGTGTGAAGAAAGGAAGACCCTCTAGAGTCACACTTGTCCCTGTTTGCCACCCTAACAAAAGAGCAGAGAAATCTGAAGACAGCAGTGGGTGCTTGCTGGGAACAAGGCCTGGATCTGTTCTATGTATATTTCCTCATTCATCATCACTGCACTTCTGTGAACTCCCATTTTATAGATGGAAAATCAATCCCGGTTCCATTCTGGCCCAATTCACATGTTTTAAGGTTAAAATTTAGGCTACACCCTGCCTGCTAAACTCTCTTCATCATTCTGAGGAGTCAGACACTTAAGAAATTTCAATTAAAATGAGAAAATAGAGAGGGAGTCTTACTATTTTAATATTCTGAGTACTATTCAATGTGGCTGGAGCTTCCAGAATAAATGTTTCTCATCAGCGGTACTATGAACACTTTAGGAGGACATAATTTCATTGTGCACCATTGATGTGCACTAAAGTCATTTTCCATCTTGTTCCCTGGGTCCCACTGAAACCACTAAACACATGTCAGGAGAATACCCTGCACATTTCTCAGTCTTCCTCAGTTACAATGGCTGAGACTTCTAGAACTGAGGCTGACCAACTTCCTTGTGAAAAGCCCAAATGGTAAGCATTTCAGGTTTGTGGGATGTGGGATCTTGGTGGTCTCCATCACAGCCGGTAAGCTCTGCTCATGGGATCAGTCACAGAGGACACAGATAAAAGTGCGTGTGGCAGTCAGTGTTCCACTCACACTCTCCAGGGACTGTCTCACAGAGAATACACTGAGGCAGAGGTGCAGAAACTCTCCTGAGGAGACCCAGCTAGCAAGCACTAGGGTCCTCGTCAACTCAAAGTCAGAGTGATGTCAGGGGTTAGGCTCTTGTTTGAGACACAATTGATTTTAGGGATTTTAGCTGGTTTTCTTCTGGCAGAAGCCTATGTCCCAGAGAACTTCTTATACTCCAGACTGTGGTCCTCTTGGTCTGTCTGGTGTCGGTTGCTCTTTCCTACTCTAAAGACCCTACAGGACTTGCATCTTTGCTAACCTGGATTGATGCTATCATTGACCTGTGTCATGACTATCTCCAGGCATAGCTCTCCCTGTTGGCACTGACACACTGAAGTCTTCCCTCAATACGAGATTCCACAAAACCACTCGTCAGAAGAGCCATTCACTGATGTGTAACTTTTATTTACCATGCCTTAACTGTCCATAAGAACATAAACCAGCCATTGCCCATTAAAGTAAAAAGGAATATAAAATACTGAGCCCAGGATCTGATACTTTCAAGAACCTTAAGCAGTAGATTATGTTAGGATGTTCAGAGTGGCAAGCAGGCACTACTACTGGTCCTGCTGTAACTAGATAAATGAAGGAGGATTTGTGAAGGCTTAGAACACCCAAGTCAATCAGAATGGAACTGATGCACAGGTTGTGACTACTGACACTGTGGAGTATCTCAGTAAAGGTTTTATGTAGAGTCTCTACTGTATTATATAGAAAATGGACCCATAGTCAAAGATGCTCAAGCTTCTCTATCCCACCCACCCCCAGGAGATATATGGATGGGACCTCTCCTAGAAGGTAGTGGTACTTATGTAGATCAGTGGGGTCTTACGGAATTCTACTGCTCATCACTATGTAAGGCACAGCAAAGTGGAAGTAATGTTGAATTTCCTAAACAATAGTAGGCAGGGAGGGGATTTAGCAATATTTAGAGGCAGGCTACCAAGTCAGGAGGAACAAAATAGTCACCACATATTTACTACAAAGCTTTCCCGTGAGCGTCAGAATGCACTGGTTCTGATAGCTTCTGATTTCTGCTGGGAAATGCTTCTCTCACAGAATTTACTATATTAGGAGAAACTAAAGATAAAGATTTGGAATGTATTGCACATTGGTATTTGACAAATTGGTAGATTTGTTTCCCTCCTGGTAATTCTTCTGACAAAGTGATTTTATTTTGTCTTGTATTAGTAGAGATAAATTTCTTTTAGCACATTACGAGCATGAAATGTAGCATGCTTCTGACAAACATTTCAAGTATCTAGTACTTTTGTTTAATAAGACTAAAATAGAAAATATAATTTATTGCCTGTTTCCCATTTGCCTGTCACTATTTCTTATCCTCATATAAAATGGTTTCTTCTTAATAATTACAAAGCAGAAGTAAGAGTGCTTTGGTAGGTAAATAAGTTTGTTTAATATCATTAATTACTAACAGCTCAATTATACTGTGAAATGCCATAATTGTCATAAAGCTTAAATATCCTTGTCATGGATTCTATAATCCATTTAAATTACATTAATTATACAGATTTTAATGAAGAAGAGAGCCTGCTTTTAATCCTCGCAAGTAGAGACAATGATCAAAATATTTATGTGTGTATTTCATATTTTATTCTGTTGACATTCTTGACCAGACCAGACTGCAGCAGACCAGTCTCATCCAGACTGGACTTAGGCAGTATTAGCATCTTTATATGGAAGGAGAGGAAGCAGGGATTGATTGGTTTTGTGTTCAGGGATTGGTTGGTTTTCATGCTGAGTTGGCCAGGGCAGAGTGTATTTCTTTGACTCTGGATTCAGGGTCAAGATGTGTTTTTTTCACTGACCCTTTATAACCTATTGCCTCTGATCTCAGGGCCAGAATGTGTTTCTTTGACTCTGGTTTCAGGGCCAAAGTGAGAGTCCGTCACTGTCTCCTTTACCCTACATAATAGGGAAAATTATTTCATCTTCAAGTTAATTTAAAGTTCAGATAGATGGTGCTCTAATTACAACAATGAGGGATCAGGTAGAGAGCTTAAAGAGGCCCTAGATATGGTAGCTTTTAGATCCACACAAGGTTGTTGATATAAAGATCTAGAAGGTGAGAAAAAGCCTAGGTCAAAGGGTGTCTCCAAATCCCTTCCTCTCTAAGCTTCCCCTCCTTCTGACATGCAAGTTACTGCTCATCACTGGCCAGAGAGTGGGGACTCCAGAACCAGAAAGCCGCATTCTGCACTTATGCACTGTGTGTGTCTGTTTGTTAACTGGAGGCTCTGACTCCGGAAGCACAGAGGAATGGCATTCAGTGGAGAGCTCTTGTCCATGGCCCTGGGAACCTTTGACAGCAGGTCTTTCAGGATGTAGCAGCACTGGGCTTTGCATACCCTTTAAAATACTATATAATGAGAAGTAGCTCAACAAATGGTAGAAAAACTTAAGAAAAGAGAAAAGAATAAATAAGAGTCCCTCCCTGTTGGAATTCTAGGTACAGTGCCTTGTCACGTCGGAAGCTGATGTGTGTTAGTCTTCAAGGGAATGCAGTGAGCATGCCTAGGCTGCCATTTTATTATAAGGTTATATATTTATATAGGTCTAGGTTCTTAAACTTTGCTCTATCATGCCTAATTGTCCAGGATCAGAAAGGATTCAAGCTGTTTATGTTTGTGGAAGTTTGCTAATCTTTGTTTTCTTGAGGATTAACTTGATTATTCCCAGTCTAGGAAGAGGTTACTGTCCCTTCAAGCATGCAGTTGATGTCTTTTTTCTGCAAACCTCCCTACGTTGTAGTCATTTACACATTCTACGCTGAAGGAAATGTATTGTGTGCATTTTTAAGCCTGGAAAATACAGAAACCCATTTGGCGCAATCCTGTAAGATGCTATTTTCCTCTCCCACTCTGAAATTCTCCTGAAGTGGTCCCAGTGAATTGTTGCCCAAAAGGTGGTAAGCAGAGAGTAAATAAGGAAGGTGGCACTTCAGGAAACCAGTGCCCACAAACCCACGCCTTGAAATAATGACTATTGGTTGAAAGTTATAAAAATACCGATTTTATTATTTTTCTTTTAGATGGGAAATGAAGAAAGATGAAATTCTGGAAGAGAAAGAAAGAATGATGCTGGACCATTTAAAGCAAATTTGTAGCACACAGGACTCTTCTCCATTAGACAGCACAGACACACGGTGATCTGCAGAAACCAGCGCCAGCTTTATTTTAGGAAACAGTCTCATGCGATGGAGGCTTTCTCGGAATCAGAGGACTCGCACGTGAGCCACAGAGCACAGCCCTCACTGCAGTCACGTGTGCCACAGAACACAGCCCTCACTGCGGTCATGTGTGCCACAGAGCACAGCCCTCACTGCGGTCACGTGTGCCACAGAGCACAGCCCTCACTGCACTGCTGCACTGCACTGAAACGGAATACCAAGCATAAAGAATAAGAGGCTCCGTGCTTTTATTTTGGAGATAATTGCAAATGTTTTTCTTCCCCAATCTTTCTCCTCGTATGATAAAACTGCTGCCACCTCGTGTTCCCTTTGAATTATGTTTTCTTCTTTCCTTCAATATTGAGGCATCTATGACAACAGGAAAAATATTTGGAAATATTTTTCTTACACAATATGTGGATGTTACATTGATTGGAATCCCACCCCCACCCCGGAAGTCATCTGAAAATTACAATTTGATTTGGTAACTGAAGCCTAAGAACAGATCGTAATTGCCGATTAGACCCATCCCCTTCCTGTATAATTTCTTCCTCATTCACTTCATCTTTTTTTTTTTTTTGAGGGGGGTTGGTTTTTTGAGACAGGGTTTCTCAGTATAGCTTTTAGAGCCTGTCCTGGCACTAGCTCTTGTAGACGAGGCTGGCCTCGAACTCACAGAGATCCGCCTGCCTCTGCCTCCTGAGAGCTGGGATTAAAGGTGTGCGCCACCACCGCCCAGCCCATCCACTTTGTCTTAATCACACCCACAGGAAAGCCGTCCCAGCACTGTTAACTGCAGCCTTAGGACTCTTGATAGTTGTCCTCCTAGGTCTCTTTCCACTCTCGCTTTCACCTCCAGCACCAGGTGGCGCCAGGTCAGGGAGTTCATGACATCCTTTCGGCTCAAGCCAAAAAAAAAAAAGGTAGTTTTGCCCAACAGAAAACCATTTTTATTTCAGAATTCAAAAGTTAATCTTCTCTATCCTTCATTATCTACAATGGCTCAATGGCTGTTGTTGTTGGTTTTTTACTCTTTTTAGTCTTCTGTGTGGGGGGGGACATCACCAAATAAATATATGGAGGCCTTTTCTTTCTTATGAATATCCAGCCTTAGCTTGATGTGCTTCTACCTAACTTTTCTTAATTTAAATTATTCTATCTACTTTGGTCTCTGGGCTTTTTTACTTTTCTTACTTCTGTAATCTTACTATCACACTGACTCTCTGGCTAGATGTGTGACTGAGTGACTGGACCCTTATTCTCTTGCTCCTTGATCTCTTTTGCTTTTAGATTCCTCTTTTTCTCCTTCTGTTTATTCTCTCTGCCTGGCAACCCTGCCTATCCTTTCTCCTGCCTTGCTATTGACCATTCAGTTCTTTTTTAGACCAGTCAGTTGTTATAAGCAGGCAAGTTAACACAGCTTCACAGAGTTAAACAAATGCCACATAAAAGAATAAAACACATCTTTGCATCATTAGACAAATGTTCCATAGCATTAACAAATGTAACACATCTTCAACTAATGTTCTACAACAAATGTCTGCTATTTTTTTTATTGTACTTGCACACACAGAGAAAGAGACAGATGCACACACACACACACACACACACACACACACACACACACATACACACACACAGGAATGTGTTCTACCACCATGCTTGCCAAATACACTGATACATATTTACTGTGTCCTTCCTATCCGTGCCTGATATTAGATTATAAAGACCTTGAAAGCCTTAAGTATAATATAATATGAAGTTTCCCTTTATAAACCTGAATGTGCTAGGATTATTCAAAGTGTGACCAACCACTCAAATGTATGAGCCCATGGGGACCAATCTCATTCAAACCACCATGGGGACCATTAGTAAAATAGCAAACTTTCTTCAAGGATCAAAAATGTCTAAATGAGTATCCTCCGATTAAAATATTGTAATGAAGCTGAGTGTGGTGCTATATGTCAATAATCCAAACATCCCATTGGCTGAAGCAAAACGACTGGGAGTTCAAAGATAGTGTGGAATACATAGTAAGATGCTTCTTTAAAAAACAATGTTGGTGCCAGGTAAGAGTGCTTCCCTGCTGCCAGACTTGACAACTTGAGTTTGATCCCTGTACCACGCATAGTGGGAGGAGACCAGCAAGTCCTGTGAGGTGTCCTGTCCACTGGAGTGCACACACATACAGACATAAATACTTGCAAATAAAACAATATGTATTGTAACAAACAGTGACTAATTTCAGGAACAAAAATCTGCATTAGTTACTTATTGCTGCATCTTGTTACCAGAATTTAGCCAATTAAGACAACATATCCATTATGTCAAAGTCACTGTAGAGCAATTGCTTGAGCACATTTAGCTGGACTGTTTGCTGTGGATTAGAAGGCTGGAGTGAAGGTTCACCGAAGCTTAAATATGGAAGAATCCACTTCCAAGGTCATGTGGTTGTTGGCAATACTAATCACTTTACAGGCTGCTAGACAGATGGCCTCAATTTCTTGCCAGCTACTGGTCAAAGGCTGCTGTCAGTTTCTTGCCATTTGAGTCTTCACCAAATGGTCTCTTTCTTTCTCAGAGTCCACAAAGAAGAATGTCTTCTTGCAAGATCAATGTTATAGTTTTTTTCTGACCTAACAATGTATATTTGTTTCTCTTTATTACATTTATTTATTCATTTACTGTGTGCATACATAATGAACACATGCATGAAATGGCTCAAGTGTATAGGTCAGAGGAAAATATATGGGAGTGTTTGAACTCGGGGCATCAGGCTTGGCAGCAAACACCTTTACCCACTGAGCCGTCTCACTGTCCCAGTAATGTGTAGCTGATCACATATATTCTGTCATCTTTAGAAAATTCTAATGGTTAAAATCATCACTTATCCCACCCGTGCTCAGGGAAAGGCACCACATGAAAGTAGGAGTGTGAGGATGAGGAGAACCGCTCCAGAGTGTCCACCCCACACTGGAGTTTGGGTACTGGAATACCCTGTGTGGGGAAAGGGAAGAGCTGGCTTGTGAAGAGAGTCAGCAGTTGTGCCATTCATCAGGCAGTTATTCTAAGCCAAACTCTATTGCCAGTCTCACAATCACTAGACTCCACAAGAATCCTTATATATGCTCTCTACATCCTTATTCGTATTGGCCCTGCTATTCCTATTTGAGACAATAGAAATTTCTGAAAGCATAAAAAACTAATTCTAATTTTAAATAAAAATGCACAGCACCATCTAGGCTTCCAACCACCAACTCTACTTCAACCATATGATATTAATAGATAAAATATAACAAATAATCTTCTTTGGAGGGGTTCAAAACAGATTTCTCTGTAGGTTTGGAGCCTGTCCTGGATCTAGTGTTTGTAGACCAGGCTAGTCATAAACTCACAGAGATTCGCCTGTCTCTGCCTCCCAAGTGCTGGGATTAGAAGTGTGTGCCACCACTGCCCAGCTTAACAAATAAACTTTTAAAGAGCTCCCAAAACGATATCTAGATCACAAATATTCACTAGAAATAAAAAAAATCCGACATTTCCAAAACTACACCTCTGGAACCACATTCCAACATGCTCCTTTGACACAAAGCTCCAGTAAAATTAATAATAGCAATAATAGTATTGATTGTAATAATGTTAAGACTCTGGAAGTAGTCTTAAGGGCAAACAGCAAATTAATAAACATCTTTAGAAGAAAAGCTGTAAATCAAGGTGCTACCTTCCGCTCTCACCCCATCTTGGCACAGCTGCACTGAACAGATACTGCAGCCAGTCCCACAGGCTTCCATGTACCCCAGCTCCAGGGGGGATACTTGCTTTACAGAAGGAGCAGGACTTTGGCATTTCTCACCCTGCCCCAGACTGCCCTCTGCTAAAGCACAGTTCTCAAAAAGTGATTCTGGAGGTGGGGATTCCATTCTTTGGCCAGCTACCATTCCTGTAATGGAATCTCTGGGTTAGAATGTACCTCAGTCTTAGGTGGGGTCATCCTTTTGGATTCCTGGGAATTTCTGTAGAGTCAGGTTTCTGCTAACCCTATAATGACTCCCTCAATCAAGATATCTTTCTCCTTGCTTTCCTCTCTGTCCTTCCTCCATCTTGATTATCCCATTCTCTCAAATTCTCCTCAACCCTCCCCTTTTCCCCTCCTCTTCCCCTTCTAGGCTTCCTTCCCTTCTCCTACCCCCATGCTCCCATTTTGTCAGGCAATCTTGTCTGTCTCAGGCAGAGACCCACATCGGAGCCCTGGACTGAGTTCCCAAGGTCCAGTTGAAGAGTGGAAGGAGTGAGAGTATGAGCAAGGAGGTCAAGACCATGAAGGGTTCATCCACTGGAACAGTTTACCTGAGCTAATAGGAGCTTAGTTTCTTCCCAACTTCAGACGGACTGGGAAGAAACAAGCATAGGACCAAACTATTCCCTCTGAATGTGGTTGACAGTTGCATGGCTGGGGCAGACCGAGGGGCCACTGGCAGTGGAACCAGGATTTATCTCTACTGCATGTACTGGCTTTTTGGGAACCTATTCTCTTTGGATGTATACCATGCTCAGCCTAGATATAGTTGGGAGGGCCTTGGACCTTCCACAAAGCAATGTGCCTTACCCTCTCTTAGGATTCGATGGGGGTAGGGTGCGAGCGTGTGTGGAGGGGAGGAGGGGAGGGAGTGGGAATTTGGATTGATATTTTTTTAATCTAATAAATTAAAAAAAATGTACTGAGAATTGTGAGCCCTGATTACCTTGTCTCAATTCAAGATATCTGTCAGGAAAGATAATTTTCTTGAGAAGCCATGTTAACTACTATTATATGGTTCATATTATTTGGTATCCAAGAACCTTCTTCCTACCTGAATTTTACATCACAGTGCTCTTCTGGGAGCATTATTGATTTTCAGGTCTTAAGCCACCTTGAAGTGTTTGATGTAATATAAATAGTAAAGCTCTTTTCTTTATTCAGCAAGGACAAAATTTCTCTATTTTGCTAGCCAAATTTTCTCATGATTGGAATTTTGCAGTGATTTCTTGTTACTGTTTAGTAAAGCAATGATGGTTTGTTACTAATTACTATGCATAAGATGTTACATTTCCTTTTTAGTATGTGCCGGAAAGATGACTCAGTGAGCAAAGGCACATTGCATCCACAATCAGGAAACAGAAAGAGATAAATGTATAATTGTTAGTGTTCAGTTCCCTTTCTCTAGCTTACAGTCTAGGATGCCCTGGACAAGGAATGATCCCACTCACAGTTGAAATGAGTTATTCCATGTGAAGATAATCCCACACAGGTATGCAGAGAGACTTATTTTCCAGATAATTCTACATTCTGTCATGTTAACAATTACCACTAACCATCACACCATTATAATAGTCATGCCACCGTGGCACCAACTAGCATGACATTGACAGCAGGCAAGTAGCATAGTTAGCAGGGTTCACAACTATGTAAGACTGTTGACAACTTTTCTTACCCAGGATCCTGTGTAGCACCTTCTCGTACTGTGAAGGTTAGCCAGAAGGGAAGAGCTTCCATTGCGGTGTCACTTTGAGTCCTCTCTAGCTTGCAACCAAAGTATATGGTGTCTTCAAGATTAGACATTTTTAAATTGTTGAATATTTATTTTACTTTTAATCATGCGTTTGTGTGTGGGCACTTGCATATGAATGCAAGTGTCTATGGAAGCCGGAGGTATTGAATGCCTGCCCCCTGGAACTGGAGTTACAAGTAGTAGTGAGCTTCCAAATGTTTGTGCTGGAAATGGAATGTGAGCTCCCTGCAAGAGCAACACATACTCTTACACACCATCTCTCCAACCCTATATTGTCTTATCAATACCTATGGTTGGAAACCAAGGGTGTGGTAATAACCTAGCCTGTTCTGGGAGTCTGAAAGACCTCACTAATGAACACTCACAGGGAGGTACTCTAACATCAGGAAAACTTTAAGATTTAATTAATATTAATTACAAGTCTATGTCTGTGTGAGAGTGTATGTAGTTGAGTAGCGATCACACAGAGATCAGGAAAGAATGTTGGATCCCTGGAAATTGGGGTTACCTTAAGCCAATTGACATCAATGTTAGGAAGCATAACTGGGTCTTCTACAGGAGAGGTATGTGGTGATAACTGCTGAGTCACCTCCTCAGCCCTTGGGAGAATTGTTAAGTGGCATTTTCCCTTTTCCTTCTGTGGAAGAAAGTATGTGGCTTTACTGAAGCCACATAAGTGGTGAAAATGTGCCAGAAACAGATTTTTATATTTATACAGACATCATATACTGAATTTAAAAGTATAAAATTTGATTTCTGTGTTATTGATGATTGTGGAGTCATGGAATTAGGCCTGAGTTGCCTGCCTTTATGATAAAGGAAACTTCTATTTTGTTCAAACCAAGCTTATTCGAAGCATTCTATCACAGAGAGTCAAATCTTAGCATCGTAGCAAAAAGAAGAATTAATCTAACATAGCAGAGATAGAGGTTACACGGTGCCCCTGAAAATGCACAAATAAATTAAGAAGCAAGCTTAAAAGAAATCCCACACTAGCTCAGAACTGAGAATAATAGATTTTTTTTTTTTACTTAGGGACAGACTCACAAATCAGAATCCTCTGCGGGAACAGAGAACAGAAACTGAATCCACAGCTGGAAAAGAGGCTGGACGCATGCTCTACATGGGCATAAATAGTATAAGAGGCCACAGGCTGTAAGACTTGCCCTTTTGTTTAAATAAGAGAGTTCTAAGCCTAATACAAAATTGTTGTCTGAAGTGTCTGTCCTGCCTGATCCCCGTAGTTTAAGTCCTAAAGAAATCACACAGAATTCTACATTAGTTATAAACAGATTGGCTCAGTATCTCAGGTTTCTTATTAACTCTTACAACTTATATTAGTCCATTATTCTTATCTGTGTTAGTCATGTGGCTTGGTACCTTATTTGGCAGGGCAGTCACATCTTTCTTCTTCTGTGGCTGGGACAGGACTGCAGACTAGACTTCATTTTCCCCAGAATTCTCCAGTTCTCATTGACCTGCCTCTACTTACTCTCTGGTTGTCCAGCCTATACTTCCTGCCTGGGCACTGGCCAATCAGCATTTATTTAAAATATAATTGACAGAATACAGATCATTGTCCCACATCACTTCCCCCTCTTTTTTCTAAAACAAGAACTCTGAATCCAATATCCTTTGTTTAGCTTTACTCTTGACCATTAGCCATAACAACTTCTAATCAACATTCTAAACAAAGGAAAATAGCCATAGCCCAATTTTTGGGAATGTGGGCATAGTTTTCCTGATTTTTTTAAAATCAGAATGAATCCATAGTCTCTCATTTTCTGTGAAAACAAACCAAAAAAAAAAACCCCTCTTCTCCAAAGTAAAATATCTTTTGACTTCAATTTTGAAGTCAAGGTATTTTCAAAATACCTATCTTGGATTATTTCAGTAGCATTGATAAGTAAATATCTTTTGGCAGTTGTTGCTCCTTCCTCAGCATTTAAACAATTCAAAGAGAACATAATAACATACAGTATCCAGATTCTCTGTGTATTTTCCATCTTTATGTGACTTTACTTTAAATTCTATTTCTTTTATTTTTATTTTAAATTTTTGGCTTTTTGAGACAGAGTTTCTAAGTGTATGTTTGGCTATCTGGGAATACACTCTGTAGACCAGGCTGTTCTTAAACTCACAGAAATCTGCCTGCCTCTGCCTCCTAAGTGCTGAGATTAAAGGTATGTGCCACTACACATTGAGCTCACAAGAGGTCTGTCTACCAATCCCAAGTGTCGGGATTAAAGGTGTGTGCCACCACACTCAACTACTCTCTTTCTTTTTTATTTTAAGGACTTTGACTTTTTTTTCTTTCCCAAGCCTGTACATATTTTTTAACACAATATAAACCATTTAGAGGTTTTCTTTATCTTTGAATCACTCTTTACTGTATATTTCTTTTTTTCTGACCACTTCAGTCTTTAATTTGCTAAACAATATGGATAGGATTAAAACTGTGGCTTTGTCAGCTGGATCCAGCCCATTTCTTAGCTTTGTGAGATTCCAGTGTCATGACAGAGGTACCAGCTGTAGTCAAGTATATTGCCACAACTCTATGGTGTTTCAAGGTCCCTGCCAGCAAGCAAGCTGCAGCAGTCTGCTCATAAACCACAGTCAAATGCTCAGTTTCTGGACCTCCTGCCTGAAAGAGTCAGAGACTGCACTGGCAGGATGACCCAGAAAGCGGGCATTTTAAAACAGCATGGCTTTTTTCCTGCTACAGCTAAAAATCAAAAAGCATGTGGTCAGCTTTTCATCAACACCATTTAAGTGTTTCATAGCAGGACCTCTTAAAAGAGCTGCAAGGTTTTATAGCTAAAGCTGAGTCAGGAAGCTCCCTTAAATAAGATGCATTTGCCTCTAGCAAACAGAGCCCAAACCTGAGAAAATGCTGCTATCAATATTCAATGCTTTATTCTTTTCTGTCTATAATTACTTCCTAAGCTTTCTCAGGCTTTATATGGATGCAGTTGTCCACGTGGGCACCATTTATCGTCCAAGGTTTCTGTCCCGCCTGGCTTCTGCAGTCATTAAGTCCCAAAGAAATCACACAGAAGTCTGCATTACTTATAAAATTATTGTCCCAGTATCTCAGGCCTCTTATTAATTCTTGCAACTTATATTAGTCCATTATTCTTACTTGTGTTAGTCACATGGCTTGGTACCTTATTCGGCAGGTCAGTCACATCTTGTTTCTTCTGTGGCTGGGACAGGAATGCAGGACAGGACTTCCTTCTACCCAGAATTCTCCTGTTCTCATTGTCCTGCCTCTACTTCCTGTCTGGATGTCCCACCTATACTTCCTGCCTGGCTACTGGCCAATCAGCATTTATTTAAAATATAATTGACAGAATACAGACAATTCTCCCATATCACAAAATTATATACAATAAGAACAAATATATTCAATAATTATTCTATCCTAACTAGTTTAACTCTTATATAATAAATAAATTGGCCAAGTCATGAGAGGAAAGTAACTGCAACTATCTAGTCATCAACCCCATTGAAGACCCAAGATGGGAAATGATATTTCTTGAGTAAGCAGGAAGTGCAATCAAGTAACTTCCAAAATGTGCAACAAAAGACAGAGACAACTGGCCACCTGGGCAATCATCCAAAGTCTCATTTGCAACATTGAAGCAACCAACTTTGGCTAAGGCCCAGAATAACTGACAAACCATTTTCAGAGGCAGGAAATTTTTCAACACTGCCTTACTCTGTCTTGGCAAGATTTGACAGTCCTGCTTATCCATTTTCAGATACCATGTACCTTGTCAGTGGTTGAGGCATGGGCATTTCTTTACCCAAAGGCCAGTTTTGCCAAGAAGAAAACAAGCTCCAAGTGGAGTGTCTTTGGTGCTCAAACATTCTCTTGGGAATAGATCAGTGCTGCCAGGAGCAATCATGACTCACTTCAACAAAACCCTAAGTTATATAAATGCCATATTCTACAGCTCTTGAAAGTGGTTGAAGATTATGTATCTATGCAGAATATAATCTCTATGTATCTAAAGAACCTGATTAGTCTAACTATAAGTATAACAAACATAGATGATTATTGATCTATAATTCTAAAATCTATATAATGTAAATACTAAGACTTCATTTTAGAATATCATACAATAAACAACTGTGCAACAAATGAGGACAATGACCTCAAAATGTAAATGATGTATAAGTATCTTGATCAGAGGTAGAAATGTACGTGGCTTTATGATAAATATATATCAATATATAAAAAATGTTTTAAGCAGAGGTAAAAGCATGCATGCATACAATATTCAAAGTAATCTAAATTTAAAACAATATACAAGAATCTATACCTATATAATTGCCTATAAATATTAACTCACAAGTATTCACTCTATTACTCAGTATTATTATTAGTGTGAGTAAGCTCACACTAATCTATTTTTCCATCCAATTTCTCCATTTTTTTTCAAAGAGATACCTGAACCTATAAAATTTCCCTCCAAACCCCCAACCCTATGCCAATTATAATCAATCACTAAATGATGTCCACAAACCTGATGACAAACTTTGTTGGGAGAGGGCATGTCGGCTTCTAGAATTACTTCCAGCTGTCAGGGGGGCAATGTTCTTTCTATGGGATCCTGAGAAAGTAAAATGTTGATTAAGTTTCAATATTACTGTCTGGTATAATTGCAAATAGTCTCTGAGTGTTTGGTAGGCTTTTTCTGAGCTTCCTATTTGGAGGTCTGGCCAGAACATTGTAAAAAAAAGTACACCATTTCAGCTAACCAAGTTGGATCCATCTTAAGCAGCTGGTACCCAAAACAGGTCTTGGAACACAGGAAGAGGAGCTCTTGCTTTCTGCATGGAGGGTTTATGATTAGGATATATGTCTAGGCAATAGACCATTACAGACCCATGTAGGCAAAGGAGGAGGAGAATTATGGGGTTTAGGGAAGATATTGTGAAAACTGAAATATTAAATTTGCTAGTAATTCTTATGCACAGGAACAATCATGGTTTGAGGTTCATTAGAGCCTTGTAGAATTTGTAAGAGAATCGCTTTCTGTGGACGTGTAGTAGTCAGTTCTGAAAGGGGCATATAAACCATAAAAGAAAAGCTAAATGGGTCTTGGAAAACTCAGGTCCTTTATATGTATCTTTATTGACTCTTAAGAGAGTTAATTTCTTTCTTTTTCTTATTCTTTGTTTTTTGTTTTTTTTTTTGAGTCAGGATTTTTCCGTAGCTTTGGAGCTTGTCCTGGAATTAGCTCTTGTAGACCAGACTGACCTCAAACTCATAGAGTTTAATCTACCCCTAGAGTGCTAGGATTAAAGGCATGTACCACCACATCTTAATTTCTTTTATAAAAAATATATGGCCTAAAGAATTAAAGGAAGCAGATATGAGAAATGGGCAATTTTTACTAACAAAATTATAACAAAACCATGGTTAGTGTAAGCATATAATACCATCCTCATTCACGCCTTGACTAAAACCAAGATTATCATTATTGTTATCACATAAGATTTTACCAAAGAAAATTGCAAACATCTTACCAAGATAGACAAGGATTTAAGAAATATAAAACATGAGAGTCAGGAATCCTTTTAAAGGAACTTTGAGTTTAGTTACTGTACAGGTGGGGGCTTGGAGTCAGCACAGAACACACCCAGACAACAAGTTCTCAGCCCAAAGGAGATTTATTGTCCTGGGGACTAGTGGAGGGCACTGCCTTTAGGTTGGACAAAGGCAGCAGTGTCTTTGCACGAATGTTTTTAAGGAGAAAAGGGGAAGGCTGTTCTAGGGTGAGTTGTAAGTCCTGACTAATGTAGCCAAATGAGTTTTGGTTGCTGAGCCTTGGTGTTTTGTCTCAGGAGTGAGTCAATGAACAAATAAGGGAGCAGACCTTGAGGATAGCTTTAGGAATATATTCTAATAGTTTAACAAGGCAGAGGGAAAGAGAAAGGGCAAAGGCTGTGGGTGCCATGTTTGCAATGTTTCTGAAGTCATACAGACATACTTTCAGATAAGTTCTGGATCAGAATGAGTTGAGAAATATAAATCTAAGATAGAAACTCCTGACTGAAGGGGGGTTTTGCCTTTTTTTTCAGTTCATGAGAGTACCTGGTTTTAGCCTTTATTCCTCTATTTTTTTTTGTTTTTCTTTCATTGTGGAAAAACTCTGTCACCTATACTGTATTTTCAGTTATCATGTTCAAAAGTTAAAATAAGATGGTTCAGCAAATAAAAGCACTGGCCATCCAAAGTCTGATGACCTGAATTCAATATTGGAATCCACCTGGTGGAATGAAAGAAATGATTTGTGTAAGCCATTCTCTAACCTCCACATGAGAACCACGGCAATGTGCATACATGCACACACATAAATAAATAAACATAAAAGTTCCTGAAAGAGTATATGCCTCTGCTTAGTAGCAATAACTCATATATTTTGTTTATTCAATATTTTCATAGGATACTGTGGTGATTTGAGAGGAAATGGCCCCCAAAGGGAATGGCACTATTAGGAGGTGTGGCCTTGTTGGGGTAGGTATGACCTTGTTGAAGGAAGTATGTCACTCTGGGAATGGGCTTTGAGGTCTTCTATGCTCAAGCTACACCCAGAGAGACAGACCACTTCCTGTTGCCTGCATAAGATGCAGAACTCTCAGCTACCTCTCCAGCACCATGTCTACCTACATGCCACCATGTTTCACCATGATGATTGAAAGGCTGAAAAAGATTCCATTTCTGTGCTGGGCCCTTTTGGGACATTGAACTACACCCTAGCCCCAGGAAAATTTGAAGGCCATGGAAAAGTTGAAGGCCACCAAAAAGCTGAAGGCCGACCCCACAACCTCCAGTTGAAGCTGAAGGCCATGGAACGCCTCTTTAGAGGAAGTATAAGCTAATGGAGTAACCTAATTTACACAAAGTTGCTGATTACAGCCCATTCCCCCACCCCCATAGTGATACAGAGAATGTTGACCACCCAACTTCCTCTATTAGTTGAGTAATAATGAACTAATCAGATAAGTCAGGCAGACCCTATGTTAGCAATGGGTCAGCAGATGTCCTGAGTATAAGACCAGGGAACAGTTGCTGGGGGTGAAGAAACCCCCTAAGCAGCAACATCCTATCAGAGAATAACAGCTAAGCTTTACCTAATCTTTAGCCAATTGTGATGCAGGATAAGTAATTCTGTATTTTGAGACTATAATCTTGTGGCTGTCTTGTGATTTTTGTCTTTATAAACCCCTTACAATAATAGGTGTGATCCTTCTCCCTCCGTTAGCTGTGTCAAACTGTGAGGCAGAGGACCCATGCTAGCCAGTACATAACAAACAAACCCTTGATTTTGCATTCAGAAATGTCCATGAATGAAGAAGCTCCATGGTGGTTTTCTTGGGGTCCTAGGACTCAGGCACAGCAATAATAATGAACTGAGCTATAAGCAAGCAATCCCAATAAAATGTTTCTTTTATAAGTGTTGCCATGGTCATAGTGTCTCTTCACAGTAATAGAAACCCTAACTAAGTCAGATACTCAGTACTTACTTTCCAAGGAGGTAATGGATATTTCTTTAAAGTGGGTAAACTCGTTCTTCTCTTCTGAGACAGTCAGGCAGGCATAGAAGATTTAGCCATGGTCAGAAATAACCTTCAGGACAGAGAAAGGAGATGTCAAGAATCAAACAACTGGTGCCAGTTGTTGCTCTCCTGTCCCCACCTTGGCTAACTACTCTACTTCCAGCCATGACTGGATCATTAATCCTTTGGCTCCTAGTCCTCAGTATAAGACTCTCTGCTCAACCACCTACTTAGTTATTTAAAACAGACAATAAATTCTGTAAAATCACTAGTACTAATGAGACGATGAACCCCTTGACCCCCACTGAGTCCATGATTTGACTCGTGCCCATAGAGTCAGTGTGGAATGCAACAGCCCCCAGACCTTAGCACAGCATAATGGAAGAACCTGGCATATAGGCAGTGACACCTGGTAAACAAGAACAAAAAACTAATCCACCAAAGACAAAAGTTCTGGAAAGTCCCTGAATTTTGGCTTCCATTTCTGGTTAACTGTTCTTGCTACCTGAGGTGTGTCAATACAGGATGTAGCTAAGAGCCCACCCTGAGAAAGGTACAGGACGGCACTGGGGTCCTGAATAACCAGTGTAGTCACCAGCTACCTAATAAAGAGTGTCTATTTGCTAGCACCTTGTCTCTGTAGTTTTCTCTATTGGATAACTCACAACATCATGTGGAAAAGGAATGGAATACTTGACAGAAATCTCCAACAGAGTTTTACAGGGGATTAAATCACTGGCTGCAACTGACCCAGGTGACAAATATCATTGTTTATCATTTAGTAACTATAAATGGTAGAATTTAGGAAGTTGTCAAGTTCTGTATTTGCTGTGTTCACTCTAGGTCAGGAGCAAGAAAGAGTACGTAACTTAAAATTATAGTCACATATTAGCTTAGGTTGTAAAAGTTGTTTACATGGGAAATCCAAGGCAAGTAAGTTTGATTGTCACATTGTTCTCTCTAAGATAGGTTAACAAACAGTTTGAGTACACAGTAGACTAGCAGTCTCAAGTCTTAAGTGACCTTAAGACTTAAGGTCAAGATGTATTATTAACTTTGGCAGTAAAGTCCAGCAAAGGTAGCAGTCTTTTGGAATATAAGGGATGGTTTCAGAATATTGCATCGTCACAATTGCATGTGTGATGTGTATGTGGGGGCATGCATGTGTCGTGATGTCGGGGGGCATGCACGTGTCGTGATATGCATGTGGGGGCATGCATGTGTCGTGATGTGTATATGTGGAGGGTAGAGGATCTTAGGAAACTGGTTCTTCCCACCTTTACGTGGTTCTAGGGGTCAAATTCAGGCTGTCGGGCTTGTAGAATAAGCACTTTCCCCACTGAGCCATCTCTCTGACTAAACCTTTTCAGTTTTTTAGTACTTGAAATATAGGTAAACATAATTATTAGTCATAAAAACAACAGGAATGCTAAGCAGCAGATTTTTTTCAAACATATTTTTCTCCTATGAGTTAAGTATTGGATGAGTGAAAGAAAAAAATATGAATGCTAGTAAATTAATACACTGAATGTCCTGAAAACAAGCAAAAATAAGTGAACTATTTTGGAATCACAAAAGATATTCAACAAATTACATTTTATTGACAGCTAAGATTAAACTTAGGCATTATTGCCAAAACCAAGAGCAATCTAAACTCTAGAAAAAAGATGAACCTGGCCAGACCATACCAAATAACTGAGCTCACCTGGACTGTTTCGGGACCAATCCAGGTGCCTCTGCCCCCGAAAGTCAGTGTTCCCTGGGACTCCACTTTAGGCACCAAAAACAGTTAATGCAAAAACACAGCTCTTATCACAAAGGGAAGTTGAAGTAGTTCCTTCTGGAGCCAAACATGAGTAACCATGCCCCCCACCCAAGGTGGTAACTAACTCCACGTAAAACCTAAGAGGGCTTAAAAAGAAATTCTAGACACAAATATAGAGTTTAACACAGCTTTTTGCTGTTTGCTAGGGTGTACTGTAGAGAGATTTCCTGATTCAGCAACAGCAGCAGAAAAAAAGCTGTGCCGTTTTAAAGTGCGGCTTCCTGGGCCCTGCCGCCAGTGCAATCTCCGGCTATGGAGCATTTCTGGACTAGGATGTTTGTATGCCCACTTGGGATCAGGAAGAAAGTACTCTGAGACCATGCCAATGGTTCAGCACTCCACGCCTGCACCTGGGCAGACAGTGGAATCAGGCTTAGGAAGGCGGGAGAGCATGGCGGATTCCTGCCGCCATACTGAGAGATGTTTCCAGGCTGCACAGTGCTCTGCGTGTCAGATTTGGCTGTAACTTGGATGAAAAGAGTTTCTATGCTGCACGCTCAGTCTCAGAGTTAAACTGCTGAGTGCGACTCCTACCTGGTGGCCCCAGAGCTAGCAGAAAATGGTACGTCCACCATTTTGAAATTGGAGAGAGGCGGAGCCAACATCCAGAGCAGCTGCAACCAAGCTACTCAGCATTTTTAAAGCTCTTCAAGACAGTGGAGAATTACAGGTTCACAATAGGACAGATTCAGACATGAAAGACCTCTAAATGGGTCACAGTGTTGGATGACTGTACATAGGCTTGGGAGAGAGAAGAGAAAGAATATAGAGAATAAAGTTAATGTCTTAAAGAAAAAGGGTAAAGTCTTTAAAGAGACAGAGTACAGATATAGATTAAAAGAAATAAATAAAAATAAGCCACATAAAAATGGAAAATTCACAGAGAGTCTGGATTATGTACATTGCGTTTTCTTTAAAATTTTTGACTCTGAAGGAGCTATGTACAGAGAGACATTTCTTGTATGGGCTGCTAGGCTAAACCACCATGTAAATTATTATAAAGGTATTATGACTTCAAAATTTGGATCTAAGATTATGATGCTTTGGAAAAGTTCTTCTTTTGTTTTCACAGAGGATGAGACCCTGTGGATTGCTTTTATCCCAATAAGGTATGATAGACCATGCCCTCCTGAAAGGGTACCGTGAACACCTTTAGAAAATTACTTCACTCAACTGCAGACTGAGATGAATCTGGCACATAGGATATACCATAAAAGACCTGGTTAACAGCTCCGTTATACAGCAGGAAGAGGTATGGAGAGAAATAACTATGTCCATATCCCAAATATTGTTTATAAATGTTCTTTTACATTTAAAGGGGGATATGATATAGATATGAATAATTTGCATTGGCATGGATTTTAAGGTCAATTTTGTTATATGTATATGTAGAATGGAGCTGCGGGCAGGCCTGCTTTTCATCCTGCCCGGCTCCCGCACAGCTAGCTTAGCCCCAGAAATAATAACACACAAATTGTATTCATTTAAGCACTGCCTGGCCCATTATCTCTAGAGAGTTAGTTACTGACTAACTCTCATATCTTGATATTAACCCATTTCTATTAATCTGTATCACACCACGAGGTGTGGCTTACCGGGAAAGATTCAGCATGTCTGACCTGGTGGCTGGCTCCATGGCGTCTGCCTCATAGCCCTCTTCCCAGTATTCTGTTCTGTTTTCTCCGCCTACCTAATTTTCTGTCCTATCAAGGTGCCAAGGCAGTCTCTTTATTGACCAATGAAAATAACACAATAGACAGATAACCCTCCTCCATCATTTCCCCTTTTTCTGTTTAAACAAAAAAGAAAGGCTTTCATTTTAACATAGTAAAATTACATATAACAAAACAGTTATCAAGCAAGAATTGCAGTCACAATATTTATAACTATATCTTTATCATAATAATGGAAAACTGTAACTATGACTATCCATTCTTCAACTCCATCAAAGACTCCAGAAGGATATAATATTACCTAAGTAAACAAGTAAGCAACTTCCAAAACTCTAGAAATGACAGAGACATCTTGCTGCCTAGACAGTCATCCAAAGTTCCTCTGTATCGTTGGGGCACCCATCTTCGGCCTTCAGGCCCATAATATCCAGCAAACATTTTCATGAAGCAGGAACTTTTAAAGACAGTTCAGTCACCATCTGCTATGTCCTGCAGAATGTCTCGCAGACTCCTTCATGAATCAGGAACCCCGAAAGAACATCTCACCTTTAGGCAAGTTCAGCAGTCCTCTCTCTGTGGGTTCTCTGTGTCCAAGTTTATACAACAGTCCAGGAAAGAACAGTTTCTTGCCCAAACTTTCTTTCCAAGTCCATAAGGAGCCTCTTTGATGCCCTTCTTCCTCTTGAAGTAGATTGGTGCTGCCAGGAGCAGACATGTCTCATTGTCATGTAAAGTCCTAAGTTATTAAAACATTAAATGCCATGTTCTGTAGTCTTTGAAAGATATGAATGTCTATCTGAAATATATCTATGCACTTCTATAAAATCAGACTAACATTACTACAAGCTTGACTATTATCGATGATTATCCATTATCGATGATTATCCATTAACAACCTATATTTTTAATTATACATTACATTTTTAAAATGAACTACACAATCATAATACATCAGTCAAGATCAGAAATATATATACATATAACAAAATTGACCTTAAAATCCATACCAATGAAATTATTCATATCTATATCATATCCCCCTTTAAATGTAAAAGAACATTTATAAACAATATTTGGGAATATGGACGTAGTTATTTCTCTCCAAACTTCTTCCTGCTGTATAGGGGCACAGTTAATCAGGTCTTTCATGGTATAACCTGTCTGCCAGGTTCATCTCAGTCGGCAGTTGAGTGAAGAAATTTTTTGAGGGTGTTCACAGAAATCTTTTAGGAGAGCGTGGTCTATCATACCATATTGGGATAGAAGCAATCCACAGGGTCTCATCCTCTGTGAAAATAAAAGAAGAACCTCCTTTCCAAAGTATCATATTCTTAGATACAAATTCTGAAGTCAAGGTATTTTCAAAATATCTATCTTGGATTAGTTCAGCAGCATTTATAAACAAAAGTCTTTTATCGGCTGTTGCTCCTTCCTCAGCATTCAAACAATTCAAAGAGAGCATAATAGCATACAGTATCAAGATTCTCTGTGTATTTTCCATCTTTATGCAGCTTTATTTTTAACCTCTATTTCTTTTATTTTTACTTTTACTTTTTGACACAGGTTCTCTGTATATCTTTGTCCTGGAATAACTCTGTAGACCAGGCAGTCCTTGAACTCACAGAGATCTGTCTCTGCTCCCCAGTGCTGGGATTAAAGGCGTGTGCTACCACACCTTGAACTCAGAGATCTGTCTGTCTCTGCCTCCCAGGTATTGGGATTAAAGGTGTGTGCTACCACACCTTGAAGTCACAGAGGTTAACTACCTCTGTCCCTTAAAGTCACAGAGGTCAACATGCCTCTGCCTCCCAGGCATTGGGATTAAAGGTGTGTACCACCACACCCTATATCTCCCTTTCTTTCTTTTTTATTTTTAATGACTTTAACCTTTTAGCCTGCATATATTTTTAACACACTGTAAACCATTTAGAGGTTTTCTTCATCTTTGAATCTCTCTTTACTGTTTATCTCTCTTTTTCTGACCACATGAGCCTTTAATTTACAAAGCAATATGGAAAGCTGTGGCTTTGACAGCTAGATCCAGCTCATTCTTTAGCTTTCCAGCCTTGTGGCTGAGGTACCAGCCAGAGCTGTGTTCACTGCCACAACTCTATGGCGTTTCAAGGTCCTTGTCAGCAAGCAAGTTGTAGCATTCTGCTCACAGACCACACTCAGTCGGACTGCCTGCCTGAAAGAGTCAGAGTTTGCCCTGGCAGGGCAGCCCAGAAAGATGGCATTTTAAAACAGCGCAGCTTTTTTTCCTGCTACGGCTGAAAACCGAAAAGCATGCATTCAGTTTTTCACCAACACCGTTTAAGTGTTTCGTGGCAGGACCTCTTAATGAGCTACAAAGTTTTGCAGCTAAAGCTGAGTCAGGAAGCCTCCCTTAGACGAGAGTGCTTGCTTGCTCTAGCAAACAGAGCAGACCTGAGAAATTGCTGCTACCAACAAAACATGCTTTACTCTATTCGTTCCCAAGTTTTCTCAAGATTTCTGTGGATTCAGTTATCCACGTTGGCGCCATCTGTAGAAAGGAGTTGCGGGCAGGCCTGCTTTTCATCCTGCCCAGCTCCTGCACGGCTAGCTTAACCCCAGAAATAATTACACATAAGTTGTATTCATTTAAATACTGCCTGGCCCATTATCTCTAGAGAGTTAGTTACTGACTAACTCTCATATCTTGATATTAACCCATTTCTATTAATCTGTATCACACCACGAGGTGTGGCTTACCGGGAAAGATTCAGCATGTCTGACCTGGTGGCTGGCTCCATGGCGTCTGCCTCATAGCCCTCTTCCCAGTATTCTGTTCTGTTTTCTCCGCCTACCTAATTTTCTGTCCTATCAAGGGGCCAAGGCAGTCTCTTTATTGACCAATGAAAATAACACAATAGACAGATAACCCTCCTCCATCATGTATACATATTTCTGATCTTGATTAGGGTATTGTGATTGTGTAGTTCATTTAAAAATGTAATGTATAATTAGGAAATATAGGTTGTTAATGGAAAAACATCGATAATAGTTGTCTGTAGTCATATTAGTTAGATTTTCTAGGTATATAGAGATATATTTCAGTTAAATAGGCATTCTTCATATCTTTCAAAGACTACAGAATATGGCATTTTATATGTTTTAATAACTTAGGACTTTTCATGACAATGAGACATGTCTGCTCCTGGCAGCATCAATCTACTTCAAGAGGAAGATGGGAATCCAAGAGGCTCCTTGTGGAGTTTGATAGCCATTTGGGCAAGAAACTGCTCTTGCCTGGACTGTTGCATAAACTGGACACAAAGAACCAGCAGAGAAAGGACTGTTGAACTTCCTAAAGATGAGATGGTCTTTCAGGGTTCCTGATTCATGAAAGAGTCTGTGAGACATTCTACAGGACACAGCGGATAGTGACTAAACTGCCTTTGAATTTTCCTGCTTCATGGAAATGTCTGATGAATACTATGGGCCTGAAGGCTGAAGATGGATGCCCCAACAATACAAAATAACTTTGGGTGATTGTCCAGGCAGCAAGATGTCTCTGTCATTTCTAGAGTTTTGGAATTTGCTTATTTTTTGTTTAATTAGGTAGTATTATATCCTTCTGGAGTCTTTGATGGAGTTGAAAATTAGAGAGTTATAGTTTTCCATTGTTATGATAAAAGATAAAGTAGATATAAATATTGTAACTGTAATTCTTCCTTTATAACTGTTTTGTTATATGTAATTTTGCTATGTTAAAGTTAAAGTCTTTCTTTTTGTTTAAACAGAAAAAGGGGAAATGATGTAGGAGGGTCATCTGTCTATGTGTTATTTTCATTGATTAATAAAGAGACTGCCTTGGCCTTTGATAGGACAGCAGCTTAGATAGGCAGAGTAGACAGAGCAGAATGCTGGGAGAAAGAAGCCGAGGCAGAGAGCTGCCTGCCATGAAGCTGCCAGGTCAGACATGCTGAATCTTTCCCAGTAAGCCACGACCTCATGGTGACATACAGATTATTAGAAATGGGTTGAATCAATATGTGAAAATTAGCCAATAAGGGGATGGAGACAATGGGTCAGGCAGTGTTTAAAAGAATACAGTTTCTGTGTAATTATTTCTGGTGTAAGCTAGCTGGGAGCTGGGTGGCAGGACTGCAGCCAGCCGCTTCTATCACTACACACGTTCCTATGAGGTAACAGTTTAATGAAACTCTTTGTATTAAAAACAGAAAAAAGAAAATTATAAATCAAGACATGTTTATTGTTAGAGTCCTGGAGAAATCCCACAAAAGACCACTATCCACATATACAATCAGCAAGAACGTTTATTATTCCAGCTTGTGGGACGGCCCTTCCACACAAAGGCTAACTGTCCCTGACCCTGAGCGGGATGTGTAGGCTCCTTTTAAGCACAACAGAAGTGGAAGTCCTAGGGCAGTTAGGTCACTCAAACAAGTGGCAAACAAATTACTATGTTCTAACTGGCTAGGGCGAGTTAGGGGCTGGTCAGGCCACAGTTTTCTTTTGGGGGAAGTCCTGGACAAGTCCCAGGCATTGTCCTTCAACCTTTGTCCAAGGTTATCATCTCGAGCCTCCCACCACTGTTGGGGGTGTTGGAGATTGAGTGTCCTTTGTTTGTGACTCTTGCTCAGTCTCAGGAAACTGAAGTTGAGGCCTGATCTCTGAGAGAAGACCGAGCAGCCTTTAGGACGTCTGCTTGGCCCGTCATGTACAAGTCCACCCAGGTAAGTGGGCTGTTGCCAAGTGGGGAATGTCTTTTAGAGGCTTCAGTTGCCATCTGATGACATTCTCAGCCTTTGGGTTGGTAACATTAGAAGAGGATGGTGAGTGATGGCCCCTGAGAGATATGTCGACCTTCCAAGGGGGGGTCATCCACAAACACCATGGTCAGACTTGGAGTCCCCTTCCTTCTGGACTTTTCTAAGTCTTTGATAAATGGAAGGCTATTGTTAGAGGCCACATAAAACCGCAGACCTAAGGGATTTTCATCTATTTTTTTTGTCTTTTACAGAGATCTATCGGAGAATGGCATATAGTTGAGACTTTCTCTCTCTCTCTCTCTCTCTCTCTCTCTGTGTGTGTGTGTGTGTGTGTGTGTGTGTGTGTGTGTGTGCTGTCTTTTCTCGAGGTTGCCTAGGTTAAATATTTTCTAGCGATTATGATACACCTGAAGGAGGACAGCTCTTTAATAAAAGAGGAGCTCCCAATGATGTCATATAGGAGAGAAGAGAGGAAAAAAAAATGACCTGACTTTCCCCAGAAAAGAGCTGGAGGGATTCTAGGTGTGGGAATCTTGTAGAGGAGCAGGTTCAGTATCTACACAGTGGCTCATGGCCACTTGTAACTCCAGGGAATCCACGATGCCCTTTTCTGGCCTCCTCAGGTGCTGAATACACACAGTGCACTTAACATATTAACACTCATACACATTAAATAAAACTTTTTAAAAATTCCAGGTGCAGTCTTTCCCTGGACCTTTCTGTAGATGCGGGCTATCTCCAGGCAGAGGTGAATATTGATAACCTTCTGCAGATGCGAATTACTTTCTCTTTAACGCGTTCCCTTTTCCTAGCTAGCGGATAGCAGCTTTTCATCAACCTTCAGTTAAAGAAGCTAATGTCCCCCCAGTAGGCCTCCTGGGAAAGGCTTTGGCAGATGTAGTAGATGAAGGTTGAAGGGGAACTACATCTGTATCTAAGAGTGATGGATTCTTTATAAGGATAAAGTCTTCACAGGCCATGGGCGAAAGAGACTGAGCTGACAGAGTTCTCAAGTCTTCAAGGTGATTCTACTTCCGGTCAAGTCAGTAATCATGACTATCCATCAAAAGAATCATTCAGAAGAGGGAGGATATAGACACACAGTGACCACAGACTCGGGGACCTGACAGATATGTGGGTTTCCTGTATTTTTTCCCTGTGAGTAGCCTGCTTACCTCTGGCAAACACAGTGGCTTCTCAAACATAGCTAAAATACAGAGATAGTTCATGGTCTCAGAGATAGTTCACGGTCTCAGGTACTGAAGTTCATGAATACTGGGCCCTGGAAGGGCCACCCCTCCAGGTGAAGGCAGCTGTCAGTGAGGACTGGGACTCTGGTCAGCCCCTGTAAGAATGCAACATTTAGTAACAAAAAGAAAAACTTTAAAAATCCAAGTGTTAGCAAAGTTTTGGTCCATTCCATAAAGTACAACTGCTGTTAGAATGGGACAGGAAAGACCACATTGGTGCAGTTCACATTAGCCGCTGAATTCGTCTGGCTGCTTTGGAACCTATGCTAATCTCAAGAAAAAGATTGATTTTCTTCCCCTTTATTGCTATTGTCATCCTGAGTAAAAACAGCTCATAAAGGGCATCCAACCAGGCCAGTGGGGTAGAGGTAGGGGTATAGGGTGATGGCTTCTAAGACAAAATTAATACATTCAGCAGGTCACCACAGCTATAAGCATCAGAATGAAAAAGGAGCTGAGAGTGGTCAGGGAAATTTGCATCCATATAGAGAGGATTTATTCTCCTTACTTCCTAGTCAACTTACCAAGTGTGTTACCCCTAGTGTCTGGACCAGTCATTTCAAGCTCTTGGCTTTCTGTTCAGAAAATGGCAGAATACACAAAAAGCACAACAGCAAAGAATTTTATTCAGAAGCAAAGGTGCGAAGCAGTCACTCTAGAAGGGAGCAGTGGGACCCGAGTAAGTGCAAAGCGCAAGAGTACCAGGTTACTCTCAAGAGTTTTCTTTTTTGAATGTAGGATGAGGAGCAATTGGGTGATGGGGCAAACTGGTGGGTGAATTGCTGTTTTGATTGCTAGACTTGTGTTGCAAACACTCCCACTCCCTGGCCATGACCTGTTCTGTGATGCTTCTGATTTTAATTGTATGCATACCCAAGCATGGATAGGCATAAGATTTGACTATTTCCCTAAAAGTTCACTCAAAGAACATGGTTTGCTTTGATATGCATGGACCCCAAAATGGTCCAGCCTGGGATGTCAACCTGCTTCTCCCTTGGTCCTGGGCATGCTCTGGGATGTGTTGATCACAAAAGGGCAGAAGTTTCTGGGGAGCTATATGTCAGAGTGTCCTGGATGTTTCGTCCAAAGAAGGGTGAGTATGCAGCTCTGTGCAGATGAAGGTCCCAGGATGTTATGGCAGTCCTGTATTGCTCAAGACAATACAGCTGTTATCCCTACACTTGCCTGCCTCAGTTAGATCTTTTTTATTTTTATAGTTTATTCAATCGACATTTCAGATTTAGATATTTCTATTAGTATACTGTCATACTCATGTTCTTTCCTTGACTGTGTCCATTTTGTTTATTGACCTTAGGAGAGACAATTTTTTTTCACTTTTGTTGCAATGGTCCTTCTCCATGCTGCTGCTTCCACCATCATTTCCTGTCCTTCAGTCTTTTAACTGGATTCTCTAGCAATCTTCCATGCCTTTAGCACAAGATTAGGACTGTTAAAGCATCCAGCCTCACGGGCTGAACAACTATGGGTTCTAAGCCTCTCCATGTGCAGGCCACTATTGTCATACTACCATCCCATAGGCAATCTAATAAATCCCACTTTAAGATATGCATTTAGCTCTGCTTTCTGACAGTCCCTTACTAATACTGTGGTAGTAGGTATCATTCTAGAGAAATAGGGCCATAAGGATGAATTTCTTCCACGTTATCCCATTTGGATAACCTTAAGTTACTAAAAGCTCTGCTAGTATCATAAGGAGGGTTGTTGAACACAGTGTGAACCTATTTAAAGAACGATGTCTAATAAACTCATTCGAGGGATGGTGAGATGGTTCAGCAAGTCAGAGCACGTGCTGTGCAAGTCTGGTAACCTGCGTTCTAGCCCTCGACTCCACATGAAATTAAAAAGGAATAATTGATTCCGCAAGTAGTCCTCTATCTTCTGCATGCATTCCTGCGCGCGCAGACACACACACACACACACACACACACACACACACACACACACACTACCACCCCTCCACCCCACCTCTGCCACCACCCCTTCATTTGATACTTCCTTCTGGCTTACCTCTTGTGGAGAGCAGCTAACTCAGTGACTGTTAAAGTCAGGCACTAGTCTATTCTAACTTACTCAATATTGTTCAAGACAGTAGTTCTCGGGCTGTGCCTCATGATATCACACGCTTCCAATAATGACACACAATAGACATTTCGATCTTAGTTTCTATCACTGACATAAAACACCATGACCAAAAGCAACTTCAAAAAGAAAGCATTTGTTTCATTTTATATTTCCATATCACAGTTCTTTATTGAAGAAATTTAAGGCTGGAACTCAAGGCAGGAACCTGGAGGCAGGACCTGAAGCAGAAGTCATAGAGGAGTGCTGCTCACTGACTTGTTCTCATCTCTTGCTTAACCTACTTTCCATACACCCAGGACCACCTTTCCGGGAGTGAGCCCAGTCCCGGCAATCGGCTAGGCCCTCCCACACTGGTTATTAATCAAGACAACACAACCACAGACATCTCTACAGGTCAATCTTATGGAGGCATTTTCCCAACTCTGATTCCATCTTCTCAAATAACTGTAGTGTGTGTCAAGGTGACAGAAAATGAATTGGGATAATTACCATTTTAAAAAAGGAGAATTGACGCTGGCATAATTGAAAGAGTCTCATTACAGACTGCATGTTTGAATGCTTGATCCACAGTTGGTGGAGCTGCATAGGAGGTATTAGGAGGTTTAGCCTTGTTGGATGAGGTATGCTAGTGGGAGTGGGCTTTGACATCAAAAAGCCCAGTCTTAGATCCTTAGATCTCCCGCTCGCTCTCGCTCTCGCTCTCTCTCTCTTTCTCTCTGTGTGTCTCTCTCTCTGTCTCTGTCTCTGTCTCTGTCTCTGTCTCTCTCTCTCTCTCTCTCTCTCTCTCTCTCTCTCTTTCTCTCATCTTTCTTGTAGTGGTTATCTTAAAGTGTAAACTCTCAGCTACTGCTCCAGTATCATGTCTGGCTGTCTGCTGACATGCTCCCCAGCATGATAGTCATGGCTCACCTCTGGAATGGGTAGATCCCAAATCAAAGGGTTTCTTTAAAAGTTGCCTTGGTCATGGTGCTTTGTCACTGTGATAGAAAAGTAACTAAGACAGAAGTTGATCCCAGGAAATGGGCTATTGCTGTGAAACACCTGATCGTACTAGTTGTTGGGAGGAATGCAGACTTTGGAACAGTGAACAAGGAAAACAGTCACATACTATAAGAGGAGATTGATAAGCCTTCCTAGAGGGTACTTGGTAGACATTAGTGCTGAAAGCAATGTGGTTTATGGAAGCCCAGCCCAAGACATTTTAGAGGGAAATAATATTAGCAACTGGGCTAAATCGAGATCATTCTAACAATTTCTTTTAAAAGTATATGGCTGTTTTTTGTCCTTGTTCTAAGAATCTGTGTGAGGTTAAATTGAAGAGTTTTGACCTAGTTTCAAAGACAGAGATTTCAAGACAACCTAGTATTGACTCTGTCACATGGTTATTAGTAATCATTCTTGTTCAGGTCTACATTGAAAAAGAACAAATGGGGCAAAGTGTATACTTTGGAAATAAAAAGAGGACCAGAAAATTTAATGTTGGTGCATGGTATGTGCTGAAAAAAGTAAGGAGAAATGAAATAAAGAGAGTGGTGCCCTTGGGGTGAGACCCCAACCAGCTAATCCTATAACTTGTAAAAAGAACAGGCCTAAGAAATTATCTGTTCCTAAAGACCATCAACAAATCAAAGCTTATGCCATTGTTATTCAAGGAGGGGCCAGGTACCATCCCAAGCAAGCAGCAGAACTTGGCAGCATCAGCCAAAGTTTAGGCTTTAAAGTCATGAAAGATACAGGAGTAAAAGGGTTAAGGAATCTTCCTCCGTGGTAAGGAAAGCCACTAAATCCAGACATGTGGCAGATGGGTACCTGCGTGGCGGCCCAGAAAGGCCATTATGTGAAGCTATGTAAGTGAAACCTGGGTTTCATTAAAGACTCCAAGATAGTGGAGATGTCAGAGTCATGGAATACCTACCAAAGAGGGCTAAACACAGAGCTGAACCAGAACAAGAGAGATGTATGCTACAGTCAGCAAAGACGCAAGGGCAGAGCCATCTAAGCCCTTTGACATCAGAGATAGAGCCTCAGGATTTGAAGTTTGCCTTACAGGGTTTTTGTCTTGCTTTAGTCCAGTATTTCCTCATTGTGCTTCTATTTCTCCTTTTAGTAAGGGGATTGCATATTTTGTGCAATTGGATGTTGGAAGTATATAATTTGGGTTTCATAGGAGGTTACTGTTCAGCAGGAACACACCAGCTGAGAAAGCCCCATTCCTCCCTACCCAAACCCTGCCCTCTCAGAGAAACCAGAGAAAGCAAGCCTAGTTCCACAGCAGCAACCCAAGACTTCTGTCAAAAAGCTTATCATAGCAGGAGCCCAACTTGGGGCGCCCCTACAAGGTACTTAAACTGCTCCCTTTAGAACACCATGTGATTCCTCTTCTGCTCCCTTTTCTGTGAATAACCCAGGAGTTCTTTGCTCAGATCAAACCTGGTCCTTTACTTTTTAATTTGGCTTGATTTTGTTCACTAAGTTGGCAGAGAAACCTACTACTAAGAATACAAAAATGCCTATCAGTTACAATTAAGAGATTTTCCTTGAGTCTCAAAAGACATCTTGGTCTTTGAACTTTAAAACTATTGAGACTGTGGAAGACTATGGAGACTTTTGAAGTTGTACACATACATCGTGAATATGACCATGCAGCCTATGGGGCTAGAGTTGTGCATTATGACATGACCATGCAACCTATGGGGCTAGAGTTGTGCATTATGACATGACCATGCAACCTATGGGGCTAGAGTTGTGCATTATCATATGGCCATGCAGCCTACGGGGCTAGAGTTCTGCATTATCGTATAACCATGCAACCTATGGGGCTAGAGTTGTTTATTATGATATGACCATGTAGCCTATGGGGCTAGAGTTGTGCATTATGATATGACCACATAGCCTATGGGGCTAGAGTTGTGCATTATGACATGACCACGAAGCCTATGGGGGCTAGAGCTGAATGTGGTGGTTTGAATGAGAATGGCCCTCAAAGACTCATATATTTGAATGCTTGGGCCACAGTTGGTAGAATGCTTTGAAGAAGATTTATAGGTGTGGCCTTGCTGAAGGAGGTATGGCACACTGAGTAAGCGTTGAGATTTCAAAAGCCTACTCCATTCCCTCTCTGTCTTATCACGCCTGCCCTCATCTCTCTGTCTTGTGGTTATTATCTCAATGTGTAAAACACTCAGCTCCAGCACCATGTCTGCCTCCCTGTTGTCATGTGCCCTGAAACTTATGGCCATGGACCCTAAACCTCTGAAATGGTGAGGACTTAAATAAATGCTTTCTTTGATATACTGCCTTTGTGTCTTAGGGCTTCTACTGCCGTGAAGAGACACCATGACCACAGAAACTCTTATAAAGGAAAACATTTGACTGGGCTAGCTAACAGTTTCAGAGGTTTAGTCCATTATCGTTATGGCAGGACATGGTGGCATGTACACAGATATGGTGCTAGAGGAGAAGCTAAGAATTCTAAATCTATATCTACAGAAAACAGGAAGTAAACTGTGTTACTGGGCATTGCTTGAGCACAGGAGATCTCAAGACTCATCTGCACAGTGTCACCCTTTCTCCAACAAGGCCACACCTCCTAATAGTGCCACTCCCTATGGGGACCATTTTTTTCCAAACCAGCAAACTGGTCTTGGTGTTTTGTCACAGCAATAGATATGTAACTAAGGAGTACAGTGTAGGCACAGGAGTACAGTGAGGAAATACTGGACCAAAGCCAAACCTAAACACAGCAGGGTAAACACCATATCCTCTAGTGAATAGACTCTAGTCCCAAGTCCAGAGTCAAAAGGCTTGGATGTCTCTGCCCTTCCATCTGTGCTACCTATAACATACTTTTTTCTCCTGAGCTTATCCATTCCCTGTATAATGGTTTCCTTGGCAAATATCTCTTGAGTCTGGCATCTCCAATATCTTGGGGCCTCCACTGTAGACTGAAGACTCACTGTCATAATTTCACACAGTGTCCTCTCAGGGTCTCTATGGTGGTGTAAATGAGAATTCCCCCACAGCCTCATATGCTTGAAATCTTGTGCCCAGTTGGTTTAACTGTTTGAACAGTGTTGAGGGGTACATCCTTGTTGGAGGATGTATGTTACTGTGGATGAGCATTGAGGTTTCAAAAAACTCTGGTCCTTCCCAGTGTTCCTTTTTTAATCCCAAACAGGTCAGAATAAGACTACTACCAAGTTTGAAGCAAGCTTGATTATTTTGTTGGGATGCACTCAAGAGCTGGCCAGCAACTGCCTCCTAAATCAGGTTAGAGAGAGTAGCCCCAAGTCCATTTCTTGGGCCTCTTTTAAGGAGTGAAATCATGAGTAGTTACAAAGCAGGTTTACAGAAGAGAGACAATGGATCAATAAGAAAGTATATTTAAAAATCTCAAAAAACACCGTGTGATTAGAAAGACTGATTAGGGAGATTTAAAGAGGGTCAGGGCATTCTCTAGAAAACAAGTCAAAGTCATGGCTTATGGAAAGGCAGGCTCTAGGAGACAGATTTAAAAACAGCAACTCAGCTCTTAAAAATAAACAAAAATCTATTTTTAACATATAATATAATGGGTTCTACCTTCAAAATAGAGTCAAGTAAGTTCCTCGCCTTCTCTGCCTTCTGTTTGTGAATCAGCCTGTGAGCTCTCAGCTGTTGCTCTTGCCAATCTTCTGTTTCACCGTCATAGACTCTAACCCTCTGGAACCAGAAGCCTAATTGAACACTTCCCTTCTAAAACAGTTGTTGTTTTTATAACAGCAATAGAAGAGTAACAACCCAGGAAGTGAACAAATCATGCTAACACACTCTGGTTGGTGGGACAAATGTGAAAGACTTCTTTCATACTTTGGCCGAGAAAGCAGTTGGATGTTGTGAGCACAGCTTAATGGATCATTCTAGCATGAGCTTTGAAGGTGGCCGTACAGACTGGAGATCCAGCCCAGGAAGTTTCAGAGGGAAGATTAACCATGGACAAGAAACTGTTATTGCGATATTCAGGGTGTGGGATGTGGCTGCTTTCTGATTATCCTAAAAATTTGCCTGAGGCTAACTTGAAAAGTATTGGACGGATTTCTTTGGTAGAGAAGATTTCACAATAGCCCGGTAGTGGCTCCTTTACATGGTTGCTAGTAATCCCTCTTATGCAGATCTACAATGAAAAGGAGTGAACAGTACAAAGCAAAACACAAAAGGTAGAGTTTGGAGAGGAAAAGAGCACCAGCCTTCTTCTGAAAGAGATGAGGAGATTAAGGAAAGGCTGGATCTACTTTGGAACAAGGAAGGATGCCCTCAGGGCATGACTGAAGCCTCCTAAACCTCCAACTTGTTAAAGGAAAAGGCCTTTGGAAATGTCTGCTCCTGCGAAGGAAAATCATCAATCAAAGCTGCTGCAAATGCCATTCAAGGGTACCTGGGTCCACTCAGTCTTCATAGCTGAACTTGGTGGTATCCTCTGTGTGGTTCTGAATTTACAGGCTTTAGTGATACAGGAGTGAAGTGGTTATGGAATCTTCCTCTGTGGTTATAGAGAGCCACCAAGATCAGCATGTGGACTCTGTGACTAGAAGTTCTTAAAGGTCATTGCATTGAACTGGGACAATAACGGGTGCCTTGGGTTGTAGATCCCAAGGGGCTGGAGCCTCCAGTGCTGGCATATATAGGCCAATGAGAATGGAAGAAAGGAGTGTTTAGTGGTTTGAAAGAAAATGGCCCTCAAAGGGAGTGGCAGAAGGAGGAGGTGCTGGCCTTGTGTCACTGCGGGGGTGGGCTTAGAGGTCTTTTTGCTTAAGTTTCTCCTCAGTGTGACTTTCAGTTCACTTCCTGTTGCCTCTGAGTCAAGAAGTAAGGATTGCCAGCTTTTGGAAGTGCATCTGCTTGCACACCTTCATGTTTCCTACCATGATAATAATGGACTGGACCTCTGAAACTGTGAGTCACCCCAAATAAATGTTTCCTTTATAGGAGTTGCCATGGTCATAGTGTCACTTCACAGCAATGAAAACCCTAAGATGGAGTGAAAGCAGACCTAAATTGAGAGATTTACCTTTCAAGCAAGGCTGGAAAGATATAGCCTTTGACATAAGTCATGGAGATTTAGGATTTGGAGTTTGCCTTTCTGGGTTTTGAGGAACCTGCCTGACTACACTTTCAAGATAGGAAAGATATGCTGTATGGTTAAAAATGAGTTTCTGCCTCTGATTCCTGACCTGCCCCAATCAATGATATTGACTTGTTTTTGAGAACACCTAAACCCTCCCGAAACTCCCTGTCTTAGGGCTTCTATTGCTGTGAAGAAGACACCATGACTATGGTAACTCTTATAAAGGAAAAGATTTAATTGTGGTGGCTCACTTATATTTCAGAGATTTAGTTCATTATCATCATGGCAGGACATGCTGGCAAGCAGACAGATATGGTGCTGACTGCATCTTGATAAGACGGCAACAGGAAGTGGACTGAAACACTTTTTGTGGTTTGAGCATATAAGAGACCTCAAAATCCACCCCCACAGTGACATACTTTCTCCAACAAGGCCACACTTACTCAACAAAGCAAAACCTCCTAATAGTGACACTCCCTTTGAGGACTATTTATTTTCAAACCATATTCCACATTCCATTCTTTGGCCACAGAAGGCTTGTAGCCATATCATAATGCAAATATGCATTCAGCTGAACTTCAAAAGTTCCTGTTAGGAATATTTTCTAACGTGAACTCTCTGCTGATGCAAATTCCCAATCAAGCCAAATCAAAACAAGTCAAATTAAAAAAATATATATCCTGGTTTAATGGGAGTTTTGTGCTCTCAGGTGGTCCCAAAGGGAAACCAGAGGTCACAAATGTGACCACCAGAAGAAGGAAAAGAGACAACGTGTTCCTCTTTTGGGAGTTCATTTAAATACTCTGTGGGAGTTCATTTAAATACCCTGGGGTCAGGACTTGGCCTGCTGGGATCTGGAGTCCAGATCAATATAACTCTCAGGCCTGGGGGCTGGGATAGATGCAAGGGGCTGGGGCCTATGCTCCCAACTTAACATTGCAGACTCTTTGGATATAGGGGTGACAGAAAATTGAAGTGAAATTATGACACTCTCTTTGGAAAAAAGGGCATAGACTCAAGTCTGGCTACTTCCTGTGGGCACAGAGTGATGTGGGGAAGGGGAGAGCCAGGTGTCCATGTTCAGAGAGAGGTGTGGCTGGAGAGGCATCCTGGAGACATCAGACATCTGTTCCTTGACAGAAGTGAGAAGGCAGGTGTCCAGGAAAAAAATTGTTATCACCAAAGATGAGTGTGCCAGAATGAGGAGCAGGTCGGATCTTCATTGTGTCATCCTGGAAAACTGGAGGGTGTAAGGTCCTGTCTGCTGGACAGACCAAGTATTTTGAGTAGGTGCCCACTTGAGCCTGGAGAGATGGTACCAGCACGGGTGTTCCAAGAGCTTGGGAGCTGAGGGTGTGGTGAGTGTAACACCCGAATCTGTGTTACCCTCTCGGTACAGGTCACACACCTCCGTACCTTACGCAAGTTTGGGCAAAGGTCTGGAGATTGAACAAAGACACAAGAGACCAGGGTCATTCGACAAGAGATCACTGAATGCCACTTTATTCAGCTTAATGCAAAGCTAATATACCTTGGCCCCAGTAAAGGAATTCCCTCTCAGCCATAGGGGAAACTGGCGCCATAGGGGACCTGGCACCATAGGTATACCTTCCCAGGCAGGGGGTTGGGGGCAGAGAGCAGCGACAGCAGGGGAGAGGGAACTTGGTGTAGGAATTCTCCCAGGAAGGTGGGAAATTACCATACCAAAGATGAAGCAAAGCCCTACAGCTAAATCATCAGGCCATGGCAGAGAGAACACAGGAACAGCAGGAAGCTTTAGCTGGCAGACCAAACTGTCCTCAAGACGCACCCCAGGGAGTAAGGGGAGACCGGAGCCCTACAGGTCCCCTTTTTATATAAATTATATGACTAGGTCTGTCTTGGGTGGCAATGAATGTCAGGCAGAACCTCTTACCCGTCATGGGAAAGCATTCAGGTCAAAACATATTTCCTGTCTTAGGTTGGGGCAACCCCCCAAAAACCTTACCCATCATTGGCTCACTAGTCACCCAACACCAAGTTCAGCCAGATTTATGCTGAAAGATACTCCAGGGCAATAGCTAAGAGGACTTGCCACGTGGCAACACTGACCTGAGCTGCCTTTGGCTCTGGCACCATGAAATCATGAAGATGATGCTCCAGCACATATAAGCACTGCTAAAGGAGACTTGCCTGCTCAATCCTTAAAAAATCTGCCCAAAAATGGAGCCCCTACAGTAAGGTCTCAGCACTGGTGGAAGGAACCCTGGTATAGTTAACTGGAATAATAATTGATAGCCAATTGTAAATCTTGTACTCCAGGGTCCAAGAATGACAGCAGAAAGCCTTTTCTGTGACCAAGCAGAGATCAAAAACCACAACCAACAGCAAAATTAACTGCAGTATTCAATTGTAAATTAGCTCAATTTGAACGGCCACGGCATTTGCAACCTGCCCTGAGAGGGTATCCATAGCACTAGCAGAAGCAACTAACTGATTAAGGGAAAATCCAGCAGCGTTAGCTGCTCTGGCAGCCACAGCAGTGGCTGTCAATAACATGGGAGGGGTAGATGGGTAAAGGAAGGGTCCGTGGCACTCAGACCACCACCGCCAGCTTCTCAGGAACCCAGCAGCTCTTCAGTTGGCAGGTCAGTATCTGCTGGATCTTTTGGTTCTGTCCTGTCTTCAGGCTTCTGGACAGGAAAATCCACAGCACGCACCAGGTGCTCAGGTACCCAAACTGGATTGTCAGCATCCTGCGGGAAGACACAGACTGCTCCCCTGCCCCAGATTAGTACAGGATCTGGACCATGCCAGGTGCCATCTGCTAGATTCTTGCCCCTGCCAGAGGCTGCAAAGAAATAACTTTAGGGAAACATACTGAATGATTTTTGAAAAAGGTGACCAATTTACCAGAAGGATAATTATTATCAAACTTGCAGGGATTAGGGTATAAAAACAAGGTCCAATCCTCAGCAAAATTCTGCAGCCAAGTTATTTCTGTCTGGGTATATGGTGTAATGACCTTATCAGGCAATATTTCAAAGGTTTGTAAACCAAGTTTATACCCTTTTTATTAACACGTAGCATAGCTGATGGGTAACAATTTTTACAGGTGACATTAGTTTATGTACCCATAGGATGAGTCCTTTCTGCCAAAAAACTCCAGTAGGACTATGTTGAGAGGGAAAAATTATCAACTCATGAAAGGAAGTTGGATCTGGACTCTCCTGTAGAATGTCCACACAACCATTTATTGCTCTAAGATCTTACAGCAACCTCCATTTATCAAACTTTTTCTTAATAATAAAGATAGGATTATTCCAGGGAGAAGTGGATGCCACTATGGATCCTGCCTCTAGCTGTTTTAGGAACTTATTTTGTAGACTAGGCTGGCCTTGAACTCACAGAGATCTGTAGGTCTCTGCCTCCAAAGAGCTGAGATGGAAGGCATATGTCACCATTGCCTCCCGCGGGGCTGCTGTCCACCATGGCGGCCGCTGGGGTCATTGGCACGCTCGGGGGCCCTCCCTGCACTGCCTCCTCCCTGATGCCTGCTGGCTGGCTCCGGGCTGCCGACTCTGGTTAGTTTGCGGGCTCCACTCTGCGAGGCTCTGCGTCAAGGGCGGCGGTGGGGGTGCCTGGGGCAGCTGCAGCAAGCGGAGCCCCCAGGCTTGGCCTGGCTTTTTTCCTGAGCTGATTAATTGCCCCTTTACCGGCAGGGCAGTTTCCTTTGAAGTGTCCTGACCCTCCACAATGAAAACAATTTCTAGATCTAGCTCCACCTTGACCTTCCCTAAGGGCAGAAACAATAACCTGACCCAGCACATGAGTGCCATCACACAACCGGATAAAATCATCCAAATTGTCATTTTCATGGGGGCATATAGCCTCCCGACAAAATCTGCCAGCACCCTCATAGGCCAATCGCTTTATGGCTGGCATAGCTGAGCTCACAACCCCAAAAACATGATCTCCCACCTGCAGTAGGTGGTCAATAAACTCAGAACAAGGTTCTGAAGATCCTTGAAGGGTCTTAGAAAGCTGTTCTCCTCTCTTTTCTTTTTAAGACCTCAACATAAAACCAACAACATTTAACCTCATAGAATAAAAATTTAGAACTAACACTTGAATGCACTGATACAATTCTAACAGAGCCTCAGTGCCATACACATTGAGAGAAATAATTAATAAGATCTCTTGAACTAAGAAGCTTCTGTATAGCAAGGGACACAGTCAACATGACATATCAGGCTATAGAAATGGAAAATCTTCATTAGTTACTAATCCATTTCAAAAACATAAGGACTCCAGAAATTGTCATCAAAAGAACAATTAATCAAATAAAAATATATGCAACAGACCTAAACTGAAAACTCTCAATAGATGAACTTAAAACGACTGAAAGACATTCAAAAAATGTTCAAATATAACATCCTTAACCATTGGAGAAATGTAAATCAAAATAACTCCTGAGACTCCATGTTATCCCTGCAACATGACCAAGATCAAAACTACTGCTCACAACTTACACTTAAGAGAAGCTCCTCCACCGCTGCTGGAAGTGTAAACTGGCACAGCCTCTTTGGATCACAGTACGGCAAATTCTCAGAAAATTAGGTGACAAACTACCTCAAAACTCAGCTATACCTTTTCTGGACCTATATACAAAAAATGCTCAACCATACCACAAGGACACGTGCTCAACCATGTTTACAGCATAATTACTTTATCATACACAGAACCTGAAAACAACCCAAATGTATCTCTTCTACACACCTGATAAATGAGACAGCCACAAATACCATAAAATATCTTTGAGTAACTCTAATTACACAAAATGAAAAACCTGTATAACAAGAACTTTACACCTTTTAAGAAATTTAAGCCATCAGACAATGGAAAGATCTTTTATTCTCTTGTAAAGACAGTGCCAATATAGCAAAATTGACAATAGTACTGAAAGCAATCTACACATTTAATGCAAACGCCCCTTAAACTCATAACAAAATTTTTAGACTTCTAAAAAAACAATCCTCAACCTTATGAGAAAAGACAAAACTCAGGATAGCCTAAACAATCCTAAAATCCTGTACAATCAAGGAACTTTTGAATTCATTACTATCTCTGACTTTAAACTTCACTACAGAGTCACAATACTGAAATTAATCCACCTTGGATACAAATTCACCTGCCTACAAACAGCAGACTTTTGACAAAGAAGCAAAATTGTGAAATGAAAAAGAAGCATTTTAACCTGCTTTTCTACATTTTTTTAAATTCTGATCTCTATCTCTGAGCGCTCAATACTCACACATCCACCAATTTCTTCTCGCGGGTTTTTCACGTCTGGTCCCTTCTTCCTTGCTTTTAACTTTACCTGTTCCCAATCAGTAATATAAAGCCCCCTGCATGTAGAAACCAGGGACTAAACTCTCTCTCAAAAAAAAAATAGGCAATTAACTACCTTACACAAAGGAAAACTGTCTTAAGGAACTCTTGTGCTGTCTTATTTTAATACCGGTGCCTTACTTGCTTTGCTTCTCTAAAAGCACTATCAATTGGCCTGTAACCAGCCCCTTAACATTGGAACAGAATTACTTGCACCCAAAAGCCAATACACCCTCACCACTTACCGGCTGGCCAGCCTCCCGAGGGCTATCTCTCAGGGATTCTTATTTCCCAAATCTCGCAGATGGGTCTCCGCAGACGAGTGTCCAACTGTAGCTGCTTCAGATCCCAGTGGGGCCTCCAATTGTACCACCCGAATCTGTGTTACCCTCTCGGTACGGGGCGTGTGCCTCCGTACCTTACGCGAGTTTGGGCAAAGGCCTGGAGATTGAACAAAGACACAAGAGACCAGGGTCATTTGACAAGAGATCACTGAATGCCACTTTATTCAGCTTAATGCAAAGCTAATATACCTTGGCCCCAGTAAAGGAATTCCCTCACAGTCAGAGGGGAAACTGGCGCCATAGGGGACCTGGCACCATATGGGACCTGGCGCCATAGGGATACCTTCCCAGGCAGGGGGTTGGGGGCAGAGAGCAGCGACAGCAGCGGAGAGGGAACTTGGTGCTGTGTAGGAATTCTCCCAGGAAGGTGGGAAATTACCATACCAAAGATGAAGCAAAGCTCTACAGCTAAATCATCAGGCCATGGCAGAGAGAACACAGGAATAGCAGGAAGCTTTAGCTGGCAGACCAAACTGTCCTTGAGACACACCCCAGGGAGTAAGGGGAGACCGGGACCCTACAGTGAGAATTACCATGTGAGGTCCTGTCCATCAAGGTTTGAGAGACCTAGGAGTTAACTGTTTGAGGAGTACTTTGTCCCCTGGGGAGAGCAGGGCAGGTTTAGGGGCATTAGGGTCCACTGGTGTGGTGGCAGGAAGACAACTGTTAGCGTGTGAATGGAGAAGGGACCTTAAAAGGGAGAGGTAGGGTAGGTACCCCTCCAGTGGAGGAGTTTGAACTGGGAGGTGATGGTTAAGGAGAAAGGGCCCGCCTTAAAGCAGCTCAAAAGGGCTCAGGCCCATAGGGGAACATGGGGTGGCCCTGAGGTGAGTCAGGGCAATGGGGAGAAGGGAGGGCCAAGATAATCTGAGTTCAATAGAAAGCTTGGTTAGCTGTTTGATGAGTCCCATTGTCCAGGAGATGTTGAGAGCTTCTGACATGAGCTTCATGACCCTGAGCCACCACATCTGCTGTTTACCTGGAGATCAGAAACGTTTCTATCCATCCTGCCAATCTTTGCCTGGCTGGTGTCTGCAAAGCTGGTGTAGAGGCTGACATATGTAGAGAGCTCCTTGTGGGTTGGCCTGGGCACATGTCTGGAAGGAGGAGTGAACCTGTAAAATAGAATCTTGGAGATGGGTGGGGTCAGAGGGGCTCCAAGAAGTGGAACAAAGCTTTGGGGGAGCGGCTAAGGATATCTCCACTTACTGGGCAAACAGGTATCACTAAGAAAGAATGAGAGGAAAAAAAATTGTCCTGCAAGAATGCAGGGCAGTGGCAAAGTTTTAAGTGGGGAGGAATGGATCCCTCTACCCTTATAGCTGAAATTGGTGAGGGAAACTTAAGGCCCAAGTAAGAATAAAAGTAATGGACTTACCTGCTATGTTAGTCTTGGATAGGGTTACAGGATAAACCAAGTCTGGGCAACATCAGTCCTCTGCAAGGCTGAGAAGTTTTCAGGCTGGCACAGCTTCACTTGCCACTGTTGGTGAGGCTGGACCTCCATGGTATGGCATAGAGGACAAGCCTGCACAGGGTGCATTGTAATTTCCAGTGTCCAGGTTGCTGGTAGATAGGGCATAACCTCAGAGGAGGTGTAGTGCAATATTGTGCCACATGACCATTTAGGCCACACTTGATAGAGCCCTGTGACTGGTTTCTCTTGTCCCCATTCCTGTGACCCTAAGGCAGTTAATAAGGCCTGGGCCTTTAGATGTTGTAGCTTTATCTGTTGGGAAGACTCAGCTGATTTCTCTTGGGCATTAAAAACTTTAAAGGCCATTTTCACCAATTCCTGTATAGGGGTTTGGGGACCATCCTCAACCTTTCTTAACTCTTTCCTAATATCTGGTACTGACTGAGGAAAAAATGGGTAAGCAGAAGGATTAGTAGAAAAGGAGACTAGCTGATTTTCTATCTGAGAGAGATCTGGAAGAGAAAAGGGAACAAGGGAGGATTGGGAGGGCTAGCCCACTGTGCAGAGGGGGTCCAGGAGTGAAGAGTTGAGCTAGGAGGGGGAGGAGAATATGGGTAAGGTAGAAGTTGACCTTGAACCTCTGAATTGGGAAGGGAGGGGAAAGAATGTTGCTCCACAGGAGGGGGTTGGATAGTGTGGGATTGAAGGAGTGGGGGAGGGGCCAGTGCCTCTGGCAACATGGTGCTGTGAAACACTGGCTACTGGGGGGGGGATGAGAGCACAGAGCCCCAAAACCCCAAAACCATAGACATATGTAAGCTCTGTCCTTTTGTCCTGATGGCGACAAAACTTTTCTAGGTCCCAGAGGATGGTAAGTTCAAGACTTAATACATAAGGAATTTAGCTGTTCAAGAGAGATTGTATTTAGGACAGGCTTCATTTAAAAGGATTTTGTAAGAGGCATTACAGTGGCAACAGCGGATCTGGTTTTGAACTGTAAGTGCCCATTTTAAAGTCTATGTCCAACCACGTGACCTAAGTCCACTTCAGCGCATCTGCCAAAATGGCTCTCAGGTCCAAATGGGGCTACATTTGGGATGAATGGTTGGCATCCCAAAACAAACAAATCTCCACCTCAGCCAAGGCTGGCCCACTGGTATGACTGCTTCTGGGAATTACACCCCTGGTGTGGGCCCACAGCTTCAACGGGAATTTGAAAAATTACAAAAATAAGTACAAATGGGTCCCCCCAAAATCCTATAGCATGGACAAGAAAAGGGACTCACCAAGACGCAGACACTGTTGCCCAGGATTTAGCGTGGTGTGGAAAACTCAGATTGTAGACTAGGGTGCTTTCAACATGTGGCCTGCCATGTGGAAAGGGCCTGCCCTATCTTGGTGGAACCTCCAAGATGTTAGGAATATTTTCCTAACACAAGCTCTCTGCCTGTAAGCCTCCGCACTTTCTGTGGATACCCAGGCCTAATCCAGGAGCGTGCTTTCCTGAACCAGGGCCACGAGAATGGACAACTGTCCTAAGGGTTTAAACAGACAAACACAAGAGACCTACTCGCTTGCCAAAGAGTAAAAAAGGCCTTTATTAAACTCAAGTCGGGTATTTATACCAGGAGTCAAAAGGGTTCAAAAGGGCATGGCCCCCTCCCATCAGGAGCAGTAGAATAGATTGATACATTCCCAGCGCCTCAGGGGGGGGGCAGGCTTAGGAGGCATGTAGGGCCTGCAGCTGCAACCTTGTTTACAGGTGGAATTACCATAACAAAGACAGCCAAGTTCTTTCTAAGCTACCCTCAAGCCAGTGCTAGTGCAGAATCTCCAGGGGCCAGAGGTCAAACAGCCCTGGGAAATGCCAAGGAAGAAAAGGGAAAAAGACCTGGGTACCTACATCTGCCGATACAAAATCCCAATCAAGCTAAATCAAAACAAGCCAAATTAAGAAATATTCAGGTTTAATGGGAGTTTCTAGGCTCTCAGGTGGTCTCAATGGGCCACAAACACGACCCCCGGGAAGAAGTAAAAGAGACCACGTGTTTTTTCTTTTGCTAATTCTACTCCCTGTTATCCGCTCTCCTCAGCAGGTATCCCACAGCTCTAGCATCTACAACATCTTGTTGTTTCCAAGATAACACAGGTTTCAGCTTCAAAATGTCACATGATGGCGTCTCTAGACCTACATTCAGGGGCACCACTGACACATGCCTGTCCTCAGCATCTTTCCTTGGACTCAGAGGCAAATTCTATAACACCTCTTTTTTCTATCCTTAACAGCAGAACTATGTGGCCAAAGCTGCCAAGTGCTCTGTTTATTGAGCTAGAACATGACCCCCTCATTCAATTCATCTTCACCAGCTTTCTTTTCTTCAGTGCCTCTGCTTGGCTGTCCTATAACTGGATCTGTAGACCAGGATAGCCTCAAACTCAGAGATCTACCAGCCTCTGCCTTCTGAGTGCTGGATAAAAGGCATGCACCACCATACCAGGCTCTAAGCTTTTCTTTAATTCTTTTTTCTAAGTTGAAATCTCCTGTTCTCATCACTGTGCCTCTACTTCCTGCCTGGCTACTTGCCAACCAGTGTCTTATTAAAATACAATTGACAGGGTAACAACCATTGTCCCACAGTACCTACTGGAATTTTTTATTTATTCTCCATGTTTATTCCATTTTAAAAACTGTTTATCTCCTTGAACACAGGACTCAGTTCCTTTCTACTTTCTGGTGCTCCTTTTCTCCTCAAATATATTTCTTTGCTCAGTTTTCTCCTTTTCACTATAAATCTTAATTAGAGTTAACATTAGTAACCACACAACAGAGTCTATACTAAGTTGTTTTGATGTTTCCTCTGTCAACAGAATTAATCCAAAACTCTTCACTTTGGTGTCAGGCAGACTCTTAGGACAAGGGCAAAAGCAGTCACATCCTTCACCAAAATATTGCAAGAATGATTTCTAGCAACATATTAACATTCTTTTCCTCCGAAACCTCTTGATCCAGGCACCCTCAATTTAAATCACTCTCAGTACCACTATCTTCAATGCTCCTGCTTGGACGGTCCATTAAGTAACACTGAAATCATTCAACCGCTTTTCTAATCCATAGTTGCAAGGTCAATATTCCTTCAAACAAAAGAATCATCACAGCAACACCCAAGTTCTGCTATCAATTTCTATCTTAGTTAGGGTTTCTATTGCTATGAAGAGACACCATAATCATGGCAACTCTTTTAAAGAAAAACGTTTAATTGTGCGACTTTCAGTTCACAGGTTAAGTCCATTAATATCATAGTGGGACATGATGGTGTGCAGGCAGACATGGTGCTGGAGAGGTAGCTGAGAGTATTGTATCTTGTGAACAAGGAAAATGAATTGAATTATATAACAGAGTTAAACAGGTTCAGAGAGAACCCTTCAGTGACATTTTACAAATATTAACTAAGGCTATACAAATAGGAGTACCAAACCCAGATGCTAGATGAGTACTTACTGAATCTCTGGCTTTTGAAAATGCCAACTTAGAATGCAAAAAGATACTTGGGCCTTTAAAGGTTAGATCAGCACTAATGGATGAATGTATCCTGCACACAATGAACATTGAGATATTCGAATATAATACTGAATCTTGGGTAGGAGAAGCAATTTCCAAAGATATGAAGAGACATCAAAATGCCAAATGTTTTAATTGTGGTAGAATAGGACATCTGAGAAGGGATTGTAGACAAGGAATTCCTAGGAATAATATCTCCTCTGGAAATGGCAAGAATAGGAAGACTCAGCCTTGAGGTATATGTTATGTAGAAGGTTTGGCAAAGGCCGACATTGGACCACTGAATGCAGATCAACAAAAGACAGACAAGCCAACCCAATACCATCAGGAAATTCCTTGGGGGCCTTACTCAGGCCTCCAAGACAAAAGTGGTCCAGTCTTTCCCAGTCACTGTGGAAAACATGTCACACCATAGCCTTCTGTAAAAGACTATACTGTTCTGGATGATGGAATAAACATGGAGAATAAATAAAAAATTCCAATAGGTACTGTGGGACAATGGTTGATACCCTGTCAATTGTATTTTAATAAGACACTGGTTGGCAAGTAGCCAGGCAGGAAGTAGAGGCACAGTGATGAGAACAGGAGATTTCTGGGAAGAGGAATGCTCTTTCCGGAATCATAATTTAGTCACAGAAGAAGCAGGATGTGACTGCCTCACTGAATAAGTTACGGTACTGTGGGACAGTGGTCTGTATTCTGTCAATTATAATTTAAATAAAAGCTGATTGGCCAGTAGCCAGGCAGGAAGTATAGGTGGGACAACCAGACAGGAAGTAGAAGCAGGTCAGTGAAAACAGGAGAATTATAAGAAGAAAGAACTCCTGGATGGCAGTGTGACCCCAGCCACAGAAGAAGCAAGATGTGACTGCCCCGTTGAATAAGGTACTAGCAACATGGCTAAAAGTAATGGGCTAATATAAATTATAAGAGTTAATAAGAAGCCTGAGCTAATGGGCCCATCAGTTTATGATTAATGTAGACCTCTGTGTGATTTATTTGGGACTTAATGACTGTGGGAACTGGGAAAGACAGAAAACTCAGTCAACAGTACTGAGTCACATGGTTAACATAGACAAGAGTAATGAATGGGCTAATATAAGTTACAAGAGTTAATAAGAAGTCTGAGCTACTAGGCCAATCAGTTTATAAAGAGAAGTCTATAATGTAGACTTCTGTGTGATTATTTGGGACGTAACCACTGTGGGAACTGGGCAGGACAGAAACCTCAGACAGCAAAGAGGAAATAGAAAACATATATTCTGGCAGACTTCTATAAATGATCAAAGACCAAAGCTAAGAATATATTGTAATTGTTGGTTTGAGCGACAAAGGTGCAGACATGAGTATTATTACTCCAGAATCCTGACATTCAAATAGGACTCTTCAAGAGGCAGATGCTCAATTACTAGGAATTGGAACCATATCTCAAGTTAAACAAAGCACGAGATGGGATGGTTGCATAGGGACACCCAGAAGGTCAGAGAGGGAAGCTGAGGCCACATGTGTTCAATAATACAGTGAATTTAAGGGATTGTGACCTCATGCAGCAATGGAATGCCCAGTTTAACATTCCTGCAGTCCCAAGAACTTATAATTCTGGGAAGGTTATTATAAGGTACTATAAGCAAGGGTCACCAGTCATTCAGGTTGTACAAGAACATAAAGCAACTAGCAAATTTTTAGAAGTACCAACAGCCTTGTCATTAAAATGGTTAACTGAGAAGCCAATATGGGTTAAACTGTGATCGTTAAGAGAAGACAAACTGCAGGCTTTATAACAGCTGGTACAGGAACAAATAGATGCTCACCATATTGAAGAATCAACTAGCCCTTGGAATTGTCCTGTATTTGTTGTTAAAAAAGTCTGGTAAATAAAGAATGGTGACAGATCTAAGAGCTGTCAATAAGATAATTCAACCTATGGGCCCTCTATAATCTGGAATTCCTCAAACTTCTCTATTACCAAAAGGATGGCCTCTTATAGTTATTTATTTGAAAGATTGTTTCTTCACTGTACCTGAACAAGAAAAGGAGAGAGAAAAATTTGTATTCACAGTGTCTACTTATAATAATTCTCAACATACTGGGAGATTCCAGTGGACTATTCCACAGGGAATTCTCAATAGCCTCACCCTATGCCAATACTTTGTAAGTCAGCCATTGGAAATAATATGTAAAAAAATTTCCTAAATCTACAATATACTATTACATGGGTGAAATTTTGCAATCTTATTCAAACACAGATACATTAGAAAGAATGTTTAAAGAAGTAAGGAAACTTTTGTCAAAATGGGGATTACAAATTGCTCCTGAAAAAAATACTGAGAGGAGATTCTGTAAATTACCTAGGTTATAAAATAGGTTTACAGAAAATTAGAACACAAACAGCACAAATTAGAAGAGACCAGTTGCGGACTCTGAATGACTTTCAAAGATTGTTAGTTGATATTTCCAGTTTAAGACTGGTTGTTGGGATAACACCTGATCTAATACGACATTTAACCAAAACCTTAGATGGTGATAAAGACATGAATAGTCCCAGAGAATTAACAGCTGAAGCAGAAAAGAAACTGATGGTTGTTGAGGAGAAATTACAGGAGGCACATATGGATAGGGTGAATCCAAATCTTAATTGTATTCTAGTCATATTGCCTTCCAGAATTTCTCCTACAGGAATGTTAATGCAAACGGATGATATTATCTTAGAATGGATATTTTTACTACATAAACCAACTAAAAAATTAAAACCTTATGTGGTAAAAGTCTCTGAATTAATTATAAAAGGTAAATTGAGATTTTTGTCAATTAGCAGGTATAGACCTAGCATAGATTATAGTGCCTTTTACTATTGATGGAATAAAAAAATTATGGGAAGACAATGGACCATGGCAAAGAGCTTGTGCTAATTTTTTTGGAGAAATTAATAGCAATTATCCTGAAAGCAATAGTCTTAACCTTATAAAGAGAACTTAATGGATTCTTCCCTGAATTGTATGTGATGCTCCAATAACTGGAGTCCATACGTTTTATACTGATGCAGATAAATCAGGGAAGGCATTTTACAAATCAGAAGAGTTAAGTAAGGTGGATGAAAGCCCTGATAATTCTGTCCAGAAGGCAGAATTATATGCTATTCTCATGGTGCTAAGGGATTTTAAAGAACCTCTTAATATAGTTACTGATTCACAATATGCAGAAAGAGTTGTCTTGTATATTGAAACCACTAAATTTATACCAGATGACACAGAACTGACTTCATTATTCATCCAGGTGCAAGACATAATCAGGAATAGGCCTTGTCCCTTATACATAACACATATCTGATTCCATATGGTTCTGCTAGGTCTTCTAGCACAAAGTAATACAGAAATTTTCGATTATTGATTGGAAGTGTGTTTCAGGTCTCAGAATTTTATTAAAAAAATCATATCAATAGCAAAGGTTTAAAGAAAGAGTTTTCTATTACATGGCAACAAGCTAAGGAGATTATAAAAAGATGTCCTACTTGCTCTTTCTATAACCAAACACCACTGCCTGCAGGGACTAACCCAAAGGGCACCCAAAGGAATGAAGTCTGGCAGATGGATGTGTTCCAATTTGCAGAATTTGGAAACTTAAAATACGTACACCACACCATTGACACTTATTCAGGTTTTCAGTGGGCAACTGCTTTAAGCTCAGATTGATTTAAGCAGATTTAAGCTCAGATTTAAGCAGGTTGATTCAGTAATCACAGTTATTAGAAGTTATGGCCATCATGGGCATTCCTGAACAAATAAAAACAGATAATGGTCTAGCATATGTCTCTAAGAAAATGAAACATATTTTGCTTATTATAAAGCATATTAGAGGTATACCAAATAATCCTACAGGTCAGGCAGTTATAGAAAGATCAAATCAAACTATAAAGGATATATTAAATGAACAGAAAATACCCCCAGAAATACATTACATAATGTTTATTTATTATGTAATGAATAAATTATTTTTTGAGTAATTTCAAAAGTTATTCAATTAAGAAAATTGAATTTTCTTAATGTTAATGAGAAAGGGACAACAGCAGCAAAGAGACACTGGATAATAGAAAATTCTTCTGAATTAAATCAGACAGTGTATTTCAAGGATGTGTTTACCGCACAGTGGAATCCAGGAGATGTGCTATGTCAGGAAGGAGTTTTGTTCTTGTTTCCACAGGAGAAGAAAAACTATGGATACCATCAAAATTAATAAAGATCCTGTTTGAAAAGGAGAAACCTCTTGAGAAAGAGACATGACAGCTCATCCACAATGGCAACAACCATACAGTTGGTAAGGAACTCTCATAATGGTTGGGGCAGGGTTCTGTTCTTGTCTTTGCAGGAAAATACTCATTCAAAAAGTCAAGAGACCCTGGACATCTAGATGCCTAAAGAAAAAAGAATAATTACTCAGATAGGAATACCAAGTGAAGAGAATTATGACTTATGAGGACATGTCATTTGAGGGGAAGAGTTTCAAAAACATAAACAAAAATATTAATCATGATTCACTTAAAGATCAAAGCTGGCTTTGTCTTCTAAACTTAAGCATACTGTTAAAATAAAAATTCAGAGTTTCTGTCTCATTTCAGGTGCCATGATATGGGACAGAAAGAAAGAAAAAAATTTAGGAAAAATTTTACTTTTCTTCATATCTATTTTTGCCTCTATGGAGTAGGAGGTTCTTCTGTTCATGTGTTGCTTTCATTGGTTAATGAATAAAGATACTGCTTTGGACCTGATAGGGCAAAACTTAGTTAAGTGGAGAAGACAGAACTGAATGCTGGGAAGAAGGGCAGAGTGGGAGAAGCCATAGATTCTCTGCCTGAGATGGATGCTGGTAAGAATCTCTGGTAAGACACAGCCATATGGCAATACACAGATTAATGGAGATGAGTTAAACTAATATGTAAGGGTTAGCCAATAAGAAGTTAGAGCAAATGGCCAAGCAGTGTTTTATTGAATACAGTTTTTATGTAATTATTTAGGATGTAAGCTAGCTGGGCAACTGGGACAAACAAAGGCCCCTCTCTCTTTACAACATCTCTATCATACCTTTCATTAACATATATGTCTGTATATGTCTATATAAATAATATTTAAGTTTTCCATAATGAAAATGAGTTTTCCTACAGTAATCTTTGAAGTTTCCAAGAAGAAGATGGGGTGTTGTTGTCCCACAAAACAACTTCACCTGATTGATATGATGTCATGATACTGACAGCACTACTATAAAACCTGTTTTGGGCACTAGCTGATCAAGATGGTTCCAACTCGGTTAGCTGAAATGGTGTACTTTTTTTTTACAACATTCTGGACAAAACTACAAATAGGAACCTCAGAAAAACCCTACTGAATGCTCAGAGAGTATTTTCAATTATACCAGACAGTAATCTTGGAACTTAGTCATCATTTTACTTTCACAGGATTCCATAGAAAGATCATTGCCTCCTGACGGCTGGAAGTAATTCTAGAAGCCAACATCCCCTCTTCCAACAAAGTTTGTTCTCAGAGTTAGAGACATCAGTTAGTGGTTGATTATAATTGGCATAAGGCTGGGGGTTGGGGGGAAAGTATGTAGGATCAGGAATCTCTTTGAAAAAAAGGGGGGAATTGGATGAGATAATAGATTAGTGTGAGCTTACTCACAAATGAAAATAGTGAGTAAGAGAGTGAATACTTGTGAGTTACAGTTATAGGCAATTTACATTGGTATAGATTCTTGTATATTGATACAAACTTAAATTATATTGAATATGTTCCTATTTTAATCTACAATCTTTATATATCTAGGCAAAGTTATTTTGTCATATTGTTTGTATGCATGCTTCTACCTCTGTTTAAAACATTTTTGTATGTTGATACAATTTTGAGATGTATTTATCATATTGCAACATATATTTCTACCTCTGATCAAGATACTTATACATCATTTACATTTCAGGGTCATTGTCCTCATTTCTTTCACCATTGTTTATCATATAATATTCTAATATGAAGTCTTAGTCTTTAAGTTATATAGGTATTAAGAATTATAGATCAATAGTCAAATATGTTTGTCATAGTTAGGCTAATCAGGTTCTTTAGATGCATAGAGATTATATTCCGCATAGATAGATAATCTTCAACCACTATAAAGAGCTGTAGAATATGGCATTTAAATACCATAGAGTACTGTTTAAGTGAGACAAAGTGTTTTTGGCAGTACCAATCTATTCCTGAGAGACCACCAAAGACACTCCACTTAAAGCTTGTTTTCTTCTTGGCACAACTGACCTTTGGACAAGGAACTGCCCATGCATCAACCACTGACAAAATTCACAATGTCTAAACAGGACAAGCAGGATACAAGAAAAAAGACTGTCAGATTTTGCCAAGACAGGGTAAGATGGTTCTGAAAAAATGTCTCCCTCTGAGAATGGTCTGTCAATTGCTCTAGGCCTTAGCAAAAGTTGATTGCTTCAACATTGCAAATGAGACTTTGTGTGATTTCTCAAGTAACCAGTTGTATCTGTCACTGGTTGTCCATTTTTGGAAGTTGCTTGATTGTACTTCCTGCTTACTCAAGTAATATTTCCCTTCTTGGATCTTTGATGGGGTTGAAGACTAGAGAGTTGTAGTTACTTTCCTCTCATGACTTGGCCAAGTTACTTACTATACAAGACTTAAATTCATTAGGATAGGATAATTACTGAAACATTGATCACATATTTTTGTTTGATATATTTGTTCTTTTGTATAAAATTTTGTAATAGGGTTAGAACTCTATTATTTAAACAAAGGGGGGAGGTGCTGTAGAAAATCCTACAAACAGTAGCCTTTAAGTTACCAACCCACTTGGGCGTGGCCTCTTATACCACTTATGCCAATGTAAAGCATGCATCTGGCCTCTTTTCCAGCTGTAGGATTCAGTTGCTGTTCTCCATTCCAGCAGAGTATTGTGGCTTGTGAGTTTACCCCTAAATAAATAAAAATCTATTAGTTTCATTTATGAGCTAGTGTGGGATTTCTTTTAAGTCCCCTTCTTCAGCTGAGCTTCTGATGAGTGAGTCAAAGTAACTAAACTTTAGATCACCCATCACTGTTTTCTCCCACCACAACCTGTCCTGTCTCTTAACTTACAAAGGTTTATAAACTGTACTCCCTTCCCAAGTTCTTTCCATCCAGGTGGCGCTAGTAGAAGATGCCACACTCACTTTCCACATCTGCCCACCCCTTAATATCTCAAATCTCATACCTCAACCTAACATTAATTATTACCATCTCATTCCTGCATAGAGATCTTTTTATGTATAAGTTTTTGAGGATATATTAATTTAATATTTTATGGGTCCTTTGTATCTTAAGAAAACACCAATTCTAAGTTGGTTTGTTAAAATGGTTCATGAGAAATAATTTTTTAAATATTTATTTATTTATTTATTTATTTACTAAAAATGTCCACCTCCTCCCCTCCTCCCTTTTCCCTCCCCCTCCCTCTCCAGTCCTAAGAGAAGTCAGGTTGCCCTGCCCTGTGGGAAGTCCAAGGTCCTCCCCCCACCATCCAGGTCTAGGAAGGTGTAGAAACTGAAAAGTCAACTACTGAACTGGTGCGGGAGAATTGTCTGTATTCTGTCAATCATGTTTTAAATAAATGCTGATTGGCCAGGCAGGAGGTGTAGGTGGGAAAACCAGACAGGAAGTGGAAATGATGTAAGGAGAGCAGGAGAATTCTGGGGAGGAGGAAGCTGATTCCTCCCACTCCTGCCCAGACCACTGAAGCAGCAGGATGTGAGCTGCCCCACTGAAAAAGGTACTGAGCCACATGGCTAACATAGATCAGACAAATGGGTTAATCAAGATATGAGAGTTAGCTAATAAGTAGCCTGACCTAAAGGGCCAATCAGCTTTATAACTTACTGAATCCTTTATGTGATTTTTCTCTGGGACTAAACAGCTGGGGTGCAGGGTGGGAAAGAAAAACCCCCAACAAACAGGCCCCATTATGTTACAGAATGGTGCCCAACGTGGCCACCTCATGTTACACTGAACCAACCTTGGGTCAAGGAAGAAATAAAGAAAGAAATTAAAGTCTTCCTTGAATTCAATGAAAATAAAGACACAACATACCCAAACCTATGGGACACTATGAAAGCAGTGCTAAGAGGAAAGTTCATAGCACTAAGTGCCCACATAAAGAAAATGGAGAAAGCTCATATTAGAGACTTAACAGCACACCTGAAAGATCTAGAAAAAAAAGAAGCAGACTCACCCAGAAGGAGTAAAAGACCGGAAATAATCAAACTGAGGGCTGAAATAAACAAAACAGAAACACAGAAAACAATCCAAAGAATCAATGAAACAAAAAGCTGGTTCTTGGAGAAAGTCAACAAGATTGACAAACCCCTATCCAAACTAATCAAAAGACAGAGAAAGAACACACAAATTAACAAGATCAGAAATGAAAACGGGGACATAGCCACAGACACTGAGGAAATCTGGAGAATCATTACATCGTACTACAAAAGACTGTATGCCACAAAGTTGGAAAATGTGAAAGAAATGGGCATATTTTTAGATAAGTACCATATACCAAAATTAAATAAAGACTAGGTGAATGATTTAAATCAACCTATAAGTTGCAAGGAATTAGAAGCTGCCATCAAAAACCTGAGAACCAAAAAAAGCCCAGGACCAGATGGTTTTAATGCAGAATTCTACCAGAACTTCCAAGAAGAGCTAATATCTATACTCCTTAATGTGTTTCACAAAATAGAAACAGAAGAGTCATTGCCAAACTCCATTTATGAAGCTACAGTTACCCTGATACCAAAACTACACAAAAATTCAACCAAGAAAGAGAATTACAGACCAATCTCTGCATAGAGACCTTAGAGGATCTACTGCCTCACCCCTCACATATACATGAGGGAAAACTGCCCCAGGCCATTTATACCTGGCACACAGATGGCAACTCTTTTGTTTGTGAATGTATTTGTAGAGCAGGTTATGCCATAGTGTCAGATACTGGGGTAGTGGAGGCATAGGCACTACCTGCCCATACCACTAATCAGAAGACTGATTTAATAATCTTTACCCATGCCTTCTAGTTAGCAAAGGGACAATCTTTAAATGTTTACAGAGACTCCAAACATGCCTTTCCTATCCTCTTGTCTCACGCAGCTATCAGGGAGGATCATGGACTTCTTACGACAAAAGAAGGATGCATAACTAACTTAGGTTACATTTTTGACCTGTTAAAAACATCCATCTCCCCAAAGTGATAGGAATTATTCACTGTCAGTCTCATCAGACCAACAGTTCTATTAATTTTTTTTTCTGTAAAGAAGGTATTTATTTGGGATAATGTTTTAAAGGTAGCAGTCCATGATCAATAGGCCCCACTGAGTCCACTTTGAGGGTGTTATCATTGTATGAATAACTATGAAAGCTTTTGTCTCATTCTGGAGAATTGAGAGAAACATCACTTCAGTTTCTGCATCTTATTGGAACCTCTTATAACTAGAAAAGTGAACTTATTTCTCTACTCTTTCTTTTTTTTAACCTATTATCCATTACATTTTTATATATATATATATAATATATATGTATGTATGTACATATATATGTTCCATTCAAAAATTTCCACTTCCTCTTCTCTTCTCACTCCACCACTCCCCGTCCCTCCCCATCTAGTCTTAAGAGATGGCAGGTTACCCTGCCCAGTGGGAAGTCCAAGGCCCTCCCCCCTCCATCCAGACCTATGAAGGTGTGCATTCAAATAGACTAGGGTCGCAAAAAGCCAGTACATGCAGTAGAAACAAGTCCTGGTGTCAGTCACATTCAGAGAGTCCGGTTTGATCACATGCTCATTCAATCCCAGTCCAGCTGGATTTGGTGAGCCCCCATTAGATCAGGGACACTTTCCCAGTGGGTGGACACACCTCTCGTGGTCCTGACTTCCTTGCTCATGGTTTCCCTCCTTCTGCTCTTCAGCTGGACCTTGGGAGCTCAATCTAGTGCTCTGATGTGGGTCTCTGTCTCTATCTCCATCCATCGCTGGATGAAGGTTCTATGGTGGTATTCAAGGTATTCATCAGTGTGACTAAGGGACAAGGCCAGTTCAGGCACCCTCTCCTCTGCTGCCCAAGGAACAATCTGGGGACCTCTCCTTGGACCTGGGATCCCCTCTAGAGCCGAGTCACTCGTCAAACTTAAAATGGTTCCCTTAATGACGGTATCTTCTTCCCTGCTCCTTTAACCGCCCTTCCTCCATCTCCACCATCCCACTCCCCCAAGCTTTCCCCAAACCTCCCCTTCTCTCTTCTCTCTCCCCCTCTCCCCTTCTCCCCACCCCATGCTCCCAACTATTCCATAGCGATCTTGTCTGCTTCCAATTTCCAGGAGGATCTATATATGTTTTTCTTTGGGTTCACCTTACTATTTGGTTTCTCTAGGTTTGTGAACTATAGGCTCAATGTCCTTTTTTATGGCTAGAGTCTACTAAATAGTGAGTATATACCATATTCATCTTTTTGGGTCTGGGTTTATCTCACTCAGGATAGTGTTTTCTATTTCCATCCATTTGCATGCAAATTTCAAGGTGTCATTGTTTTTTACCCCTGAGTAGTACTCTAATATGTATATGTGTCACAACTTCTTTATCCATTCTTCCATTGAGGGGCACCTAGGTTGTTTCCAGGTTCTGGCTATTACAAATAGTGCTGCTATGAACATAGTTGAATAAATGCTTTTGTAGTATGATTGGGCATCTCCTGGGTATATTCCCTAGAGTGGTATTGCTGGATCCTGAGGTAGGTTGAGCCCCAGTTTCTTGAGAAAGCGCCACACTGATTTCCAAAGTGGTTGCTCAAGTTTACATTCCCACCAGCAATGGGTGAGTGTTCCCCTTGTTCCACATCCTCTCCAACATAGACTATCATTGGTGTTTTTGATTTTAGCCATTCTGACAAATGTAAGATGGTATCTCAAAGTTGTTTTGATTTACATTTCCCTGATTACTAAGGAAGTTGAACATGATCTTAAGTATCTTTTGGTCATTTGAAATTCTTCTGTTGAGAATTCTCTGTTCAGTTCAGTGCCCCATTTTTTAATTGGGTTATTTAGAATTTTAATGTCTAGTTTCTTGAGTTTTATATATTTTGGAGATCAGACCTTTGTCAGATGTGGGGTTGGTGAAGATCTTCTCCCATTCAGTAGGATGCCTTTTTGTCTTAATGACAGTGTTCTTTGATTTACAGAAGCCTCTCAGTTTCAGGAGGTCCCATTTATTCATTGTTGCCCTTATTGTCTGTGCTACTTGGGTTATACATGGGAAGTAGTCTCCTGTGCCCATGTATTGCAAACTACTTCCCACTTTCTTTTCTATCAGGTTCAGTGTGGTTGGATTTATACTGAGGTCTTTAATCCATTTGGACTTGAGTTTTGGTAATGGTGATAGATATGGATCTATTTTCATTCATCTACAGGTTGACATCCAGTTAGGCCAGCACCATTTGCTGAAGATGCTTTCTTTCTTCCATTTTATAATTTTAGTTCCTTTGTCGAAAATCAGGTGTTCATAGGTTTGTGGGTTAATATTCAGGTCTTTGAATCGATTCCATTGGTCAATGTCTCTGTTTTTATGCCAATACCAAGCAGTTTTCATTACTGTAGCTCTGTAATAGAGTTTGAAGTCAGGGATGGTACTGCCTCCGGAAGAACCTTTACTGTATAGGATTATTTTGGCTATCCTGGGATTTTTGTTTTTCCATATAAAGTCGATTATTGTTCTCTCAAGGTCTGTGAAGAATTTTGTTGGGGTCTTGATGGGTATTGCATTGAATTTACAGATTGCCTTTGGTAGAATTGCCATTTTTACTATGTTGATCCTACCCATCCAAGAGCATGGTAGATTCTTCCATTTTCTGGTGTCCTCTTCAATTTCTTTTTTCAAAGCCTTAAAGTTCTTGTCAAATAAATCTTTCACTTTTTTGGTTAGTGTCACTCCAAGATATTTTATGCTATTTGTTACTACCATGAAAGGTGACATTCCTCTGATTTTCCTCTCTGCTTCTTTATCCTTTGTGTATAGGAGGGCTACTGATTTTTTTTGAGTTGATCTTGTATCCTGCCACATCACTGAAGGTATTTATCAGCTGTTGGAGTTCTTTGGTAGAGTTTTTGGAGTCGCTTATGTACACTATCATATCATCTGCAAATAGCAAACATTTGACTTCTTCCTTTCCAATTCGAGTAATCTTCATCTCCTTATGTTGTCTTATTGCTATTGCTAGGACTTCAAGCACTATGTTGAAGAGATATGGAGTGGACAGCCTTGTCTTCTTCCTGATTTTAGTGGAATGGCTTTGAGTTTCTCTCCATTTAATTTGATGTTAGCTGTTGGCTCGCTGTATATTGCTTTTATTATATTTAGATATGAACCTTGTATCCCTAATCTCTCAAGCCTTTTATCATAAAGGGTTATTGAATTTTATCAAATGCTTTTTCAGCATCTAGTGAAATGATCATATGTTTTTTCCTTTCGGTTTATTTATATGAAGAATTATATTGATAGATATTTGTATGTTGAACCAGCCCTGCATCTCTGATCTACTTGATCATAATGGATAATTTTTGGATGTGTTCTTGAATTCAGTTTGCCAGTATTTTTTTGAGAATTTTTGTGTCGATGTTCATGAGTGAGATTGGTCTGTAATTCTCTTTCTTGGTTGTGTCTTTGTGTGGTTTTGGTGTCAGGGTAACTGTAGCTTCATAAAAGGAGTTTGACAATGACTCTTCTGTTTCTATTTTGTGAATCACATTAAGGAGTATAGGTATCAGTTCTTCTTGGAAGTTCTGGTAGAATTCTGCCTTAAAATCATCTGGTCCTGAGCCTTTTTTTGTTGGGAGGTTTTATATGACAGCTTCTATTTCCTCACGACTTATAGGTCTATTTAAATTGTTCACCTGGTCTTGGTTTAAATTTGGTATGTATAAAAAAAAGTCCATTTCTTTTACATTTTTCAACTTTGTGGCATTTGTAATAAGATCTAATGATTCTCTGAATTTCCTCAGTGTCTGTGGTTATGTCCCCCTTTTCATTTCTGATCTTGTTAATTTGTGTGTTCTCTCTCTGTCTTTTGATTAGTTTGGATAGTGGTTTGTCAATCTTGTTGATTTTCTCCAAGAACCGGCTTTTTGTTTCATTGATTCTTTGGATTGTTTTCTGTGTTTCTGTTTTCTTGATTTCAGCCCTCAGTTTGATTATTTCCAGCTTTCTACTCCTCCTGGATGAGTCTGCTTATTATTTTTCTAGAGCTTTCAGCTATACTGTTATTTCCCTAATGTGAGCTTTCTCTTTTTTTAAATGTGGGCACTTAGTGCTATGAACTTTCCTCTTAGCACTGCTTTCATAGTGTCCCATAGGTTTGGGTATGTTGTGTCTTTATTTTCATTGAATTCAAGGAAGACTTTAATTTCTTTCTTTATTTCTTCCCTGACTCAGGGGTGGTTCAGTTTCCATGAGTTTGTAGGCTTTTGGGGGATAGAATTGTTGTTAAATTATAACTTTATTCCATGGTGATCCAATAAGACACAGGTTGTTACTAAAAGTTTTTTGTATCTGTGGAAGTTTGCTTTGTTACCGAGTATGTGATCAATTTTTGAGAAGGTTCTATGAGATGTTGAGAAGCAGGTATTTTCTTTCCTGATTGGGTGAAATGTTCTATAGATATCTGTTAAGTTCATTTGATTCATTACCTCTGTTAGTTCTCTTATTTCTCTGTTAAGTTTCTGTCTGGTTGACTTGTCCATTTGTGAGAGAAGAGTGCTGAAAGCTCCCACTATTAGTGTGTGGGGTTTGATGTGTGCTTTGAGTTCTAGTAATGTTTGTTTTGCATATGTGTGTGCTTTTATATCAGGGGCATAGATATTCAGGATTGAGACTTCATACTGATGAATGGTTCCTGTTATGAGTATAAAGTGTCCATCTCCATCTCTTCTGATAGATTTTAGTTTGAAATCAATTTTGTTAGATATTAGTATAGCCACACCCGCTTGTTTCTTAGGTCTGTTTGATTGAAAAATCTTTTCTCAACCCTTTACTCTGAGGTAATGCCTGTCTTTGTGGTTGAGGTGTGTTTCTTGAAAACAGCAGAATGTTGGATCCTGGTTTTGTATCCATTCTCTTAACCTGTGCCTTTTTATAGGTGAATTGAGTCCATTGATATTAAGTGATATTACTGACAAGTGGTTGTTAACTCCGGTTATTTTTTTTTTCTTTGAGTGGTAGAGTTTGTGTGTTTTCCTTCTTTGAGTTGTACTTGTAGAGGGTTATTAGATATCTGTGTTATTATGGGTGTTATTGGCTTCCTTGGGTTGTGATTTTCCTTCTATTACTTTCTGTAAGGCTGGGTTTTTGTCTACATGTTGTGTAAATTTGTTTTTGTCCTGGAATACCTTGTTTTCTCCATCAATGGTGAAAGAAAACTTTGCTAGATATAGTAGTCTGGGCTTGCATCCATGGTCTCTTAGTGTCTGAAGCACATCTATCCAAGACCTTCTGGATTTCATGGTTTCCACAGAGAAGTCAGGTATAATTCTGATAGGTTTACCTTTATATGTTACTTGACCCTTTTCCTTTGCACCTCTTAATATTCTTTATTAATTCTGTAAGTTTTGTGTTTTGATTATTATATGATGAGAGGATTTTTTTTGATCCAGTCTATTTGGTGTTCTGTATGCTTCTTGTACCTTCATAGGAATACCTTTCTTTAGATTGGGAAAGTTTTCTTCTATAATTTTGTTGAATATATTTTCTGGGCCTTTGAGGTGTAATTCTTCTCCTTCTTCTACACCTATTAATCTTAGGTTTTTTACCATGTCTCAGATTTCCTTGATGTTTTGTGTTAAGATTTTGTTGGATTTGCTGTTTTCTTTGATCAGTGAGTTTATTTCCTCTATGGTATTTTCAGTGTCTGAGATTCCTTCTTCAATCTCTTGTATTCTGTTTGTTATACTTGTCTCTGCAGTTCCTGTTCATTTGCCCATATTTTCCATATCCAGCCATCCCTCCCTCAGTTTGTGTTTTCTTCATTGCCTCCATTTCATTTTTCAAGTCTTGTACTGTTTCTATTACCTCTTTGATTGCTTTTTCTTGGTTTTCTTGGGTATCTTTGAGGGATTTATTCATTTCTTCAAACTTTTTATTTGTCTTCTCATCCATTTCTTTAAGGGAGTTTTTCATCTCCTGTTTTAGGGTCTCTATCACTTTCATAGTGTTACGTTTAAAGTTGATTTCTTCTACTTCTTCTGGAATAGGGTGTTCAAGTCTTCCTGTTGCATGTTCACTGGATCCTGCTTTTCAGGTTGTTGGAGGGATTTTTGCAATGGTGCCTGGCCATCTCTTTCTTCAAATGCAGTCAGGAGAGTCTTGGCATCTTGGTCCAATCTTTGCTGTGGCTAACTGTGTACTTTGGGGTTTTTCTTGGTCTGCCCTCTTTTAGAACCCCTCAGCACTGAAGTTGGCTCTCAGATCCCCTCCACCATGGAGTAGTCTGTGGGGTACTACAGGTGGAAAGGAGTGCTTGGGGGAAAGATGGGATGGGGTAACTAGAAAAAACCAGTAGCCCAGGAGAAGACCCCCTGAATGGCCAGAAAGTTTAGGGGATTGGAGGGTGCCTGTACTCCCTTCCCGGGGTGGCCGGCAGCTTGGCAGGCACACACTTACCCCTCCGGATGGACCTCCTGGTACAGGATCCGGGTCTCTTGCTGGCCAAGGACATCACAGACAAAAGGGCCGTCTTGGAAGATGCAACCTTGGTAGAACAAAGAAACCCCTGCATCACTAGCTCTCACCACTGTGTCCCCAGGCCCTCAGCCCCGAAGCTGACTGAGTTGGGGGATCCTAGGACCCTGCATATGGAAGGGGGTTCTTGGAGGCAAGCTGGGATGGGATAGATAAAACCACTAGCTGGGGAGAAACTCTGCTGAATGGCTAGAAAGTTTAGGGGATTGGAGGGTGCCTGTACTCCCTTCCCGGGGCATCCAGATGGCTGGGCGGGCACACACTTACCCCTCTGGTACACACTTACCCCCTCTGGTACAGGACCAGGGCCTCTTGATGGCCAGGGATCTCACAGACAAAAGCACAAGGATGTGCAGGCTTGGTAGGACAAAGAAACTCCTGCAGCAGTAGCACTCACCACTGTGTCTCCCTGGCCCTCAGCTCTGAAGCCAGCTAAGTTGGGGGATCCTAGGATCCTGCAGACAGAAGGGGATGCTTAGGGGCAATAGTTCCATTATTTCCAAGGGAAATAACCAGGCTGACCAAGTAGCTAGAACAGCAGCATTCCAGAGCCCAAACCTATATCAATCACCTCAGAGGGTTCATACAGTACAACCCACATTCTCACAGACACCCCCTGACACCTAGAAAATTTTGTTCTACCTTTATCAGCTCTTTATCCTAATAGAAAAGCTCTGTTTCATTTTGTCAAGGCTCACCTCCAACCCACCTCTGAGGACTTAGAGTTCTTAAAAGTTATCACTGCCCCTTATAAAATCTGTCAAAAGTCAGATCCCAAGACCAAATATTGTAACTTCCCTTTCCCCACTCAGCAGGCCAGGGGTCCCTTCCAGGAACTGATTGGCTGCTGGATTTTACTCATATGCCTACAGTAAGATGAGTTAAATATCTCCTGGTTTTGGTGGACACCACATCTGGGTGGATTGAAGCATTTTCCACCACTATGAAGGGGTCCCATACAGTTTCTGATGTTCTTTTCCAAGAAATTATTCCTCGGTTTAGAATCCCAATCTCTCTTCAGTCGAATAGTGGCCCAGAGTTTACTTCCCAGATTTCTCAAACTTTGTCTAAGGCTGTTAACATTCCCTGGCATTCTCATATCCCATACCTCTCTCAGTCTTCAGGGAAGGCAGAATGAGCTAACTGTTCCTTAAAAAATATTCTTGTTAAGATGTTACAGGAGCTTCACCTTGACTGGGTAAAACTTTTGCCTCTGGCCCTTCTTAGGCTGAGGGCTCTTCCCAAAAGCCCCCTTTCCATGTTGCCCTTTGAACTCATGTATGGGAGGCCAGATTTAACACCTGGCCTCTCACCTAAAACCTTTCCCCTTCCTGATCACCTGCTTACTCCATTGTTATCCCATCTTTGCTCCCTATTATGGGATTTTACCAACTACTCATTACCTCAACCATGTGCTAATTCATGCCCACTGCCAATTAAAATAGGGGATCAGGTACTATTCTCTCCCCTGGACCAATGCTCCTCACCTTTTTCCCCTAAATGGCAGGGTCCCTTTAAAGTAATTCTTGTCACTCTCACAGCTGCCAAGCTTGAGGGACTTCCTCATTGGATCCACCTATTTGATGTAGATGGGCCTTCTGTGATGTGTTATTTTCATTGGTTAATAAAGAGACTGCCTTGGCCCTCTGATAGGACAGAAAATTAGGTAGGCGGAGTAAACAGAACAGAATGCTGGTAAGAGGGCAATGAGGCAGATGCCATGGAGCCAGCCACCATGTCAGACATGCTGAATCCTTCGCTACATAGATTATTAGAAATGGGTTAATCAAGATGTGAGAGCTAGCCAGTAACTAACTCTCTAGAGATAATGGGCAGTGTTTAATACAACTTATGTGTTATTATTTCTGGGGCTAAGCTAGCTGGGTGGAAGCTGAGCGGGATGAAAAGCAGGCCTGCCCACAACACCTCACTACACCTGTTCCCACCTTAAACCTTTTACTCTTCCAGCTCAAGATACTCCCTCATATATGGTAACTCAAATAGGGCCCTGCTCCCTTAAGTTCCAGAGGGCACCAAGATCAGTCATTCTTTCTCCAGTTCCAAAAAATAAAGGTCTCATCATCTTACTAAACTCTCCTGTGCCAAAAGCCTCATATGCTCTCCCTCTTCCTCTTTCCCCTGTCGGCTTTAACAACTTCTCTATATCTCCAAAGTCATGCTTAAATTTCCAGTTAACTGTTGTTATTACAGGGACCATCATTAAACATAGAGCCGGAGGTACAAGGACTGTCAAAAGCCCAGGTGGTAAGAAACAATAATGAGTTTGGGGACATTTACAGCCCCAAACTCCAAAAACTTACAAAACAGACTTTAACATAACAGGTTTATCACTGACTGCAGCAGTGTCTCCTGGATGTTCAGGTAATGCCATGATGCTAAAGGAAAACATTAAGGGGTCTAGTCATTCCTTTTTCTAATAATTCCCCCCTTCTTTTCCTCCCTCCTCCCCACCGTCTCCCATTCCAACACTATATCATCATAATCTTAAGCTTTTAACATGTCTAAAATTTATTTTTCATACATTTTTTCATAAGCTCCAAGGAGGTAATTGGACCTATCTAAATGGACCAGACTCGCCCAGAATAAATATCATTTAACTCCTCCCTTATTATTCCTGGTCTCAGAAATCCCTGGGAAATTTGCTCCTTCACTCCCCCCCCCACCGCCAAAAACCTCTGTCTACCATTTTGGGACTCTCCTCCCTTAATCACGGGAATCTAAATTTTTTTCCAGGCATAATTTTCTGCCTTTCCAGCATCTTTCGCGGTCTAAGCTGCTAGCCAGCCATTTCCACAGAGCCTGGAAAAAACACAAAAGTAATCAGCCACCCCAGGACATAGTCAAGCATCTCTATTCTCCGATGCCCACACAATCAACAGGAAGCAGTCACGAGAGACCTTACAATGCCCCATTCACACTCATTAAAGACCCCAAACTCCCCAAATTTTTATAATAAACAAAAGGGTGGAATGTAATGATTTCAGCCACATAAGACTGATACTTCCTGATTCTAGGGGTCATGCAGGTGCAGACAAGCCCTCAGGCAGAAGTGCCTAATGGCTGCCCTGCCCAGGATGTTAAAGGACCCCCGCGTGACCAATGTGTGCATGGATTACATCATCCGCATATGATTCAGCTAAGCCTTTATGTGCATGTGTGGTTACATCATCATCCACGTATGACTCAGCTGAGCTCTTGTGCGCATGCATGAGCCCTGTCACCTGCGTATGACGGCAGCCATGTCAACTCCCTGTGCTCATGTGCTAGATGAGCCATCATCCTCTCTCTCTCTCTCTCTCTCTCTCTCTCTCTGTCTGTCTATCTATCTATCTATCTATCTATCTATCTATCTATCTATCTATCTATCTATTTCTGCACACTGACTTCCCAAGGTCACACTGTAATGATTGTTCTGTCTCTTTAAGAGGCAAGCCACGCCCACTCCCTCCCTCATCTGCTGAGGCAGGCAGGTCTTCCTGCTTGCAGCCTTAGTCTCTCTCTCTCTCTCTCTCTCTCTCTCTCTCTCTCTCTTTCTCTTTCTCTTTCTCTTTCTCTTCCTCTTTCCCCCTCTCTCCCTCTCTCTCTGCCTCTCTGTTCTTCTCCCCTTCTCCTTCCCTTCCATAACCACTAAATAAATATCCAACCTCACTCTGCATGGTGTGCCTCCATCTTTCTCTCTCCCCAGGGACCAGCCACCTTCAGTCTTATACACAGTCCCTGCCTAGAACTGGCTGCTCTCAGGACCCCTTGCCCACTGCCTGCTGCTGCCAGGGATCCCGCAAAAAGCTACTTGGGGATCCGCAGCAATTTTTAATTAATCCATTACACACGCCCCCTCTAATAAACTCCTAAGCGGGTTTGTTGCATGTTCCGAGTTTCCTTCTCACTCCTGCCAGGTAATTTCACTAAGAGCAAAGCAGATTATAATGGTCCCAGCTCAAGAAGTTTCAGAGGAGAAGAATATTGTGGCCTGGTAGACCATTGTTGTGATATTTTGGCAAAGAATGTGATTGCTTTTTGCCTTTAACCTAATAATCCCCTTGGCCAAATTGTAGAGTTTTAGATTAATAAGACAGGAGATTTCTAGACAGCCAAGCATTGACTATGTCATGTGCTTATTAGTGTTCACTCTTACGCAGATCTATAATGAAAAGGAACAAAAAACACAAAAAAGTAAGAAAAAATACAAAATGTGAAGTTTGAGGAGAAAAGGAGCACCAAGAAGTATAATGGAACTAAGTCCAGTGCTCAAGGAGATAAAAAAAAGAATTCAAAAACCTAATGGTAAATGGAATAAAGGGAGTGGTGGCCTCCGAGCAAGACCCCCACCCAGCTAAGCTTCCTGCCTGTGAGAAGGAACTAAAGAAGAGTTTAAGCAGCGAAGGAAACCATCACCAACAGAAAGCTGATGCAGACATACGGGGGCCAAGTTTCCGTCACAGCAAGCAACAGAACTTCCTAGTTTGGGTTATGTGGTTCTGGCTTTAGAGCCAAGGATACAAAAAAGAGGTCATGGACTTTTCCTCCACGACTACGAAAAGTCACCGAGACCAGGGGTGTTCCGGACAGGGGGCCCAGAGAGGCCACTGTGTGAAGCTGGGACAATGAAGGCTGAATTTCATTGGAGACCCAAAGTTGGAGACGTCAGAGTCAGCGATACCTGCCAAGGACATCTGCTAACAAGGTGTGGAACCAGTCCAAGAGAGAAGAGTTGTACTGCAGTCAACAAAACCGAAAGGAATGGCGAACTGAAGAGCGCTTCACTTCGGATCAGGAGATGTTGAGTTTCGTTGGCTGGTTTCAGGCTCCACCAGGCTAGACTCGTTGCTGTAGCAGCAGCAGCACTCTTCGCCCAGGAACGTGCAGGTGCCTCCTTGGTGTACTGTGAGGAGGTCCGTGATTCTGCAACACTACCTGAGCCCCTGAGGTGCTCTGTCCGCGGAGAGAGGCAAAGGACTCGGCCAAGTACTCGATGGCCTTCTGGAATTGTTCAGATAGTGTTTTATTTGCAGTAACTGAGTGTGCTAGGGCAGCTGTGCCAAAGCCAGACAGCACCAGGATTGTAGCCAGCAAGATGTCCACTATTACCGGGAGAAAGACTGCATGGCGCATCCAGTCCGAGTCCAACTTAAAGGGAGAGGATGATGTCATGGCAAACCCAGCTTGTCTGTAGAGTGTTGGCTGTGGTACCAACGTCACCAGATGGCACATGGAGCTGGGTGAGGAGAATTGGCTGGACTGGTTCACGTCAGCTGTCAGCAAGTCTGGAGCTCCACAGCTTAGAGTCTGCAGGTGCTCCCTGGACGGTGTCTGGAAAACAGCTGAAACAGCTTTACACCTTGGTGTCGTAGCAAAGGCCATAGCTTTGGCTTGTAAGGCATGAACAGAATTCCTATGTCTAGAGAGCCTGATATATATTTCAGCCCACTAAAATGCACCTTTAAATCTATGCTTAGAAGAAAACCAAAGGAAATTTAAAATTTTGAGCTTGTAAGTGAATAATTAGTCAGTGCTCTATAAGTTTATCAAAACTCCATTTATCAATACTAAAACTCTAAAATTTTGGAATCTTGGAGAAACCATAGCATAGAAAGGGTAAAGAAATCTGAAACATTTCCCATTTTCATATACCTTCAATTACTTACTTATATCTTTATACTTTGCATTTATACATCCTACATCATTTTCTGAGACCACAGATCTTACTTAAACTTCATATCCTCAGACCTTTACATATCTTAAAATATTTTCTTAGACCCTCCAACCTTTCACAGACTTTAACCCCTTTTTTGTATAATCAGTTAACTAACAGAGATTTAAGTAGTTATTACGTAGAACAGTCATTGCAAATCCTTAGTGGATTTTCCTTTAGTGGAAAGTTACATCTGAAGCTTGTTCATCTTTTACTATGAAACCTGTGAACAAGACAAACCTGTCTGCATTTTAAACAAGAAACTTAACTAATGGACTAACTAATGAACTAATGAGGTGGTTGTAGCATTAAGGGAAGGAGCTGATTGCTGCTGCCTGGCTTACAAAACTACAGTTAGCCTAGTCCATCAATGGGATCAGAGGCTTAAGAAGGACAACCAAAATGACAGAGGCTAGTCCATAATTCTTTATCTGGACAGTTATCCCAGGCTACTGTGGGCTCCATGGAGCTGGATGCGGGGATATTAGGATAGCAACCTTGGCCACCAGGCTCAGAAGATGAGAAGGTTTTCCTGTGGAGAAGAAAAGGAGGTAATGAACTTACTTTATCTAGGCAAAGTGGGGCAATCAACTCTCCAATGCTCTGCTTGTCCACAATTGTTTGGGTTGAGCCCTGGCTGCAGGCAAGGCATTGGAGTAGTCTTTTGCAGTGATTAGCATTACCATAGTCCAGGTGGAATCATTTGTTTCTGTGTCCACTGTCTTGGGGACTTTGGGAGTCACTGCTGGGATCTGGAAGTCTCTGCCTGTCATATAAATTTAAATATGTTAAATGCCATATTCTACAAACCTCTGACATTTTGAGGGTCATTGTCTATTATAGTTTTGAACTATATCAAGGTTTAATCATCTTTAACAGTTTAGAATAAAATAACAAATTCTGAAATGAAGTTTTTTAGTATCAAAATGAGACTTATAAACTTAGTCTACACAGAAACTGGGAACTTCTCTGATCATTACATAGTGTTCTATTATAGAACATAACACCTCCCTGTATGACTGAGTTTACCAAAATACCTTGAAAATGCTAGCAAAAACAAGGGGGTTCGACATATGTTTTTAAATCAGTCTCTCCTAGTTTGAATAGACCTGAAGTAAGGAAAGACATGCTTTTAAGCCAATGCTTCCAAGCTTTTTGCTAGAAAGCTTAGGTCATCGTTTTATTGAATCATAAGTAGGAGTACCTCAGTCTCTGGTGTTTAGCTATAATCTTTAGTTTTATCTTTTCATTTATCCATTTAACAAGATCAGATATTAACAAAGACATTATAATAAAATATCTTACAAATTTGAAAATGTCTCACAGCCTTATGAACTTAAACATTTTAAAAATTGTTTCTTAAAAATATCCAGTTTATTTAAACTTTCTGTAAAACTCTAAAATTTCCTTTAAAAAAAGATTAAGAACTCTCAACCATGTGTTCTGGTAATATCCAACTAAAGTGCCTTTTCTATTTCAAGAATGAAGACTGAGAGCAAAACCATAATTTATAGAAGGCAAATCCAAGTTTCAAAGTGTAAACAATTCAGTGTCCCTAAAATCAATACCAAATGGATTACTATTGCATTACAAAGTCTGGATGCCAGCAAGAGGTGTGACTTTAATACCTCATTAAATAAGTATTGTTTTAAATACTATCTTTTATGGATTTGGATTTTAAGACAGAACAAGAATTATAAAAAAAAATTATACAAAACCTCATTCCAATTTAAAAGTATCTTTTGAGAACTGTTGTCTCTTTGGTTGGTTCATACCATGTGGTTTTCCTCAGTCAAGATGGTGGTGAAACATGAGATCCACCTTCTCCAACCCTAGTCCAAGTGGCAACAGTCCACATGGCTGCCCTTCATTAAGATGTTGGCAAACTATGTGTTGTTTCCCACAACAACTCCAACTTTTGAGTTATGAGTATTAAGTTAACTTCTCGTTACAGATATTTAAACATACTCAGTTCTTTTAGTTCTTTTGTCCCCTTTTTTTTTATGCCCATCAGTTTTTGACCTGGGATATAGAGACTTTAAAGTACCTTGGTCTGAAAAAGGCTAAGACATAACCCAATTCCAGAACCATTTTTAAAATAATGTAAAACTACATAAGACGGGGGCTGGAGAGATGGCTCAGTGGTTAAGAGCATTGCCTGCTCTTCCAAAGGTCCTGAGTTCAATTCCCAGCAACCACATGGTGGCTCACAACCATCTGTAATGAAGCCTGGTGTCCTCTTCTGGCCTGCAGACAGAATACTGTATACATAATAAACAAATAAATAAATATTTAAAAAAACTACATAAGACAACTTAAGTATTATTTATACCCAAGTGACATATGGATCTCTGTTACATCAGATTCAGTGGAAAGAAATTCCAGAGGTAAATTCTGAACCCAGGCAGCTCAACAGCAATAGTTGAGCTATCCCTAAGACACACGGAACATAGTAAACACAGCCCCAAGACCAGTCAGAAATGAACATTCAGTAGCCACATATATCTATACATTTACTGAACCTGATGCAATTTTATGTGGCTCCATGTCCAGAACAAAACTTACAGGCACCAATTCATCCATCCATCCATACAAAATAGACTATTTTTCTTACTTTCTCTAGTGTTGCACGTTTAGGGAAGGAGTACCTTGTGAGTCATTGAATTTAATCTTTGCAGGCACAGTGGTATTGCTATAGGACAGGCTGCCAGAGTCCCTACTGGAGAGAGGCACGGAGAGGGGAGGAGGATGGGAAGGAATCGGATCTAGGGAATGGGATTGGCCGTCAGGTTAAACCTGTGGTGATGGAAAAGGAGAGGCAGTAGGAGGTGGGAGAGGAAGGGAGGAAGGTGGGTAAAGTGGGGGAGGCTGGTCCTTGGCCTTTGGAGGGGAAAAGAGCGGAGGGTGACTAAGAAGAAGAAGGCTGGCCACTAGTTAGAATATGAGACAGAGTAGGAGGGAGAAGGGTAGACAGGGTTTAGTGAATCGGACCCTGTGACTTCCTGTGTGCCACTAACCTGATCACCTATCAGATGAAAATTTCTTCAATCCTTACTGCTCAAAGGCATTATTAAGACAGTCCTTTATTTGCAGGGAAATATAAATCAAGGGAAGGATGAGGAACCTTACTGACTCCGTTTTGAAAGCAGGAGTCTTTGTGCTATATTGTTAAATATAAGTTTTCATTTGTTAAAGGAGAGTGCTGTTCTTAAATCTTTTTCCTGGAACCTGTCCTTCACCAACCCATGACCTTGATTTGTTTTGTGATTACCCTTACACTCCCTGGCCCTCCCTATGCCCCCCCAATCATTTTTCCTAATCACATGGTGACCACAGGATGTTTTCTGAGAGTTTTCTGCATTTTCCTTATTGCCTCATTGTCTCTCTTCTGTAAACCTGCTTTGCAACTACTAAGGATTTCACTCCTTAAAATGGGTCCAAGAGATGGGCTTGGGGCTGCTCTCTTTAGCCAAATTTAGGAGGCTGTTACTGGCCAGCTCTTGGGTGTACCCCAATAAAAATGAAGCCTGCTTCAAACTTGGCTTAAATTGTGCTGGTGTTCTGCTTCTCACTGGTGGGATTAACAGTTGCTAACAGGCTGTTAGCATTGTTTCATTGGATGATAGTCTATGGCTCAGTGTTGGTGAAGAGATTCAAAGGATCAGGAAAAGTGGACTGTTGGAATGGGTTTTCCTTTTACAACTTACACTCCATGGTAAGAGAGTTATCAAGAGCTGCCCTTCATCTGGAGTGACATGTAACAGATCTGTGAGGGAAGCAACACAGACCTGAAGAATTCTGTAATCCTTCTTCTCGGTGTGTGTAAGAGACATTACACTGTCGCAGTGTGCCAGGAGATATTATTGTGTGAATGTTACTACTCAATTGGATAACTTAGAAATCATATCTCTAATAAGTCACTAAAGTAACAAGGGCTGAGTGGTATCACCAACTACCAAAGACAAGGTAAATATACTGTGTGTGAACAGCACAGGCAAAGCAATGTTCATAATCGTATGTCTCATATAAACCTTTGGCACTAGCTATTTATTTAATATGTCTCCAGAAGAGAATAAATAAGAAATCTGTTAATTTTGCATATTTATATAAGAAGAAAATTTCTACAAACAAATGAATGGCTACTTTGAAGCATAGCAATGGAGAATCATGACCTCTTAACCGATTTACAGATTTGAGTCACTTTATAGACCCAGAAACTTTCGAATAAAAGGAAGTCTATATTCTCTTGAGGAAAGACCTTGCTAACATTCCTAAAAATTTACTCTTAATATTTTTCCATTTGTTCCTCCAAAGGAATCTATATCCCCTGATTAGGGTTATTATACATTGGGGTAAAAGAAATAACTGAATCTTCCAGAACCTACTGGACATATTCTGAACTAACAATAATTTCACCCCCTCTTCCAAACAGTTTTGTGGCCCTTACTTTGAATATGACTTTGTACAGGTTAGGCTGTCAATATAGTTTTGGCTGAAATCTGACTCATGGGTCTAATTGGTCCCTAAACATATCATGTTTCTATTCAGTTATTTTCCCAATGCGAGAATGCGTAACTGTGACAGATGAAAGTTAGGGGGCTCTGCACACTTGTTCCTCAATTCAGGGATCAAGAAATATTAAGGTCAAAAAGGCTAAATAGAAGGGATCAGAGATCTGCCTCTCCCAGGGAAAATAGAGAACTGAAATGATATCACACCCCTGAAGGAGTTATGGAAATTAGTGCTACCAATAAGGACTAGAAAGATGCAGGCATGATGATCCCCATCACATCTCCCTTTGTTTCTCAGATTTGACCTGTGCAGGGGAAAGAGTGTTGTCATGGAGAACAATAGCTGATTATCATAAATTTAATCAAGTAGTGACCTCATTTGCAGCTGCTGTGCCAGATGTATTTCTCTTACTCGAGCAGATTAACAGACATATCCTGGTACCTGTTTTGCATCTATTGATCGTGCAAATAATTCTTTCTCCATACCTGCCTGTAAGAACCACAAGAAACAATTTGCTTTCATCAGTGAAGACTAGCTGTACATATACCTTTACTGTTCTATCTCAATCATATATTAATTCTCTTGTCCTGTGTCACAGCTTAGTGGGAAACTTTATTGCTTGTCTGTTTCACAATTTATCACATTGATCCATAATATTGATGACATTCCGTTGATCGGACCAAATGAGAAGGACACAGCAGCTATGCTGAGGTTGTTGGTGTATAAACAGGAAGATGGGAAATAAATCCTACCAAAATTTAAAGGCTGTCTAGTTCGGTAAAATTTCTAGAGGTCCAATGGTTTGAACAATGTGGGTACTTTTCTCCTAACAGAAAGGATAAATTGTTATTCCTCGCCCCTCCAACCATAAAGAAAGAAGTGCATCATTTAGTGAGCCTATTTGAATTTCAGAAGTGGTATATTCCTTACTTTGGTTTGTTATCCTGGTCTGTCTTAGTCACTAGTCTACTGCTGTGTAGAGACACCACAACCATGGTAACTCTTAGAAAGGAAAGTTTTTAACTGAGGTTTACTTCCAGTTTCAGAGGTTTGGTCTACTGTTTTCATGGCAGAGAAGATGGCAACATGCTGACAGACATGGTGGTGGAGAAATAGCTGAGAGTTCTACGTACAGGCCCACAAGCAGCAGGAAAAGAGAATCACTAGCCCTGGCTTGAGCTTTCGAAACCCCAAAGCCCACTCCATGATACACTTCCTCTAACAAGGCCACACTCATTCCATCAATGAACACTGGGCTAACTTGTACAATGTTACTTGTATGTATGTTTTCAGGACTAATTATTTGGTGCTGGAAAACCAATTGGTGTACTCTTTCCTGGGGAAGACTCCTCCCACTCCCAGTTTTCTTCAGTTGCCTATAGTTGTTTATATATGTTTGAAGTCTGTGAACTTTTCCCCATCCAATTTGGCTCATCCACTGGTGCTATCCTTTTTCAGTTCAGGTTTGAACAGTGGTATTGATGTGACATCATAGCTTATGATATTATGAGGAGACACAATCTCACAACATACTTACTGATTCTTTGGCTCTTACAATCTTCCTGTAACCTCTTTCACATTTCCTGAGTCTTAGATGCAGGAGTATTTTGTAGATGTGTCCACTCCACAACTCTGCCTTTTGATTGGTTGTGGTTTTCTATAGTGGTCTCTGTCTGTTGCAAAGAGAAGTTTCCCTGATGAAGGGTAAAGACTCTCTTCTGTGGGTATTTGGACAAATGTTGATAGAGTGTTATTCAGAATTATAATGTCTTAGTAAGTTAGTGATTTTAGATGTTCCTCAAATAACCACAATTTCACCAGCACTGAGTATTTATTTATAATGCCCAGCTTATGATGGGCACCTTAGTATGCATAGTGACTTGGTGACCCAGTGTTAAGTATTCATTTTTCCATTAAAGCCCAATTGGGAGGCAAAAAGTGACTCTCAAAGGGATAATAGCCAGGACCTTGTTCAAAAAAATGGAGCCTATCAAAGACAGAATTTCTCTCTATCTTTGGCATGTCGAGTATCATTGAGCATGCTAGATCGTAAGGTCTCAGAACACAGCAGCAGTACCAGAAGTTTGAGTCTGTTGAAAATTCAGTTCATATTCAGGACCCTACTCAATACTTGCACCTTTTTGGGTCACATGGCCTATGGACCATGTGGCCATTTGAGTAAGAATATCTCCCATTAGTTCATATATTTAAATGCTTGGTTATCAGGGAGTGGCACTACTTGAGGGGGATTAGGACACTAAAGTCTCAGGATAGCATGACCCCACAGGAACTCACCACAGATCGTCCTTGCTGCAATCACACGAAGTTTATAGAGAGGACAGGAACCAGTGCACTTTGGCTGAAACTCATTTCCCACTCAGGGGTAGAGTGTTTGTCCCTGAGTAGCTGGGAGAAGGGGTATTTAAGGGAAGAAACCATAACCCAGTAATCTAAAGGGGGTAGGGAGGGCGTCATTGGAAAATTCCGAAGATACCAATGATCATTGAAAAATTCCAAAAATACCAGTGACAATCACAAGGGGATAACTCCCTGTTTCTCAAGATTATTCTCAAGATTATAATCTAACTTTATCTTCAGCTAGTTCCTGAAACAGAGTCACTGAACCGGCTAATCTAGATTTTTTATTCTTCTCTCCCGGCTTAGATTTTTGGCTCTATTTTTTTCTGCTGAGGGGTCTGGATTTATCTGGGTCTTTCACAACTAGTGAAAAAAGAGACTATGGGTTTGAAGGAGGGTAGGGAGAGGTATTTGGGAGGGTTTGTAGGGAGGAAATGGAAAGTCAAAGTGCTGCAATTATAGTATAATCTCAAAAAATTACTGTACTTTGCATTGTTATTAATGACCAAGGGTGTGTTATTGTTGACTCATTGTTAAAATCAATCAATTTTTTTCCTGGGACTAACTGAAGAAAATAAAGCAGAGGTGGACATGAGAATTGTACTTTAACTGTCATTCTTATAGACCCATTAGCAAAAGTTTTGCCTCCAGGTCCTGCAACCTTATGTTCTGCTGTCCCTAGAAGTCTTGATTCCAGATGTAGGACTATGTCTCCTAGGAAGCACAATAAACATTATTAAACTTAAACCTAAACTTTCCCCTGGGCACTTTGGGATCTTGAGTCAATCAGTTATGAGAGGTTCATTGATATAAGGCATAATAGATTAATAGTGCTGGGTAAAATTGGACTGTTTCTCTACAATGAGTAAGGAAGGATATGTCCATAATGCGGGAAATCCTTTATGGCATCTCTTAGGGTTATTCTGACCAACAACTGAGGTCAATGGGAAACTACAACAATCCCACCCAGGAAGCACAATAAATGGCCCAAACTTCAGAAAGAAGATGTGAGTCACTTTTCCTTACAAAGAATCAAACTTGTTGTAGTGCTTGTTAAGTTTAAATTCATAGCTAATGGGAATCCACCACTGCTGATGTAGTAAGCCAATCAAGTTGAATCAATAAATCCATGTATATTCTGAGAACAGCATTCCTGGATGTCCCCAGGGGAAGTTGAGGAGACCACAAGGGAAAACTATGAGGTGAGGACTTTTAATACCCTTAGGGGTGGAGCTATCTCATGGAGGGCTATCTCATGGGCTGAGTCCAGACTTAGGCAACTCCATGGGAAGAGGCTTGGGGTGGAAGCTTCACCAGAACATTCCAGACTCTTTTGGTATATGGATATCAGAGGCTGGAGTGATACTTCCATCCAAACATTCCAAACTCTGGGTATATGGATGCTGGTTCATATCTGGCTGCTTCTTGTGGGCATGTGGCAATGTGGGGCAGGCAAGAGTTAGGAGTTGATGGGCTCATGCTCAGTGGGAGGTATGAGTGGAGAGGCACCCAGTTAACTGCCATCCTGGAGACCTCAGATCTCCTGGAGGGAGATGAGAAGGCAGGTTGATAGGAGAAAAAAATAGATTGTTATTATCAGCCCTATGAATGGGGCTTACCATGGGAAGGATGATTAACTGCCAGAAAGAATGGAATGGAAAAGTACCCTGGTTGTACAGAAAAGAATGAATGAGTGAGACATGAGAGAAGATATGCCTTTAAAACCAAATTTTAGTTGCTGTGTAAGTGCCCCTTTATCCTGGAGAGGCAGTACCAATGATGAAGTCCCAGGAGCTGGGACAGGTGCTGGTGTTATCTGGAGAACCCTCTGCAGGTTGGCCTGGAAAATATTCTTGAAAATGGGTGGGATCAAAATAGGCTCTGGAGACTGTTAGTTTTTACCAGACCAGGTTTCTTGATACAGCAGCAAAGCTTCTCCCAGGAACCTGCAGTCTATCTATCAGACAGATGGAACAGAGTTCCATCTTGGTGTCATAGCAAACACTATGGCTTTAGGTTAAAAGGCATGAACATTTTAGAAAACAGAGGAAATTTAAAACTCTGACCCTCTGATGTTATATTAGAAAACTGCTAATCCTGGACTACGAAGCCTGTGAAAGAGGCACACCTGTCTGTACTTTTAGCAGGAAACTTAACTAATGAAGCAATGAGTTACCAGTACCTTAAGTCATCAAATGCCATCAGACAGATATGAGAGGAATAAGTAAATGGGCAGAAGTGAGACAGCTCTTCTAGCTACCCAGACAATCCCAAGTTTCCCCTGGTCTTTCATGAGCACAAGTCTAGAAGCAGTACTTGCCTTTAGCTGCTAAGCCCAGGCGCCTGACGGACTTTCCTGTCTGGGGGAGGATTTGATCTACCTGACTTGGAAGGATGAGACAATCGATTCCCCCAGTGTACTGTTGTCCATTCCAGGCAGGGTCCAGGCAGTTGATGAGGTGAAAGGTAACTTTTTGCTGTGTGTGGCTTTGCCACATCCAAAGGCAAGCCTCCAGGAGGAAGTTCTTTTACAGCCGTCTGTCTTCTTGGAGATATAAGATGCTGCAGGAGCTGCCATGTCTCTTTATCATAAGAAGCTCTTTTGTTAAGTGCTTACTCTCAAATCTATAAAGGCACTTGAGAATCAGGGTACCATTATCTGTCAGGTATATCCAAATTAGACATATAAGTTAAATTTGGACATATAGTCTAACCAATCAGTTATAGCTTATCAATATTAGTAGAAGCAAGAAGATTAAAAGAAATATTTTAGTGTCTAGTTTTTAGCTGTGGTCCTGAGACTTAGGGTATAATTCTAATCTGTACAAGATAAAACCAAGTTTTATCATTGTAAACAATTTAATGTTTTAAATCAACATTAAGGAATTTACTCTTAAGTTACAAAATCTGGCAGCCAGTCACATTCATTTCTGTTCATGAATGTAGAGGTACAGCTTTGCTATCTCAGTTAATCAGCATTATTATAAACCTTGTTTTTTAGGACAGTGTAGGCAAAGGCTGCTTGTTCATTTCCCTGCTGCCCAGACCCAAAATAATCACTCAGAAATTATTAATGAAAACACTGCTTGGCCTATTAGCTAATGCATATTTCTAGCTCACTCTTACATCTTAAATCACCCCATCCCTATTAATCTGTGCATCATCATGAGGTCGTGACCTACTGGGAAGTTTCCGGTCTGTCTCCTTCAACAGCTATATAGCATCTCACTGACTCTGCCTTCTTTCTCTAAGCATTTAGTTGACTTTCTCTGCCTAGCTCTATTCTGCCCTGTCATAGGCCCAAGCACCTTCTTTATTAACCGATGGCATTCACAGCATACAGATGGGAATTCCCACATCAGGACAGGGCAGGAATTGTAAGTCAAAGTATATTGCAGAGGAGTGTCTCCTGGGTGGGGCCAGTGCATGGGGGTGCGCTTAGGAAAGATAGCACTGAAGTTTTTGTTTTGTCATTAACCAAAAGTGGCGGCTATCCCTGTGTTTGTATTTTTTCAGAGTTGCTGTGATCTGGAGTGACAAGTTTTACACATCTACACACAAGCCTAAAACAAGCATACAGTGGCCACCTTATTTGTACATTTTCATCCATCATACCAGAGACAGCAAAGCATAGCCTCCCTCCATGTGTGATTCCTGAGATGCAGGAAGCAACTCCCTCCAGGCAACCCAGCTAAATGAGGACCAAGGAGAAAACACCTATGTGTCCCGAGGACTGCTTCTATGGCATCTGCATCTACGTTTGGCAATGTTACAGATGATTCTAGTTAAAGCAAGTCTACTAGTGTACTTGTTCTTCATGTTCTTTTTCTCCTTCCACACCAGTGGCTTCTGGAAATATGAATGTGCTGTACAATATAAGTTTTCCTGATCTGATAGAGCAGGTAGGCATTAAAGCTGTAAAGAAGGTCATGAGGGAAAAACCTGACTAATGAAAGAATTGGAGAAATATGGGGAAAATGCAAAAATTGTTCTTTGCCTGATTATGAAATGTGACTAAAAAATTATACTGAAACAGAAAGAACCTTGGCTATCATGAATAATGTTTTTGAAGAACCTAGGCTTTGGGGCTGATTGCCTAAAACCTTATAAATCAAAATGATATGTACTGGAATCATGAGGAACAACAATGGAGTAAACCCCGCTGAACTATGTTTCTGTAACTACAAGTAGTTAGCCTCTAAGGTGAAAGCCTCGGAATTTGCTTTATGATTAACTCAGCTAAGAATTAAGAACGTAGTGGCTGGCATGGGGCTTGGGGACTGGGAAGTGTGATGGTGAATGATGATGTTCCGATTTCAAAGAATTTTGGGGCCTTTTGTGAAATGTTTTGCCCATGTAATGATTAACCTGTGACAAGAAAAAAAAGAATCATTTTCTTTGTGTAAAGTTTACAATAAAAGACTGAGGTTTGAAGCTTGGGGTAGAAAGAGTAGGAAAGAAAAATAAAGGCAGAGAAAGAAAGGAAAAAGAAGGAGGAGGAGGAAGAGGAGAAGAAGAAGAAGAAGAAGAAGAAGAAGAAGAAGAAGAAGAAGAAGAAGAAGAAGAAGAAGAAGACGAAGACGAAGACGACGACGACGACGACGACGACTGACGACGAGGAGGAGGAGAAGGAGGAGGAGGAGGAGGAAGAGGAGGAAGAGAAGTAGGAGGAGGAGGAAGAGGAGGAGGAAGAGGAGGACAAAGAGAAGGAGGAAGAGGAGGAGGAGGAAGAAGAAGAGGAGGAGGAGGAGGGCGAAGAGGAGGAGGAAGAGGAGGAGGAGGAAGAAGAAGAGGAGGAGGAGGAGGAGGAGGAGGAGAAGGAAGATGAGGAGGAAGAGGAGGACAAAGAGAAGGAGGAAGAGGAGGAGGAGGAGGAGGAGGAAGAAGAAGAAGAAGAAGAAGAAGAAGAAGAAGAAGAAGAAGAAGAAGAAGAAGAAGAAGAAGAAGAAGAATCTGACAGCTTGCATCATAATCCTGTGTTCGTGTACTCACTTCACCTTCCAGATATCCCAGATTCGAGACGCATGTCTGTGCTGAGGCTGGTCCCCGGCACAAACATAAGGAACAGACAAGAATTTTAACAGAAACAAAACTTTAACCAAAGGACGAACAAAATTCTTCCTGGGAAAAAAATCCTAAAGTAAGAAAGAAATTTTAAGAATGAAAGGTGTTTCTGGCATTAATGCAGCTCTTACCTGTTTGGGGCCCCACTGCCTGGAGCATGGAGAAGGAGCTGCAGGAACAATGGCAAGGGTGCAGGAGCCATGTGGAGGACACAGTCCATTGCAGCTGAAGCTGTGGGTCTCCCGGACTGTTGAGGAAGGGAGCGAACAGCCATGTGCTGGGCATGAGTCCCAGTGTGGCTTGGAAGCATAAAGTTGGAGTGAGCATGCAAGACAGAAGCAAGATGGGAAACTTTAAGAGCTTGAACGAAACATGAAATACAGACAGGCAGAAGAGCAAGGAGACTGCCTGCAGGCAACAGCCAGGAGCAGAGAGAAAGGCTAAGGACAGACAGACAGCAGGAGAGGGGACAGAAATTCAGTGTTCAGGAACCTAGCTAGGGTAGCTCCGCCCCAGTTTGCACAAATTTTATAGGGTGTTTGAACAACAATCTTGGACCCAGAAATATCCATTTACAAACTATTAGCAAGAAACCCAAAGACTAAGAGAGAGCATCCTCCAAAAGAGCCTGGCGTCAACGCAGTAGGAGGTTTGGGGTACTCCTATGCAGGACAGCTTCCATACAATAAGCCCCAAAGGACAGAGACTGTCTCTGCCCCAGAACAGGCCAGTCACCTGGCACTGCAGTGTCTTGGCAGGCAGGCTGGAAGATGGAAGGGATCCTGGACCTCTTTAGAAGCCATGGCTTGAAACTGGGAAAGTCACCCAGTAAGTCTGTCTGGAGGTGGGGAATAGAGAGTGGTTTTCCACGGCCACCTGGTAATGGGAAAAACTCAATTTTTCCCGGATTTTGATACCAAATGTTAACTTTAAATTCCTGGTTACTGGGAATCCACTGCCAATTAAACCTACTCAGTAAATCCACGTTTATTCTAAGTAGCATTCCTGGGTGGTCCCCGGGGAAGTTGTGGAGAACACAAGGGAAAACCATGAGGTGGGGGCTTTTAATACTTTCACGAGTGGTGCCACCAATAGCGGACTTTCTCAGGGGCAGAGTAAAGACCCCTGGGTGTAGAACTCCCACATGGCAGGCCTTCTCAGGGCAGAGTCCCAGTCCAGACTGAGGCAACTCAGGGGGAGGAGGTTTGGGCTGGAGCTCCACCCGAACAATACTTGCTGCAGGCCACATGACACGGTACAGATAGAATTGTAATTTCAATTTTTTGGTCATATTTTGTTAAGAATATGTTTGCATATGCACATACATTAAACAGATATTTCTGTTTTCTTCCCTTTATTTCTTTATCATGTAAAATAACATCAACTGAGATAATATAAGTAGTCCAGTGTTGGTTGTTAAATCTAAATTGTCATAGTGAATTACAATACAATAAAAGATTTTGCCATAAATTCTGGGAGAAAAGTCATATAATTTTGACTTACTGTGAAACAGTTACATAGTGGTAGGTAGCATTTTGACTTTGCTGCTTTCCTCATTTGGAAATCAAATAGGATACAGGGAGATGCAGATGGTGCCAGACTGATAAGAGGTGGACTTGTTAAACTATTGTCAACTTGGTTAGGTCTGGATTCACCTAAGAGATCCTCATTTGGAAAGGTTTGGGAAGAAATTTTAAGGAAGCATTAGCTAAGATCTTCCTCAAAGTGGGCTCCGCGATTCCTCAGCAGCCACAGGTATAAAGAGATCTGAGGATAATGCAGTGTTGCTGCTTGTCCAGTTTTCATTCTGATGTCAAGGGTAGACATGTTTTTGTTGTAACTATTGCTACTTCGCCACTGCTGCCATCCTTCACTGGTGTCATAGCCAAGCTTCTTCAACTGTAACATGGACTGAAAAACAGTGGCTCCCTGGAGTCTTCCTGGTCTTTGACACCAGATTGGGAGTGCTAAAGCACCTCACATCCCAGATCAAGCAGGCACCAAGTTCTAAGTCTCACCAGCATGCAAGAAGCTATTCTTAGAGTATCAATACACTATCATGTAAATCAATCTAATATGTCCCCCTTGATAATATGCTTCATTCATCAACTCTGATCTGTTAGAGACCCTAATACAAACACTCATGTGGCTTAGCGTTTAGGCTTTGGGTTACATAGTCTCACTTTATCTAAAGATTGAGTTCATCCATGTAGGCATTTAATCAATCATGCCTATATAACAAAGTCTCAATGAAGATTCTGAGTGTTGAAGTTCTAGTGAGCTTCCCTGAATAGACAATAATACACCATTGTGTATTGTTGATGCTGGGTTGAAGGACAAGAGCTTGGAGAAGCATGTCCTGATTGTAGGGCAAGAATATGACTACAGCTTTTTGTTATCCCCAGAATTAGTTTCTTGATATAGTTCCCCTCCCTCTTTGGGGGATGACTTCTGTATCTGTGTCTCATAACAATAGAATTACATATTGGCACCTATGATACTTTCTTACAATAATCTGTAACTGAGTAAAACAACTTTCTGTTAATTCAGTAAAAATCTTCCAGAAAATTGTTGGGGTCCAGTGCTAGCCCGGGTCATAAATTATTTCTCTTGAACAGACCCCAACATAAACTATCTCTCTCTGGACTGGTGTGGAGGTGTGGAAATAAAGACACAACTCACATGGTTTTATCGGGAGGGAGATTCTCAGAGATCCCTCATGATATCCTGAGTTCACATCCTGAAGAATTCCTCTGTTTATTCTCCAAACCGTCTTTACACCAAAACTTAACTGAAAGCAAATACATTAGCATTCTGTTTCCTAGGTATCCAGGTGAATGGCTTTTAGTCACTTCCAGAACTACCTGTGCGCTCTGTATGCTACCTGTCACATAGGCTGAATTAGCATTTCTATCAGGCATCCTCCAAATTATAAAGAAAAGAGCAAAACAATATCCTGACCTTTTATTAGGTAGTGACAACCTGTCTGGAAGGGTACATGACCATCCTCAGATACTGACTATGGCTTTAGAGCCTGGCTGCCATACCGAATAGAAATATGGACCTATAGAAAATTATCATACCTAGTGCTGATTGGAGGAATCCATATTTTGCACTTGGTTCTGGAAGTGTAGGAAATCTTGGGATTGTCCTACAAACTGCTTTTCCGTTTTTCTTAAACAATCTTTTAAAAATTTTTTACATACAAATCCCAGTTCCCCTCCTGCCATTCCTCCCACTCCCAGCACCTTCTCCCCACTCCACCCCCATCTATGCCTCAAAAAGAGTAAGGCCTCCCAGAGGAATCAATAAACTCTGTCACATTGAGGCCCTCGCCCTGTATCTAGGTATCCCTTCCTAAGAAATGAGCACCACAAAGCCAGTTCATGCACTAGGGATAAATGCTGATCCCACTGCCTGTGATATCACAAACTGACCAAACCACACTACTGTAACCCATATTTAGAGGGTTTGGTTACATGCAGGTTCCCCGGCTGTCAGTCTGGAGTCAATAGCTCCAACTAGCTAGGATCAGCTATTTCTGTAGTCTTAACCCCTTTGCTCATATTATCATTCCTCCTTCTCTTCAACTGGAAAACAAACAAACAAAAAACAGGATGGTAAAAATAGTCCTGTACAAGAAAGGAACTTCTGAAGGCATCACCAACCTTGACTTCAAGTTCTAATATAGACCTAGAGTTATGAAAAAAACTTGGTATTGGCATAAAAACAGACAGGTGTACCAATGGAATTGACCCTGAGATGAATCAACACATCTATGAACACCTGATTTTTGATAAAGAAGCTAAAATTATACAATGGAAAAAAGAAAGCATCTTCAACAAATGGTGCTGGCATAACTGGATGTCAACATGTAGAAGAATGCAAAAAGATCCATATCTATCTCTATGCACAAAACTCAAGTGTCATGATCTGCTGGCCTGGTTTGTCACTTGGGTACCCTGTCCCTTTAAGAGACAAGTCCCACCCTCTCCCAACCCCTTCTCTTCTGAGGGAAGCAGATATCTCTCCTCATCTAGCCTACATTCTCTCTCTTTCTATCTCTCTCACGAAGAAGTACCACCTCTGTCTCTCTCTCTCTCCCCACCTTTTCCCCTCTCTCTCTGTGCCTCTCTCTCTTCTTCCCCCATCTCCCCTTCCTCCCTTTCCCCTTCTCCTCCATAACCCACTAAATAAACTCTGTACCCAAACTCTCTCTCTCTGCATGATGTATCTCTCTGTCTCTCTCTCACACCAGCTGTCCACCTACCAAAGTGACCTGCCAAGGCCTCAGGTCACCTGCCACTACCCCTCGTGGAATGGGCTTCCCCTAGTGGGACTGCCGACCCTCATGGGACCGGCCCTCCCCCCCTTATATCCTTAAAATAGAATAACATTGGTGCATGACTCAGCCAGGCTCTTTCCACGTTCTCTCATGGGGACCCTGGATCAGTCCACTTTCCAATGTTGCAAATGGTAAGATTCCTTATCAGTTCCTTTCCAATTTCTACCACCAAAAAGGACTGCCGGTGTCCCACCTCTGACATCTCATGCCACTTTTCCTTTCGCTGGGCAGTCCCTTCCCACCCATCTGTAAATGTTCTTTTTCTCTTGCTCCTATTCCTTCTATTCTATCTCTGCCACTGCTACCGCTGGCCCTGCAAAACTGAGAAGATTAGTCAGATCCTTGGGCAGCTGTTTACATGTCCAGGCCTCACTCCCTGCCACAGCTGGTGGTGTGCCTGCTCGTCAACATGGCAGCTCAAGGTGCTGAGTAATTTTCCTGTCTACTTCATGTGTGAAAAAATGTGTAAATGGTGTGGCCACACAAATGTAATTCTTTTTCAAATGTATGTTCTACACAGCCTCTCTGTCTCTCTTGTTATTATATTTAAAACTTCCGCGACTCTAAAAATGTGATTTCTCCATATAACATGTGGCCACCACCACATTTTTTTTAATCTTTATTGAGCTCTACTGTAACATGATGGGGGCTGGCTTGTTTGTATTTTTGTCCTGTCCGGCCCCCCAGCTGTTTAGTCCCAGAGAAAAATCAACCACACAAGAGATCTCTATAAGTTATAATGCTGATTGGCCCATTAGGTCAGGCTACTTATTAGCTAATTCTCACATCTTGATTAACCCATTTTTTTGATATATTTTAGCCATGTGGCACAGTACCTTTTTTAGTGGGGCAGCTTACATCCTGCTGCTTCAGTGATCTGGGCAGGAGTGGGAACAATCAACTTCCTCCTCTCCAGAATTTTCCCGTTCTCCTTGCATCATTTTCACTTCCTGTCTGGTTTCCCCGCCTATACCTCCTGCCTGGCCAATCAGCGTTTATTTAAAACATGATTGACAGAATACAGACAATTTTTCCGCACCACTCTACATTTTCCTCTGCTCCCCTCTCTGCCTCTCCCTTCCCCTTCAACCCTCCCCCAAGGTCCCTATTCTCTCAATTTACTTAGGAAATCTTGTCTTTTTCTTCTACCCATGTAGATTAGATCCAGGTATGTCTCTCTTAAGGTCCTCATTGTTGTCTAAGTTCTCTGGGATTGTGGTTTGTAGGCTGCTTTTCTTTGCTTTATGTTTAAAAACCACATATGAGTGAGTACATGTGATAATTGTCTTTCTGTGTCTGGGTTACCTCACTCAAAATAATGTTTTCTAGCTCCATCCATTTTCCTGCAAACTTCAAGATGTCGTTATTTTTTTCTGCTGTGTAGTACTCCATTGTGTAAAAGTACTACATTTTCCTTATCCATTCTTCGGTTGAAGAGCATTTAGATTGTTTCCCGTTTCTGGCTATGACAAACAAAGCTGCTCTGAATGTAGTTGAGCACATGTCCTTGGGCCACCACCACTTTGACTAAGGTCAGGTGACCTCACCAGCATCTTAATTAAGGTCAGGTCAGGTGACCAAGTCCCACCAAGCCAGAGATTCTGGCTGTAGCCAAAGAGCACCAGCAGTAGGCTCTCCACATGAGGTCCCACCCCAGTCAGCTTTCTTTCACTCACTTTTCATTTAACTCTATAGGTATAAAACTGAAATTCAACTGGGTGTAAAAGCATGTATATTACTGTTAAATGTTATAATTGTCTGTTCATTTTATCTCATTCCAGACTACAAAACAGTAAGTCCCATGTTTTAAGTTGGTATTTACTCTTAGGTCTCTTATAAAAACTACTGTATATGTAATCCAACCATGCTTCAAAATCTATTAAGCTCCTCTCTACCATTGCCAGTATCACCATTAGACGTTATTGCAAAGAGTTTTGTCCTACTTTGTCTTTCACAAGTGCAAATATCACCTGTTAAGTTGAGAGCCATTACAATCAAGTTTGGACTCAGTTCTCCAGGCAGATTCTATACTGTAGTTATACCAGATAAGCAGTGTTCAATTCCTCAGAGATCTGGGGAGTATGGCATTTAAATGTTTAATTATTAAAAGACTTCCATAACAGAGACAGATTGGCTTCTAGCAGCATTCTATTCCCTTCAAAGAAGACAGAAGACAAATGGGTACAGAGCAATGTCCATCCGCAGTTCACCTCATCAAGTGCCAAGTGCTGACCACTGGGAAAAACTGCCTTTCATCTAAACTGAAGATCTACAGACATGGACAGAATCACTGGAATCAACAGCTCTGGTCAAGGTAGGCTTGTCTTTTTATACAGATTGCTAACCCACAAGAACTTCTAAAACCTGGCAGGCCCAGCATTAAACAGCAAAAGGCAAATCTGATCCTCAATGACCATGAAGGACCCTGAGGAGGGGCTGCAGGTAGCCAACCAAGTAAGTTCTCTGTCGTTTTTTAACTAGTAACTCCTCAAGAAAATTTTATCCTTCTCAAAGGTTTCTGATGCTGTTGGACAGCTGAGAGATTTTGTCAGTTTAAAAGGACAACCTCACCAAACAAAATTTCAGTAAATCGCAAATACTACTTATTAAGGTGTGTACCTACAAGACATAAAGGTGTGAGAATAAGTACAAGTTATCAAATTTCTCTGTCATGCTGCCTTTCATAGTCTTAAAAATACTTTTCATTGTGCAAAAAGCATCTGTCACAGTCATTCTGACATAAATATACTATTGTTTATACAATGTGAATGTCTAAAACTTATATTTTTCACAAACCCAAAGAATTCTTGTGAGTTCCAGGGAGCTGAATTGAAGGATCCACCTTAAATAGGTCAGATACACCCTTCTCAATTCCCTGGTCCTGAATTTTTTTTTTTTTTTGTCTTCCTAAACTTAATTTTGTCCTCTTTTCTGCCAACAACTTGCCAGGTCCAAGAGACCGGATAGTTCCATACCACAAAACTTGAATATGAGTAAAGAGACCAGCTACCCCAGGATGTGACCAACACCCAGCTTTTTCAGGTCTCCCCCCCACCCATGAAAAGGTCCACAACTAAGCAGGAAGCAGTCTTGAGAATCAGCCATCCCAATTCCTTTAACCTGTTGTGTCTAACTTCCTGCCTTATTATTTATAAGAAAGAGACTGGAATATTATAATCTGTTAGCCTGGTTTGTCACCTGGGTATCCTGTCCCTTTAAGAGACAAGCCCTGACCTTTACCAATCCCTCCCCTTCTGCCAAGGGAAGCAAATATCCAGCCTCCTCCAGTCTGTGCTCTTTCTCTTTTCATCTCTGTCCTGAAGAGGTAACTTTTGCTCTCTCTCTCTTTCCTCCCCCTTCCCCACTCTGTGCCTCTCTATTCTTTTCCTTTCACCTCTTCTCCTCTTTCTCTTCCCCTCCATAACCTACTAAATAAATTCTATACCCAAACTCTCTCTCTCTCTCTCTCTCTCTCTCTCTCTCTCTCTCTCTCTCTCTTTCTGCATTATGTAGTCTGTCTGTCTCTTACCCACTGCAGTCTCTCACATTCCAAGGCCTCAGGAGACTCACTGAGGCCTCAGGTCACCCGCTGCTACCCCTTGTAGGATAGGCTGCCCATTATGGGGCCAGACTTTCCCCTTTATATCTTTAAAAAAGATTAAGATCTACTCCAAATGGATCAAAGACCTCAATATAAATCCAGCCACACTGAACCTGATAGAAGACAAAGTCGAAAGTCGGTAGCCTTGACCGCATGATAGCACAGACACTGAGAACAACAGTTAACAAATGGGACTCCTGAAACTGAGACACTTCTGCAAGGCAAAGGACACTGTCGACAGACAGCTTTTCTAATTTTAGGTAATATATAAATTTGAAATCCATAAATAGAAGGATTTTACTTTTTGTTGTTTAAAACTTTGTGCTTGATATATGATTTGATAATCATCAACTTTTCTTGTGTCTGTTTATCTATCTATCTATCTATCTATCTATCTATCTATCTATCTATCTATCTATCTACCCATACTTACCTACCTATCTATGGTAAGTTGAAGCAAAAGGGGGTGATTTTGAGTACTAAAAATGTTTTCTTGTTATAGTCATTGAAATGCTTTTTGTTCTGTGATCCTGAGTCAGTATTAGAAGGAGAAAATTATAGCACATAGGAAGGGAAAGTGGTCTTGAATCTGGTTGAATTTTCTCACTTCCTGAGAAACAAGAATCTCAGTACAATGAACATTTGTGGTGAAGGTTATTAACATAGAGATAGCACTTCTTTTTATGTAGATGAGTTGTGTTAGGCTTAAAACTCAGATAGTTTTATTGCTTTTCCAAATAATTTTCTATGGATTTTAAATGACTATTAACTTTGTTTACAGTAAAGATACCCTACCTTCCTGCATTCTAGAGAAGTAGACTCTAACCTTATCAGTTATAATCTTATCTGGTTCTCCTTAGTTACACCCTGTGGTCTCATTTAAGTTTCCTTGCAACCCTTTGAAGATAATAGCTTCAAATCACCAAAAAGTCTCTGTGGCTATTAAAATGACAGTGAAGTTTGACTCCCTCTTAGAGAAGCTAACAAGGTGCTCTACTCCTCACATTTCCTCCAGACATCCCCTCCCATCTGTAACTACTCCCTTTCTGTCTCTTCTTAGAAAAGGGCAGGTTTCCAAGCAATAACAATAAAACATAGAAAAATAAGATATAAGAAACAAAAACTATCGCATTGATATTGGACAAGGCAAATCAACAGAAGGAAAGGAGCTTCAAGAATCAGAGACCCACTTCTTCACACACTCAAAAGTCTCTTAAAACTATTTATGCAGGGGGCATGGTACACACCTGTATAGGCCCTATGTTTGCTGTTTAAGTCTCTCAAGTTAATTAAGAGAGTCTTGTTCTTCTAGTATCCTCCACCCCCTTTGGCTTTAACATTCTTTCTGCCTTCTGGTATCTTCTTCAGCTTTTTTTCGAAGACTTGAAGAATTTATAATAAAATACTTTCACTTGCTTGGTTAGCGTTACTCCAAGATATTTTATATTATCAAGGGTTTTGTGAAAGGTATTATTTCTCTGAATTCTTTCTCAATACATTTGTTAATTGTATATAGGAGGGTTGCTGGTTTTTTTGAGTTAATCTTGTATTTTGCCACATTACTGAAGGTGTTTATCAGCAATAGAAGTTCCCTGATGAAATTTTTAGGTAATATTGTTGGGTCCAGGCATCATACAATGATGGGGGAAAGACCACCAAAGTCTATTAAACCAGAAACAAACTTTATTTCAGAAAAAGAAAAAAAGAAAAAAATCACCACGGGACACACAAAGCTTATACAGCTTATGGAGCTGTGACCACAGCCAGAGATCGGGCTTTTGGAGCTGTGGCAATGGGGCTGGTTTTCAGCCTCTTCTTATAGTAAAATCAAGCACCAGGTGTGGGTCAAAGAGCTTTTGTAACCTCGAGGTCAGGCTTAAAGTCACATTATATTTTAAGTTTTACAACTTTTGGTTATAGGATGTTAACTTACGATGTTTGTGGAAGCCGTTGGCTGGCACAGCTGCTTCTCACCGTCCCTGAAAGAATGCAAGGCAGAGAATAGAATCACACGGGGGGACAGCTAAAAATTAAGGGAAGACAAGCAGAGGGTCCCATAGAGGCAATAGTTTGAAACTAACCTTTGTCTGCTGTACCTGCCTAGCTGGGAAGCTGGGAGACAGGAGACAATTGTTTACTTCTGTACACAGCAGTTGCCAGGATGTCTGTTCTTAAGGCCGAAAATGTTTGTTAAAGGTTAGCAGTGGCTGCCAGCTTTTTTTTCTCCCAAAATGTGTTTGGGCTTACAACTTTATATTTCTTTATTGTACTGGACCCTTTATTTCTATATTTTATCCCTGGACTCTTCAATATCATCTGCAAATGATGATACTTTTATGTCTTCCTTTCCAATTTGTATCCTTTTGTCTGTCTTCTATCTATCCTTGATCTCCTTCATTGCTTTATTGCTCTAGCTAAGCATTTAAGAACTATATTGAATAGGTATGGAGAGAGTAGACAACCTTATATTGTTCCTGATTTTAGTGGAATTGCATTGTATTTCTCTCCATTTAATTTAATGTTGTTATAAACTCCCTTTATTCATTTAGGTATATCCCTTGTATCCCTAATCTCTCCAGGACTTTTATCGTGAAGAGGTTTTGTACTTTTGTCAGAGGACTTTCTGCATCAAATGATATGAACATGTGGTTTTTGTCTTTTGGTGTGTTTGTATGGTGGATTACATAATGGAAACTGGTCTGTAATATTCTTACATTGTTGGGTGTTTTGTGGTTTGGATATAAAGATAACTGTGGCCTCATAAAATGAATTGGACAATGTTTCTTCCTTTCTATTTTGTGGAATAATTTTCAAAGTATTGGCAATAGCTATTCATTGAAAGTATGGTAGAATTCTGCACTAAAACAATCTGGCCTTGGTCATGTTTTAGTTAGGACACTTTTAATATCAGCTTCTATTTCACTAGGGGTTGTAGATCTGTTTATCCCATCTTGATTTAACTTCAGTAAGTGGTACTTATTGAGAAAATATCCATTCCTTTCAGATGTTCCAATTTGGTGTAGTACAGTACGTTCCTATGATTCTCTGAATTTCTTGAGTGTCTGCTATATGTCTCCTTTTTCATCTCTAATTTTGTTAATTTGAATCTTCCTTCTCTCCACCCTTTAGTTAGTTTGGTGAAGGGTTTGTCAATCTTATTGAATTTCTGCAACAATCAACTCTTTCTTTCATTGACTAAAGAATCAATAAAAACTCTGTTGTTTTCTTTGTTTCTGTTTCAATGATTTCTGTCCTGTTTATTTCTTGGTGTCTACATCCCTTGGGCTTGCTTGCATCTTTATATTTTAGATCTTGCAGGTGTGCTGTTAAGGTGCTAGGACTGTGAGACAGAAATTTAAAAGAAAAATAAAGAAACTAATAAAAGTTATGGCTCAAATGAAGTTTACAGATATGTATAAGACATCCCACCCAAACACAAAAGAATATACCTTCTTTTCAGCACCTCATGAAACCTTCTCAAAAATTGACCACATACTAGGTAACAAAGCAAACTTCAATAGATAAAAAAAACTGGAATAATCCTCCATACCTTATTGCATCATCATGGCTTAAAGTTAGAATTTAACAACAATACTAATTACAAAAAGCCCACAAACTCATGGAAATTAGACAATGCTCAAAAGAATCACCCCTGGGTCAAGGGGAAAATAAATAAAGAAATTAAAGTGTCCCTAGAATTCAATGAAAATGAATACACAACATACCCAAAGTTATGGGACACTTCAAAAGCAGTGCTAAGAGGAAAGTTCATAGCACAAAGTGCCTACAACAAGAACTTGAAGAAATCTCACACTAGTGACTGAATAACACACCTGAAAGTTCTAGAATAAATAGAAGCAAATTCACCCAAGAGGAGCAAATGTCAGGAAATAAACTGAGGACTGAAATCAATAAAATAGAAACAATGAAAACAGTATGAAGAATCAATGAAACAAAGAGTTGGTTCGTTAAGAAAATCCACAAGTGTGGAGGGCCACAACCACATTCTCCATTGCTTCAAGGGACAAAGGTAGAGATTGACCTCTGTGACCTCAAGGTGTGGTGGTACATGCCTTTAGTCCTGATGCCTGGGAGGCAGAGGCAGATTGACCTCTGTGACCTCAAGGTGTGGTAGTACATGCCTTTGGTCCCAATGCCTGGGAGGCAGAGACAGGCAGATCTCTGTGAGTTCAAGGTGTTGTAGCACACGCCTTTAATCCCAGCGCATGTGCTTGGTAACTTACTACTGCTGCGTCCCTGCCTACTTCCGAGGCATCATCTGGGATAATGGGCAGCGGACCAATCCAAGAGTGACACGTCAGAAGCGAGGACTGTTTCCTTTATAAGGGCTGGGTTCCCCTCATTCTGGGTCTCCGCTTTGGAAGCTGATGCTCTCCCTCTCAAGATGCATTAAAGCTTTAGTGCAGAAGAATCCTAAGTGCCCCGCGTCGTTCTTGCGGGCGAGAAGGTAGCGCGGGACACACAAGGTAGACAAACCCTTATCCGAACTAACCAAAAAGCAAAGAGAGAATGTAAAAGGAATGGTGGGCTGCTTTTCATCCCACCCGGCTCCTGGCCACCTGGCTAGCTTTACCCGAAATAATTATATGGAAACTGTATTCTTTTAAACACTGCCTGACCCATTAGTTCTAGCCTCTTACTGGCTAACTCTCATAACTTAATTAACCCATTTCTATTAATGTGTGTAGCACCACAATGTGGTGGCTTACCGGAAAGATTCTAACCTACATCTGGGGTTTCACGGCATTTGCCTGACTCTGCTTCTTTCTCCCAGCATTCTGTTCTGTCTACTCCACCTATGTAAGCTGCTGTCCTATCAAAAGCCAAGGCAGTTTCTTTATTAACCAATAAAAGTAACACATAGGGAGCTGGAGAGATGACTCAGCAGTTAAGAGCATTGCCTGTTCCTCCAAAGATCCTGAGTTCAATTCCCAGCAACCAGGAAGAAGATGGGGGCCCACAGCCACAACTCCACCTGACTGAGATGACATCGTGATGCTGATAGCACTATTATAATATCATTTTTTGGGGGGTACCAGCTGCTGAAATATTGCACCTTCTCATGATGTTCTGGCCAGCATTCCAAATAAGAATGTTGGGGAAAAAACCCTATCAACTGCTTGAAAATCATTTGCAACTATACTAGACAGTAATTTTAAACTGTTAGTTTAAATGGTTAGTAAACTAAATCATTACTTTCCTTTTGTAGGATGCCATTAAGAGAACATCACCCCCACAACAGCAGGAAGCAATTCTAGAGGACAACACCCCCATCTCAAAAAAGTTTGTCCACGGTGTTGGGAGCATCATTTAGGGGTTGTTGATTATTACTTGTATTAGATAGAGGGTTGGGGTGAAAAATTATGTTTGTCTTTTAAAAAAGAGGGGATAATAATAGTGGGTAATAGAGTGAATACTTGTGAGCTATTATTTGTGGATAATTTATGTTGGTATAGTTTTTGTATATTGATACAACTTTTAGGATATATTTTCAAATTACATTACCTATTACTCCTACCTCTGATCAAGATACATTTACATTGTTTATATTTTGAGGTCATTTTCTTCATTTGTTGCACATTTGTTTACACATTATTCAATATTCTGGCATGAAGTTTTAGTCTTTAAATTATACAGGTATTAAATATTATAGGTCAATAATTGTTCATGTTTGTTGTATATACAGACAGATCAATTAGATTCTTTAGATACATAGAGATTGTATTCTCTCAAGATAGCAAATCTTCAACCACTTCAAGGATCTGTAGAACGTGGCATTTAAATAACTTTGGGTTCTGTTGACATGAGACGTGACTGCTCCTGACAGCACCAGTCTACGCCCGAGAAAATGGTGAGCAGCAAAACACTCCACTCGAAGTTTGTTTTCTTCTTGGCACAATTGGCCTTTGGGCAAGGAACTGCTCATATCTCAAGCACTGACAAAGTACATGGTGTCTGGAAATGGATAAGCAGGACACAAGGGAAAAGACTGTCAAATCTTGCCAAGACAGGATAAGAGAGTTCTGAAAAATTTCCTGCCTCTGAAAATGGTCTGTCAGTTACTCTAGGCCTTAGCAAATCTTTGTTGCTTCAATGTTACAAATGAGACTTTGGGTGATTGCTCAGGTAGCCAATTGTTTCCATCATATATTGTTCATTTTGGAAGCTGTTTGATTTCACTTCCTGCCTACTCAAATAATATTATCTCCTTTCTCAGACCTTTGATTGGGGTTGAAGTTTAGATAGTCATATTTACCACCCTCTTATGATCTAGCCAAGCCATTTCCAATACAAGACTTAGACTCCTTAGAGTAGAATGTTTATTAAAACATTTAGCATACGTTCCTTGCTTAATATTTTACATGCTGGTTGTAATTCTAATCTTATATTTGATATATGTTCCTAGTGTATATGGTTTTGTATTGGGTTTGGAACTCTCTTATTTAAACAAGAATGGAGGTGCTGTGGGAGCACATTCTGCTTCTTCAGCCAATAGCATTTAAGGTTCCAGCCCATTTGGGCATGGTCTCATATACTGTAAATGCAGCTGTAAAGCATGCGTGCACTCTTTTGCTTCCAGCTCTCACTTCTAGCTGTTAGACTCTGTTCCTGGTCCCCATTCATGCAGAGGACTGATATCTAGGACAGTGATCTGTAACTCTCCCCTAAATAAATAACCCTTTATTATTCATAATTCTGAACTAATGTGGGATTATTTTGTGACTACCATCATCAATCTTACACCAGACAGAATAACTCAGATCAATAATGATAGCTTATGCTGGAGAGGATGCAGAGTAGTAATGGAATGTTTTTGCACCCTGATAAGCCTCTTTACCAATGCAATAATATGAATCAGACAAAATCAAACCTAATTAGAAAAAGCCCGAATTGAATGGATACCAACACTCCTAGGTGGCCTTCTAGCCTCCCAGAGATGAGACCTGGAAGGAAGAAGGGAAAACCATGCTTTTGTTCTTTGGGGTACAACTTAAATACACTGTGGGAGTGGTCTTGAGCATCTTTGGGCAGAGGTCATCATTTGGAGGGCTTCCCCAGAGGTGGAATCTGGACTTCCAGGGGAGGGAGCTTGGGATGGAAATTTCACCCAAACAGTAAGGAGAGCACTTTTCTATTGCTGGTGGGAGTGCAAACTTGTACAGCCTCTTTGGAAATCAGTATGGCAGTTTCTCAAAAAGTTCATAATCAATCTAACTCAGGACCCAGCAATACCACACTTTGACATATGCCCACAGGATACACAATCATACCACAAGGACATTTGCTCAACTATGTTCATAACAGCATTAGTAATATCCAGAACCTAGATGCCTCTCAACCCAAGAATGTATAAAGAAAATATGGTACATTTTCACAATGGAATACTATTTAGTGGTAAAAAAAAAAAAAGCGTTGACATGTTAAACTTTGCAAGCAATGGATGGGACTGGAAAAATTTATCCTGAATGAGGTAACCCAGCCTCAGAAAGACAAACATGGTATGTTCTCACTCATAAGTGGATATTAAACATAAAATAAAGAATAACCAGCCTATAGTCTGCAAACCCAGAAAAGACAGGAAACAAGGAGAACCCTAAGAGAGATACACGAGGATCCCCTAGTGATGGGGAAGTAGACAAGATCTCTTTAGTCACAACATGAGAGAAGGAGGGGAGGGTTGTAGGAGAGTGGGGAGGGAAGAATGGGAGTGGAAAGGAGAACATGAGGAATCTTGAAGATTGAGTTGGGTAAAGAAAAGAGAGGAAGAGCAAGGAAAAATATACCTTGAAAGAGGAAGCCATTGTGGGGTTGTTGGACCCTGGAGTCCAACTACCAGGAAGAGTCGCCTCAAGAGACCATCTCTCATACCACCGCTCATGTAAAAGCATGAGGAGTTTATTAATTCTGTCATGACAGGGTCATTCAGCTTTTGAGAAGCCAGAAAGACCCCATATGGCTGGTATAGGCTATTTTTAAAGGAAAAAGCCACATAACAAGGGGGGTGTCTGGGGGTTGTTTTTTTAAACTATTATGATTGGCTTATTCAAAATGGCTATTACCAATAATTGGCTAGAGAGCAGTTGCCAGATCAGGTGAGGTAAGAGGGAACATCTGAGAGTCACTTTGCCCCTTTCCCAGTGACTGAGTCAAAACACCAGGAACTGAGTCAACACCTAAGGGTTATCTTGCCCCATTCAATAATTGAGTTTATTTGGAAAACATTCGCAAAGACTCAGGGAGATAATGGAATGTTCCCAACATTTCAGTACATGCATGTATAGTTGTTCAATCCTTGGTTCCCAGGGAGTGGGGAAGCACTACTGCTGAGACTGAGAGAATTGTCCTCAGAATTGTCTTAAAGTTTTACAGGGTTAGTGAGAAATCAGGCACTAGAGCAACTCCCAGAAAATGACAAAGAATTCACCAACGTGTGGATAACTGCATCCACATAAAGCCTGAGATGGCTTGGGAAGTACTTCTAGAACAAAATGACAGCATTGTGCCTGTTTTCTTGGTGGCAGCAATTTCTCGGGTCTGCTCTGCTTACTAGAGGCAAGCAAGCACCCTCATTTAAGAAAGGCTTCCTGACTCAACTTTAGCTGTAAAGCCTTGCAGCTCTTTTAAGAGGTCCAGCAACAAAATACTTAAACACTGTTGATGAAAAGCTGACTGCATGCTTTTCAGTTTTCAGCCATAGCAGAAAAAAAGGTGTGCCATTTTAAAATGCCAGCTTTCTAGGCGGTTATAACAGGGCAGACTCTTACTCTTTCAGGCAGGTGGTCTGATTACTATGGAGCATTTGAGTGTGGTTTATGAGCACACTGTAGCAGCTTGCTTCCTGGCAGGGACCTTGAAACATTGTAGAGTTGTGGCAATAAATGTGGCTACAGTCAGTACCTCTGTCATGAGGCTGAAATCTCAGAAAGCTAAGAAATGGGTTGGAGCCATCAAAGCCACACTTTAATCCTCCCATATTGCTTGGTAAAGTAAAGACTCATGTAGTCAAAAAAAGAGAGATATACAGTAAAGAGAGATTCAAAGAAAAAAAAATCCTCTAAATGGTTTACTGTGTGTTAAAATACATGTTGGCTTGTGAGAGAAAAGAAAAAGGTTAAAGTCCTGAAAATAAAAAGAAAGAAAGAGAATAGTTGGGTGTGGTGTTACACACCTTTAATCCCAACACTTGGGAGACTGTGACTTCAAGGTGTGGTGGTATACACCTTTAATCCCAAGGCCTGGGAGGCAGAGACAGAAAGATCTCTGTAAATTCAAGGTGTGTGGTAGCACATACTTTTAATCTCAGCACTGAGGAAGCAGAGACAAGCAGATATCTGTGAGTTCAAGGACAGCCTGGTCTATGGAGGGAATTCCAGGACAAAGATACACAGAGAACCTGTCTCAAAAAGCCAAAAGTTAAAAGTAAAAATAAAAGAAATAGAGGTTAAAATAACGCCATGTAAAAATGAAAAAAAATACACAGAGAATTTGGATACTGTATGTTATTATGCTCTCTTTGATTGCTTTAATGTTGAGGATGGAGCAACAGCTGCTAAAAGATATTTGTTTATAAATGCTGCAGAATTAATCCAAGATAGGTATTTTGAAAATACCTTGACTTCAAAATTAAGTCAAAAGTTATGTTACTTTGGAGATGAGATTTTGCTTTTGTTTCCATAGGAAATGAAAGGTTGTGGATTCATTCTGAGTTAAGAAAAATCATGTTTCATCAAGGACGACCACCTGTGAAATCTCCAGTAGGAACAGATGGCCCAGATGTCTGAGTTCTACATCCAGAACATATTCAGGACTGCTGCCTGAGATGATTAAGACTTCCAGGATACTCTAGACAGGACTGAATCATAATTCAAAAATTTTTTTTAGGTCCCCATAAAATTATCAGCACTCCCAACCAGCAGGAAGTAGCCTGGAATACTATGCCCACATTCCCCCCAAAATGGACTATGGATATTTTCCTTTGTTTAAAAAAAAAAAAAGAGGGTGGGGAGTGGTGTGGAACAATTCTGTATCTGTCAATTATGTTTTAAATAAACACTGATTGACTGGTACCCAGGCAGGAAGTATAGGCGGGAAAACCAGACAGGAAGTAGAGGTGGGGCAATGAGAATAGAAGTATTCTGGGAAGAAGGAAGCTTCCTCCACAGTTCTTCCCAGATCATGGAAGAAGCAAGATGTGATCTACCCTGCCGAAAAAGGTACCGAGCCACGTGGCTAACATATACTAGAATAATGGGCTAATATAACAGCTAATACGAAGCCTGAGCTAATGGGCCAATCAGTTTATATCTAATGTAGATTCTCTGTGTCATTTTCTTTGAGGCATAACGACTGCGGGTCCCTGACAGGAAAAAAACCCCAATGAGCAGGCTATCATGTTATATGACCCCAGCTTAGAATCTAAGCAGTAGTGGAAAGGGTGCCTAAACTGGCCTTTCCCTGTAATCAGTTTGATATGATGACTACCTTAACTCTTATCATAGAACCTTCATCCAGTACCAGATGGAAGCAGATGTAAAGATCCGCTAAGCAGTCTGTGGAACTCCTGGAGACCTGTCACACACATGGAGCAGTGACAATATTATGAGCAAAGGGGCCAAGACCATGATGGGGATCCCCACAGAAACCACTGACTCAAGATAGTGAGAGCTCGCTGACACCAGACTGACAGCTGGGGAACCAGCATAAGCCCAAACTAGGCCCTTTGAATGTGATGACAGTTGTGTAGCATAGGCAGTTTGTGGGTCACTAGCAATGGAACCAGTCGTTATGCCTAGTGCATGAATTGACTCTTTGGAGCCCATTCTCTATGGAAGGAAACCTTACTCAACCTAGATATGGGGGGTGGCATGGTTCTGCCTCAAGTAATGTGACAGATTTTGTTGTCTCCCATAGGAAACCTCACAGACTCTGAGGAGTGGATAGGGGGTGGGGTGGGGAAAAGGTGGAAGGAGCTGGAGGAGGGAAGGGAGAGGGAACTGGGATACATAGGTAAAATAAGATTGTTTAAAAATCATCTCATAAAGAATATTTTCCTCAATGACTTTGGGTTCCAAAAAATGTTAAAACTGAGTTTTAGTAATGGAAAATAGGTTTAATTTTATTTGTAACTTAAATGAAAGTCTGTTATTTAATAACATGTTTATAGGCGACATTTGATGTGAAGAGTGCAGGTGACAGATAAGATGACAGATGCCTAGGACACCGTAATAGACGCCTGGAACCAAAGGAAGAAATGCCAGATACTGTATAGTGGTATTTCTTTGTCAGTTACTGCTCAAAGACAGACCAGCTGTTAGCCAGGAAGGAAAAAAATCTCCTTTCCTTTTTCTTTATCTCTGTCAGAACTCAAAGCACAAAAGAGGTATGGTTAGAGAAAGTTGTGTCTGACTTCCATAGAGGTGTATAAATTAAAACTGTAGCTAAACAAAGTAGCATGGCCGACATAGACGGCTGTTGTGAAAAAGACTGGGAAATTTTGTGTTATATTAAAGAAAGAAAGAATTTGTGCCATATGTGCATAATTCCTCTTCTAATAGTTGCTTCTCCACTGCACACTGCTACTGTAATTCCAACAGAAATATCTAGGTTCATGCAACACTTTTATTACTTTGTCTCCTTTTTTTTCTTCAGAGATTTATGGGAAATATTTTTGTACCCTGGGGAATCTACTATTTAGGTGGCAGTGAGGGGAAGAAAAAGACTCATTCTGTTTTCAGTACATAACCTCATTTTTGATTGCTGACAATTTGGAGCAGTAGATATGAAAAGAATATATACTACCGGTTGTTCTTACGGAAATATCCATTTCTTTTGCTTAATAATAAACTTACTGGGTTAAAGTAGTTATAACTAAACCTCCATTTGTTTCTGTGTGTGAGGTGTTCAGAGGGACACAGAGGGACTGGCTTGTCTCTATAAATTTAGAACCTCGCTGAAACACACAGGAAAAAAGTGATGTTATATTCATTCCCTCGGAGCTCTGAATTGTTGGATGAACTATCCATTTGTGTCAATGGCAAGAAGCTTACTACTTTCCATCTTTGCGTGGGCTTTATCTCGTGCCATACTGGAAGGTCAAGCCACTCGTCTTTTGGTATAGTTCCTAACACATTATTAAAAATAACTTTACACTTTTATCCAGATTTCCCTGCTTTTCCTATTCACTTTTCTTTTGTCTCAAGGATGCTGTATTGAAAGCCTCATTGGGACTCTCTTAGTTCCTGATAGTTTCAAGACATGCCTCATTGTGACTGTTTGGTCGGAATCGTCACCTCAGCTCCTTGACAGCCCTTTATACGAAGAGTCTGGAATATTTCTTTGGGGGTTTCACCCCAGTCCCCTGACATCCATTTTTGGAATGTGGGTAGAAAACTTCATTCCCCTGCAAGTTGTCTCAGTCCAAACTCCGCCTCCGAGAAAACCTGCCAAATGGAAAACACTCCCCAGGGAAGGTCAGGACCACTTCCATAGGCTATTAAACTGCCCCCAAGAGAATGAACCACGTGGTCTTCCTGTTCCCCCTCTTCTCTCCTTTTTCCTCTTCTCCTCTCCATGTTTTCCCAGGGCTACCAGGTAGTATTGCCATTCATTAAACCTGGGCATCTTTTAATTCGGTCTGATTTGGTCTGATAGGGATTATTTGCATAGGTTTTTTGGCCAGAAAAAAAAAAGTAACAGTGTGTGTATGTGTGTGTGCCTATGTGAAACACTCGTGTGCACAGGTCACTGGAGGCATGGGATCCTCTGGAACTGGAGTTCTAGGCACTTGTGAGCTCTGCAGGTGATGTGAGTGCAGAGAACCAAACTCAGGTTCTCTGGAAGAATAGTAAGTGCTCTTAACAGCTAAGTTATCTCTTGAGTCCTGCAGATTTATTTTAATGAACTTAGTCATGGTTGTCAGCCAACCAAAATCAAAGTATGTTGCTTTCATGATTGAAAAAACTGTCTGAAGCACAAAATTCCAATTTCTCACAGTATACAAAGCTTTTCAGAGCTCCTCGCTTTAAAGCTCTACCCCACCAATCACTTGAATTCTAGCCGGAAACAAAATCGTAGCAGTCTTAGGGCTGTGGCTTCTTCCCAGGCACTCTTGGCTGTTTCAATAGGTTGTTTTCCCTCAAGAGTATTCCTTTACATTTTCTCTCCAAGTAGTGTAACAGTGCAGAATTAATTATTCAAACGACGCCTATTGTATATTTTGGTTGAAGATACCTTAAAAGGACAAGACGAAGTCATTGTTCTCTTCCTGTTGACATTTTAGTGGATCAGGCACACTGTCAATAAATCACATTGCCCTTTGTTCTGAAAGAAGCAGGAGCTGAGATGAAGAAGTACAAATTAGTGGAATAAGATACAGTATACTTTCAAGAATTCTGAAACCGTCTCTCTGAAAATATTACAAATGAAGGTTTGGTAGCTACCAGCCTTTCCTCAGTTTCCTGAGGGGTCAGTCTTAGCTCTGTGTCTCCAGTGTTTGCTTTGGTCTTAATTGGCAAACAATGGTTTCAGAATCAAAAACAAATCAGTATAGCATGTAAAAAATTAAAACCATTTGTGTCTATCGCTCACTCCTAATCTACCTTTAAGAGAAGCATTTCTCAACCGTATTTGGAAGAACAGGATACCAGTGCACTTCCATTTGAGTCAGCTGACTTTAGGATGTTAGCGTTAACTTAATTTGTGGTAAAAGCAATCTTTGTAACATACGGCTCCTGTCTCATCTTGAGGATTCAGGCAGGGTGAAGGCATGGGCCATTCCCCCAGGGAATACAGACTTTCCTCTTCCACAACCAGGCTTCCACGTTGGCTGGCCGCCCTAACGCCGGCCCGCCTCCCTCCAGCAGCCAGCGCAGCGCCGGAGACACAGAAGCAGAGGCCGCCCCGCCCATTTCCGGGTGGTTGGCGCTGCGGCCGTCGCCTGCGTAATGACGTTTAAGTCCCCTGCAGACCCCGGAAGTGCAACTCGAATTTGGTCGGGCGCGGATCCCGAGAAAGTGGTGGATAGCGCGCGAGGGAGTTCGCCCAGCGAGCTGGAAGGCCACGCCTCCTCCCGCCAACCCCCTCAGCCGTGCAGCTGGGGGCAGAGCTCAGGTAGGACGGCGCTGGCCACCTCTGCGCCCCGCCACTGCGGCGGGACCCTGGCGGGGTTGGCCTGGCCAGCTCTCGGGCGGCGCTGTCAGAGGCAGGCATCGTCTCCAGGGCGCGTCTCTGACCTGTGTCTGTCCTAGACCTGGCAGAAGGGCCGCCTCCTTTTCCACTCTCCAGGCCGGAGGGACACGTGTGGCCTGTGGTGGCTGGCCTTGTATCTGAGCCCCGGAGGCTCTGGTGGTCACCAGAGACCTTAGATGCAGTAAGGGACCCTCCACTTACTGTATTACACTTGTCTGGCTGAAGTTGTGTCAGTTGTTGTTTTTTATACGAAAAATGTTAACCACTAAAACTTTGGTATACTTTTACTGCGACGTTAAAGTGTAGTTATGAAATGCCATCAAAGGTTTATGGTGTGAACGTTAGTGGGCTGTAGACATTCTTCTCAAAGTTACTTATGATTGGAAGCAGGCATTTCTCCCACGTCTTGTGCTTCTCGATTTCCATCTTTTGGGACTAGTAACTTCTGTCTGCGTGTGTTTGGGCTGCATTTTAAAGACACATAGCATTTTCTGTTTATTGAAAGTTGGGTAGGGAAAGTTCTGTTCTGGACCTGCTACTGCCTTGGTTTGTTTGGTTTTAATAGGTATTGTGTGGTGGTGTTCGTAAAGTTCATGGTTTGGCCTTGCCTTAAAGCTCGTCAAAAGCGGTTTGTTTTCATTGTTCCTTATCCTTTCTTGACAAGGACTGATGCCCTCACTCTTTCTGAAGCTGAGTCTGAGCACTTTTTTGGTGCTAAACTCCGGTTCCTGTGGCAGTGCTGGTGTGGAGCTTCCTGTAAACTTTTCCTGGTTTAAACTAGGAGTCTAGTCCCTTTAATAGAGGTGGCTGCAATGGCGTTTCCTCTGGGACTGCAGCAGCACTTGGAAGTGGTAGAACAGTATCCAGGCCAAGAGGGAAATAGGATTTAAAAGCTGTGAGCATCGAGCTTTTCATTCTTCTGACTGTGTTGACTAGTCACCTTCAGTGAGTCAGGTAATTCCCCACTTGTTCCCAAGTTCAGAGAAGCCAGTGGTGCACGAAAAAGAAAGTCCTGTGTGCTTCTATCCCAGTGGGCGGAGAACAATCCAGAAGCAAATGCACAAAAAGTAGTGAGGAGCACAAGGAGCAATGAAGCAAGTGTGTGTGTGTGTGTGTGTGTGTGTGTGTGTGTGTGTGTGTGTGTGTGTGTGTGGAGACGAGACTGATGGGAGGGCTGGGTTTGAGAAGGTGGGCAGGCTCTTTGTAAAGGGCTAGTTGAGCAGAGGGCTGAGTTTAGGGAGGGCTGCGCTCTGCGGCTGTGGGGTATGTTTTAGCGGACTACACAGGCTCTAAGGCGGAAACACTTGTTACCACTTGTCTGCAGAGTGATTCGTTATGTTCTTGAGAGAACCTATTTACTGACTGGCAACTTAACTTGGTGAGAAGAATTTGGGTCAGTACACATTGAAGGTGTTTTCATGCTGTTTATTGAGCTCCAACAGAATTACCAATATTAAGTCAGCAAATGTAATGTGTGTTGCCTTTGTTTTTGTTAGATTGAGTTTGTCCGATAGCGCCAACATTTAAATACTTCTCTATACCAATTTTACTTTTCATTTACTTTATCACTATAGTAAGATGTACCAAACATAAAGCATCTTAATACTTTCAAGGATTCAGTTTAGTGGCGCAGCATATGCTCACATGGTGGTGTAGCCATCTCTGCCGTTTGTCTTTAGTACTTTTCACCTTCCCTAAATGAAACTCTGGACCTGATAAACACAAACTCCTCATTACCAACTACCTGTAGCCCCCTAGCAGCAGAGGTTCTGTGTCTGTGACTCTGACGCTGTGGACTTATCATATGAGTGTACTTAGTTACAACATTTGTCCTTAGTTAACTCAGAATAATGTCCCCAAGTTTCAACTGTGTTATTGCATATGTCAGAATGTCGTCCTTTAAAAGCTGACTATAATAATCACTGTATACACGTATTACCTTTTACCTGGGGACACTTGGGTTGCTTTTAGTTTTGGGCTAGTGTAAATGATGCTGCTGTGTGCATAAACGTTTGTCTTACTGTCATTTCTTCAGGTTATGTTTTCATAAATGAAACGGATTGATTACATGGTGTTTTGGAATCATTTGTATCTTGAATATTCCTATCTTAAGGTTTGGTTCTTAGAGAAGTGCTCTGGGGAAAAAGTGGGTCCTGGTTGGAGGTTTCAGCCCATTGAGGGCATAACCTTGAAGGGGGTAGTGCTGCCTTAGCCCCTTCTTCCTTTTGCTTCTTGGCTAATAAATGAGCAGTTTGCTGTGTCATATGCTCCTTTCTGCTCCCACCATAATGTGCACCATTGCACAGGTACAAAAGCAACAGGGTCAACCAAAGTTGTACTGAAACCTCTGACATTGGGAACCTTTTCTCTTTTGTGTTGATTACCTTAGTGTTTGTTATGGTGACACAGCTATTTATAATTCTGTCTGAGGTTTGAAGGGACTGCTGTACTGTTTGCCACAATGACTCCCTGATTTTTCTTTCTACCGGCAATGCACAGGGCTCTATGTTCCCCACAGTGTTCAGAATATTTCTCCACCTCTTGACCAAACCTTTTAAAACAGTAATTGCTATAGTCATCACTATATAGCATTATCTGTCCTTTTGATTCACAGCCCTATAATAATTGATGTTAAATATTTTCGACCATGTTTTTTGGCCACATGTCTTCTTTGGAGTTGTTGGGAATACTTTTTGCAATCAGGCTGACTTCAAACTCATGATTCTTCTACCACAGCTCCACACATAACTGAGATTATAGGCTGGCAGGGGTGGTAACCATTCCCAGCTTTTGGAGGGAAGGTGTGATGCTAGGGATTGAACCAGCGCCTTATGCATGCTAGACAGATGCTGTGGCACTGACCTATCTCTTGAGCTTGTTAATTTAAGATCTGATTTTAGTAAAACTTTTTGAGATTTAATTTTAAGTATTTTTAATTTTTTAATAAAAAAATAATTTTAATTATATAAAATTAAATATTATTTAATTTTAAGTGATATTTTAAAGTATTTGACTACCTTTTAAGATGGCAAACACCCATTTTTTTTTTTCTTTTTAACCCCAAAGGTCTATAATGGTAAAAACCCTCAAATGACTGCAGGCTAGCTAGCTACAATCATCCCATACTTAGAAATTAAACAGAAAGGAAAAACAGAACTGTAGTCTTTCTTGTACAATGAACAAAACTTTCAGTATCAGATTATGATGAAAACAACTCAGAGAAACCAAAGATCTCCCTGCTTCACTTTGTTGTTTTATTCTTTAATTGAAAGGAAAAAGGTATTGATTGGATGCTTGTACCTGTGAAGTAGGCCCCCTTTGTTTGCTAGCTGAGAAGAGAAGGAAACGAAGGCAAAATGATGAAGAGGAAAGATAAGTTGGTGGCTAGAAGGACAGTGACAAAGGGACCAGTAATAAAGCCAGAGCGCGGCATGGCTGCCAGCTTGGACAGGGACCAGCAACCCAGTCATGAGAGTAGTGTAGATCCCCAGTCCCCTCTCAGCATGTAATCCAGGGAGACCTGCTCTGTATCAGGAAATATGTTTCAATGTATGTGGTGTGTAGCCATTGTTTGGAAGATGTGAGTTATGTCGTAGTCCTGAAGAATCAGCTAAGTTCTTGAGACTATGTATTTCATGATTTTTGTTTCTATGATAGTGATTTAATTGAGTGTAACTTTTTTTTTTTTTCCAGACAGACTCTCATTATATAACTATGGCTGACCTGGAACTTACCATGTAGTCCAGGCTAGTCTTGAACTTAAACAAATCCACTTGCCTCTGCCTCCCAAAAGCTGGGATTAAAGACATGACCACCATGTTGCCCTCTAAAATTTTTCTTATATGTAATGTTGTAATGTTCTCTACATCACTACCCCCCCCCCCCCAAGCACTCTAGTTTGCAATGTATGTAGTAATTTTTGTTTCAGAGAAAATATTACTGTCAGGACATACTACCAGGGCAACAGCATTCATTGTATGTACATTCTTCACAACAGGGTTTATATTTGGTTTAAGCATAGTGTTGAGTCATCATAAACTCAGTCTTGGTTTGTTCAGAGGTTATGGGGTGGTAATTAGACTTGGATTGTGAACTGAGGCCGTGTAAACGTCCTTAGAACTACGGTTACAACCAGTACACAACGGTGTTGTTATAAACCGTGTGGGAGATAGGTAGCATTTCTAGGCTCACATCAGGAGTCTTCATCCTGTGGTGATGTGTCAGGAATGTCTGAATGCTTGCATGGTGTAGGAAGATGCAGCATGAGCTGTACGCGAAGGGATTTGGAGCACATATATAGGTATATAGATGAGAAAGACCCAAGACCAGGAAATAATACTACCTTTGAAAAATCTGTTTGTTTATGACAATTGGTTTGAGGAAGTATTGATTACTTGTGCCAGTAAAACAGTCGTGATTCAATTTTGCAGAATACTCTGACCTTATTCTACCTTGGGCAAAATTATTAACTGTTGGATCTTTAGAGTTTTATTTATTTATTTTTTTATCACAGATGTGTTTATTTTTATCCTAAATGTTGCTCAGCTATATAAGAAAATACTAGAACATTATTCTCTATAACACTGCACAGAGCCAGGTATGGAGGCATGTACCTGTGGGCTCAGGTACTCAGCAGGATGGGGCAAGAAGCTTAGCAATTTTGCGAGACTCTGTCTCAAAATAAGATAGTTTTTAAAAAGGGAAGGGGATATAGCTTGGTGGTAGACCGTTTCCTTAATATGTGTGAGGCCCTGGTATTCGTCGCTGGTACCACAATGAACAATAGCCTGTGTAAGACAGAGTTTAAAAGTTGAGTAACCTTAGGATATGTTTCTATTTAATTTAAGTAAAAAATCCATGATTTTGACCTGAAAATAAGAAGTCCCTACTACGTGAGGCTTTCATTGGTAGTCTTGGGTAAGGTTGTATCTCCCTGGCAATGAACCCTGTCTTCCTCTGGTTGCACTCCTGCCAATGAGACTGTGGAAGTTCATGGACACAGACTCTTACTACTTGCTTTTACTGCTCAGTCTGCTATGCTTATAGCATTCGACATTTTGATTCCTGTACCATACACGTTTCAGCATGACCAGACTGATTGCTTTCTGCTTCTGTGGTTATGCCACACCTTTTCTTGTTTCTTTCTAGATACTTTCAGGGTTTGGAGTTTGACACCAGGTGTAGACTGCTCTGAGCAGTGAAAGCTTGCTGTCTCTACTAGATTCGCATGTACCCTGGTCGCTAGTCTCTCCGGTTTTCTTCTGTCAGGGTATTGGTATTTTCTATAAATTGAATTCTGGTCTGAACTATAGGTTTTGTTCTAGGACCAGCAAAATTGATTTTACTGGTGGCTGTGTGGATCTTTTCACTCTGGCATCAGAACATTTTTAAAAAAAATCTATTTCCTACTCTTACAGAGTTATTGAATGCCTTTTTATAGATGGTCAGTATTTTAAGTCAGTTTGTATGATGTGTTTGACAGGTGGTTTTGATTAGAGTTTATTTAGAACCAGGAATTCATCCTTTGAGATGAATGCTGATGGTTGTGGTGGAAATTTTATATGCATCAGGAATACTACAAGAACTGCTAAGACACTGGATAGTTTTGTTTATCATTGAAAGTAAACTGTTTAAAGCAACTTATTTATTCCGAATATTTTTCTTAAAAGAAGCTTGCATAATTACTTTTATCAAAACAAGCATATGTGTTTGTATTTTAATTAAAAATGTAAGGTTTCTTACTCCCATTTTCATTCTGTTTCTCTTTTCTTAAAATGAATACAGATTTTCAGCTAGGTCAACTCAATACTGAAAAATGCCAAATTATATACTAATTTTTTATTGTTTGTTTTGAAATCCAAAGGATGTTAAAGATATCATTCCTGTTTTAGCAGATCTAAAGGAGGCTTCTTCCTTGCATGGAACATAAATTACTGTTGAATTGGAAAATCACTAGGCAATTCCGTGCTGATGAGAACTAATGAATTTGGAAGCCTAAGTGACATTCACTAGTTCATTAAGGATTTAAATATATGTTGCCTATTGCTGTGTAATAAATTATCCCCAAATTTCGCAGCTTGAAGCAGAAGCCTGTGTCATCTCACACAGCCTCTCGATGTCAGAGACTTAGGAACCTTTTGGCTGGGAAGCTCTGAATTAGAGTCCCCGATGAAATTAAGTTATCAGCCAGGGCTGCTTTTGTCTCTAATTTGGATCTGTAGGATCTACTCCGAGCTCACTCACATGGCTGTTTGCTGGAAGCCTCACTTAACATGTGGAGTTCTTGATAGGGCTGGTCATAATATGACTTTCACAAACCCAGTCACCTGAGAAAGAGAAGAGGGGAAGTGGGAAGAGGAGAGAGAAGGAGCAATGAGTGGATATAGGGAGGGAATGCCCCAAATGAACACTAAGATTTTTTGTAATGTAATTCAAAGCTATTATAGCATTACTCTGTCTGCTGTTGGTTATACAAGCCATCTCTTATATGGTGTTGGGAGTTATGACTCTTCGGGGTTAGGTCTCATCAGGGGACATTTGGGATGATACCACAGCCCATGGTGGTTCATATCCTTCCTGTATACAGAGAATATCCACCACTTCTCAGGCCCTCCATTTATCTCATTTGATTATTATAGCACTTCAAAATCCAGAGTCTCATTATGAAATGTCAAGTCCAGGTGTGAATGAGGCCAGTTAGGATTAGATCCTTAAGTACGACTTTTTAATTATGTTTTTTTTTCACTTGCTTTCCTGTACTTCTGATAACCAAGATACAATGGAGGGGATGGGTAGAATAACAGCTTGTTTTTTCTTTTTTTTTTTTAAAGTAAATTTTATTAAATTATAAAAGTTTCCATTTCCGCCCCTCTTCCCAACCCCCTCCCACTCCCCCCACTCCCTCTCCTCCTCCCTCTTCGTCCCTTAGGGCAGTCAGGGTTTCCTGCCCTGTGGGAAGTTCAAGTTCCTCCCCCCTCCCTCCAGGTCCAGTAGGTGAGTGTCCAAACTGACTTGATCCCCAAAATCCAGTATATGTAGAGGAAACAGGTCCCAGTGTCATAGTCAATGGCTTTTCAGAAAGACTTCAGGCCAGCCACATTCAGAGAATCCGATCAAATTCCGAGAATCTGGTAAGATCACTTCCTCGTTCAGTCCCAGTCCAACTGGCCTTGGTAAACTCTCATTAGATCCGTTCCATTGTATCAGTGGGTGATAGCATCCCTCGCAGTACTGATTTCGTTTTTCATGTTCTTCCTCCTTCTGTTCCTCATTTGGACCTCGGGGGGCTCAGTCCGGTGCTCCAATATGGGTCTCCGACTTTATCCCCGTCCTTCGCCAGATGAAGGATCTATGGTGACAAGCAAAATATACATCAGTATGGTTATGGGCCACAGCCGATTCAGGCACCCTCTCCTCTGTCCAGAGAACAATCTGGGGGATCTCTCCTTGGACCTGGGATCCCATTTATAATCAAGTCTCCTGTAAACCCTAAAATGACTCCCTTAGTTGAAATATATTCTTCCCTGCTCCCATATTCATCCTCCCTCCCTCCCCCCCCATCCCAGGCCACCGAGCTTTCCCCATTCCTCCCCTACTCCCTTCTCTCTAACCCTCTCCCCTTCCATCAACCCTCCCACCCCCCCATGCACCCGAGGTTACCTGGGACTCTTGACTATTTCCTACCTCCTGGTGGATAGGTAAATAATCTTCATCAGGTTCATCTTCTTATTTAGCTTCTCTAGGATCACGAATAATAGGCTCAAAGACCTTTAATTATGGTTAGAATCCACTAATGAGTGAATACATACCGTGTTCCTCTTTTTGGGTCTGGCTCACCTCACTCAGTAAAGCGTTTTCTATTTCCATCCATTTGCATGCAAAATTCAAGATGTCATTGTTTTTTACCGCTGAGTAAAACTCTAATGTGTATGTGTTCCACACCTTTTTTAACCATTCTTCTATTGAGGGGCACCTAGGCTGTTTCCAGGTTCTGGCTATTACAAATAGTGCTGCTATGAACATAGTAGAACAAATGCTTTTGTAGTATGTTAGGGAATCTTTAGGGTATATTCCCAAGAGTGGAATTGCTGGGTCCTGAGGGAGGTTGACTCCCAGTTTCCTGAGAAACCGCCACACTGATTTCCACAGTGGCTGCACAAGTTTGCATTCCCACCAACAATGGATGAGTGTTCCCCTCACCCCACATCCTCTCCAGCATAGGCTATCATTGGTGTTTTTGACTTTAGCTATTCTGACAGGTGTAAGATGGTATCTCAAAGTGGTTTTGATTTGAATTTCCCTGATCGCTAAGGAGGTTGAGCATGACCTTAAGTGTTTTCTGGCCATTTGAAGTTCATCTGTTGTGAATTCTCTGTTAAGTTCAGTACCCCATTTTTTAATTGGGTTAATTAGAGATTTAGTGCCTAGTTTCTTGAGTTCTTTGTATATTTTGGAGATCAGTCCTTTGTCTGATGAGGGGTTGGTGAAGATCTTCTCCCAGTCAGAAGGCAGCCTTTTTGTCCTACTGACTGTGTCCTTTGCTTTACAGAAGCTTCTCAGTTTCAGTAGATCCCATTTATTCATTGTTTCTCTTATTGTCTGTGCTGCTGGGGTCCTACTTAGGAAGAGGCCTCCTGTGCCTATATCTTGTAGACTACTTCCCACTTTCTCTTCTATCAGGTTCAAAGTGGACGGATTAATGTTGATGTCTTTAATCCATTTGGACTTGATTTTTGTGCATGGTGATAGATATGGATCTACTTTCATTTTTTTACAGGTTGACATCCAGTTATGCCAGCACCATTTGTTAAAGATGCTTTCCTTCTTCCATTGTATACCTTTAGCTCCCTTGTCAAAAATTAGGTGCTCATAGGTTTGTGGGTTAATATCCGGGTCTTCTATTCGATTCCAAAGGTCGATTTCTCTGTTCTTATGCCAATACCAAGCTGTTTTCAATACTGTAGCTCTATAATAGAGTTTGAAGTCAGGGATGGTAATGCCTCCTGAAGTTCCTTTATTGTATAAGATTGTTTTGGCTATCCTGGGTTTTTTGTTTTGCCATATAAACTTGATTATTGTTCTCTCAAGGTCTGTGAAGAAGTTTGATGGGATTTTGATGGGGATTGCATTGAATCTATAGATTGCTTTTGGTAGAATTGCCATTTTTACTATATTGATTCTCCCAATCCAAGAGCAGGGGAGGTCTTTCCATTTTCTGGTATCCTCCTCAATTTCTTTCTTCAAAGACTTAAAGTTTTTGTCAAATAGGTCTTTCACTTCCTTGGTTAGAGTAACCCCAAGATATTTTATACTATTTGTGGCTATCATGAAAGGTGATGTTTCTCTGATTTCACTCTCTGCTTCTTTATCCTTTGTATATAGGAAGGCCACTGATTTTTTGGAGTTGATCTTGTATCCTGCCACGTTACTAAACGTGTTTATCAGCTGTAGGAGTTCTTTGGTAGAGTTTTTGGGGTCACTTATGTAAACTATCATATCGTCAGCAAATAACGAAAGTTTGACTTCATCCTTTCCAATACGAATCCCCTTGATCTCCTTATGTTGTCTTATTGCTATTGCTAGAACTTCAAGCACTATATTGAAAAGGTATGGAGAGAGTGGACAGCCTTGTCGCGTTCCTGATTTTAGTGGAAAGGCTTTGAGTTTCTCTCCATTCAGTTTGATGTTAGCTGTCGGCTTGCTGTATATTGCTTTTATTATATTTAGGTATGATCCTTGTATCCCCAGTCTCTCCAACACCTTTATCATAAATGGGTGTTGAATTTTGTCAAATGCTTTTTCAGCATCTAGTGAGATGATCATATGGTTTTTTTCTTTCAGTTTATTTATATGATGGATTACATTGATAGATTTGCGAATGTTGAACCAGCCCTGCATCTCTGGAATGAAGCCGACTTGATCATAATGGATAATTTTTCTAATGTGCTCTTGGATACGGTTTGCCAGTATTTTATTGAGAATTTTCGCGTCGATGTTCATGAGTGAGATTGGCCTGTAATTCTCTTTCTTGGTTGTGTCTTTGTGTGGTTTTGGTATTAGGGTAACTGTAGCTTCATAAAAGGAGTTAGGCAATGACTCTTCTGTTTCTATATTGTGGAATACGTTAAGGAGTATAGGTATTAGCTCTTCCTGGAAGTTCTGGTAGAATTCTGCATTGAAACCATCTGGTCCTGGGCTTTTTTTGGTAGGGAGATTTTTGATAGTAGCTTCTAATTCTTCGCGACTAACAGGTCTATTTAGATTGTTCGCCTGTTCTTGGTTCAACTTTGGTATATGGTACTTATCTAAAAAAATGTCCATTTCTTTTACATTTTCCAACTTTGTGGCATATAAACTTTCGTAGTAAGATCTAATGATTCTCTGAATTTCCTCTGTGTCTGTGGTTATGTCCCCCTCTTCATTTCTGATCTTATTAATTTGCATGTTCTCTCTCTGCCGTTTGATTAGTTTGGATAGGGGTTTGTCAATCTTGTTGATTTTCTCCAAGAACCAGCTTTTTGATTCATTGATTCTTTGGATTGTTTTCTCTGTTTCTATTTTGTTGATTTCAGCCCTCAGTTTGATTATTTCCAGTCTTCTACTCCTCCTGGGTAAATCAGCTTCTTTTTTTTCTAGAGCTTTCAAGTGTGCTGTTAGGTCTCCAATGTGTGCTTTCTCCGTTTTCTTTATTTGGGCACCTATTGCTATGAACTTTCCTCTTAGCACTGCTTTCATAGTGTCCCATAGGTTTGAGTATGTTGTGTCTTTGTTTTCATTAAATTCAAGGAAGTCTTTAATTTCTTTCTTAATTTCGTCCTTGACCCAGGGGTGATTTAGTAGTTGACTGTTCAACTTCCATGAGTTTGTTGACTTCCTGGGGTTAGCATTGTTGTTGAATTCTAATTTTAGTCCATGGTGATCTGACAAGACACAGGTGGTTACTAATATTTTTTTGTATCTGTGGAAGTTTGCTTTGTTACCGAGTATGTGGTCAATCTTCGAGAAGGTTCCATGAACTGCAGAGAAGAAGGTATATTCTTTCCTATTTGGGTGGAGTGTTCTATAGATGTCTGTTAAGTCCATTTGATTCAATACCTCCAATAAATCTCTTAATTCTCTGTTTGGTTTCTGTCTGATTGACCTGTCCATTGGTGAGAGAGGAGTGTTGAAGTCTCCTACTATTAGCGTGTGTGGTTTGATGACTGCCTTGAGTTCTAGAAGAGTTTCTTTTACATAAGTGGGTGCCTTTATATTAGGGGCATAGATATTCAGGATTGAGACTTCTTCCTGATGAGATGTTCCTGTTATGAGTATGAAATGTCCATCTCCATCTCTTCTGATTGATTTTAGTTTGAAGTCGATTTTGTTAGATATTAGAATGGCCACACCCGCTTGTTTCTTAGGTCCATTTGCTTGGAAAACCTTTTCCCAACCCTTTACTCTGAGTAAGTGTCTGTCTTTGTGGTTGAGGTGTGTTTCTTGTAAACAGCAGAATGTTGGATCCTGTTTTCGTATCCAATCTCTAAGTCTGTGCCTCTTTATAGGTGAATTGAGTCCATTGATATTAAGAGATATTAATGACCAGTGGTTGTTGACTCGAGTCATTTTTTTTTTTTTTGGTGGTAATAGAGTGTATGTGTTTTCCTTCTTTGAGTTGTGCTAGTGAAGGGTCGCTAGATGTCTGAGTTATTGTAGTCAGTGTTGGCAATGTTGGATTCCTTGGGATGTAATTTTCCTTCTAATATTCTCTGTAAGGCTGGATTAGTAGTTACGTATTGTTTAAATTTGTTTTTATCCTGGAATATTTTGTTTTCTCCATTGATAGTGAATGAAAGCTTGGCTGGGTATAGTAATCTGGGCTTGCATCCATGGTCCCTTAGTTTCTGCAGTACCTCTATCCAGGACCTTCTGGCTTTCATGGTTTCTATAGAGAAGTCTGGTGTAAGTCTGATAGGTTTACCTTTATAGGTTACTTGACCTTTTTCCTTTGCAGCTCTTAATATCCTTTCTTTAATCTGAATGCTTTGTGTTTTGATTATTATATGGCGAGGGGATGTTTTTTTCTGATCCAGTCTATTCGGTGTTCTGTATGCTTCTTGCACCTTCATAGGAATATCACTCTTTAGGATGGGAAAGTTTTCTTCTATAATTTTGTTGAATATATTTTCTGGACCTTTGGTCTGCAATTCTTCTCCTTCTTCTACTCCTATTATTCTTAGATTTGGTTTTTTTATTATGTCCCATATTTCCTGAATGTTTTGTGATGAGAATTTGTTGGATTTGCTGTTTTCTTTGGTCAGGGCATTTATTTTCTCTATGGTGTCTTCATAATCTGAGATTCGTTCTTCTATCTCTTGTATTCTATTGGTTATGCTTGTTCCTGAAGTCTCTGTTTGTTTACCTCGATTTTCCATATCCTGCCGGTCCTCGGTTTGCGTTTTCTTCACTGCCTCCATTTCAGTTTTCAATTCTTGAACTGATTCCATTACCTGTTTGATTGTTTTTTCTTGGTTTCCCAGGGTATCATTTACGAATTTACTTATTTCTTCAAACTTTTTGTTATATTTGTCTTCCATTTCTTTACTCATTTCTTCCATCTTTTTGTTATATTTCTCTTCTATTTCTTTAAGTGAGTTATTCATACCCTGTTTAAGAGACTCTATTGCTTTTATAATGACACTGTTTTCCACTTCTTCCGGTATAGGGTGTTCAAGTCCTTCTGTCATAAGATCGCTGGGATCTGGTGTTTTCGTGTTGTTTTTCAGATTGTTGGAGGAATTCTTGCCTTGGCGCCTGCCCATCTCTTCCTTCAGATGCTCTCCAATGGCTCTTCCCTCCGCTGGGTCTTTTGCTACTGGATTAGTGCCCCTTGCTATCCAGGAATCACTTTGCCTGCAGCCTTAGCTTGCTGCAGGCAGGCTATTAGAACAAAGGGATTTTCGTCCCTTTGCACTCACCGCCTGTACGTCCTGCGGTGCCCACCCCGGCTGAGATGGAGGAATTTAAGCCCCGAAAAAAGGAGAGGGGAGGGTATGGGTTCCAGGCAGAAAGCTGGGATGGCGTAGCAGGAGAGAGGGATTAGCTGGGGAAGCTGCCCCTTTGGAGTAGTCAGGGAGATAAGGGTGGCGGGAATATTGTGTGTTCCCTAACCGGCCTTATGTGGCGGTCAGGAACAATACACTTACCCCTCCACAGGATCAGAGCCCCTCGCTGGTCAGAGGTGCCCCTGCCTGCAGTCTTGGCTTGCTGCAGGCCGGCTATCGGAACAAAGGGACCCAGCTTGTTTTTTCTTATGTCTCCAAACAATTTTTAAGTCACATTTTATTTCTTTTTATGCATATGTATGTGCGTGTGTGTGTTTGCATGTTGTGTGCACTTTCCATACTCTGGATGCTTATTTTTCCATTCAAAAATTTGCACTTCCTTCCCTTCTCCCACTCCCCTCCCACTCCCCCTCCTCCCTCCCCATCCAGTCTTAAGAGATGGCAGGGTACCCTGCCCTGTGGGAAGTCCAAGACCCTCCCCCCTCCATCCAGGCCTATGAAGACTAGGGTCCCAAAAAGCCAGTAAATGCAGTAGAAACAAGTCCTGTTGTCATTATCAATGGCTTCACAATCAGCCCCCATTGTCAGCCACATTCAGAGAGTCTGGTTTGATCACATGCTTGTTCAGTCGGAGTCCAGCTGAATCTGGTGAGCTCCCATTAGATCAGGGACACTGTCTCAGTGGGTGGACCAACCTCTCGCGGTCCTGACTTCCTTGCTCATCTTCTCCCTCCTTCTGCTCTTCAACTGGACCTTGGGAGCTCAGTCCAGTGCTCTGATGTGGGTTTCTGTCTTTATCTCCATCCATTGCCGGACCAAGGTTCTATGATGATACTCAAGATATTCATCAGTGTGACTATGGGACAAGACCAGTTCAGGCACCCTCTCCTCTGCTGCCCAAGTACCTAGCAGGGGACATCCCCGTGGACACCCGGGTTCCCCTCTAGAGCCAAGTCACTTGCCAACCCTAAAATGGTTCCCTTAATGAAGAAATCTTCTTCCCTGCTCCTATAACCACCTTTCTTCCCCTTCCTTAAGGAATCACCCTTCCCCCCTTTTTATTTTTCCCTACAAGATCACATGTATCCTGCTACTCCCATTTACCCTTCTCCAATCTCCTTCTGTGGTTACCTCTAAGAGTTGTGACCAATGTGTACCACCTGTCCATCACCCTAGTATCATTTCGAATAGTGTACATTCCTGTTCTGCACTAGTTTGTCTGTCCAACCCTCCAGCTGCTAGCAACCATCTGTTCAATTTCTATTGTCATAGTTCTGCATTTTCTAGAGTATCATACAGTTGAAATCACCACAGTGTGTAGCTTCTGTAGATTTTCTTCTTTCTCTGGACATTTCAAGTTTAAGCTTTCTTCTATGTCTTTAATGGCATGATGGTTTTTGGAATCCATTTTCTGTTGAGGTAACAGGTATAGCCCAGGTAAATGATAAGCATTGATAGAAATTTGTGTGCTCACAGTTGTAGCATCTGAGAAGTTCTGATAAAAGGGAGGGAAAATATGACCAAGGAAGTCAAGACCACGAGGGGTTGGTCCACCCACTGAGACAGTGTGCCTGAACTAATGGAAGCTCACCAAATCCAACTGGACTGGGACTGAACGAGCATGGGATCAAACCGGACCCTCTGAATGTGGCTGACAATTAGGGCCAACTGAGAAGCCAACGATAATGGCACTGGGATTTGTTTCTACTGCATGTACTGGCATTTTGGGGTCCTATTCTATTTGGATGCACAGCTTCCAAAGCCTGAATGGAGGTGGGAGGGCCTTGGACTTCCCACATTGCAGAGTACCCAGCCCTCTCTTAGAACTGGAGGGGGAGGGAAGGAAGGTGAGTGGGGGAGGCCGGAGGGGAGTGGGAGGAGGGGATGAAGTGGAAATTCTGATTCCTATTATTTATAAAGTAATAAAAACTTATCAGAAAAAAAGCTCCATTGCTGCATCAGAACATGTCAGAAGGGCAGGAGAAGCATGCACAGGATACAGGGAATTTAACAAGCCTGTTGTTACTAGCTCTTCTGGTGATTGATTTATGAGACTCTCTTCTCATGACCTAATCATTCTTTAAATGTCCTACCTCTTAATACTGTTGAATATCAAATTTCTTTTTTCTTTTTTCATATTTTTTCTTTACTTGAAAATAGTCTTTTCTCATACACTATATCTTGATTATGGTTTTCCTTCCCTCTACTCTTCCCAGTTCTGCTTCACTCTTTCCTCCCCTTCAGATCTACTCCTATTCTGTCTCTCTTTGGAAAAGGACAGATTTCTAGGAGATAACAATCAAAAATGGCAATATAAAATATAATAAGATTAAGCAAAAAATAGCATATTGAAGTTGTGCACGACAAGCCAACTGGAGGAAGAATCCTGAGATCAGGTGCTAGAGTCGAAGACCCACTTTTTGTCACACTCAGGTGTCCCCTAAAACTACTAAACTAATAGATATAATATAGAAACAGAGGACCTGGTGCAGGCCTGTGTGTGCTGCCTCTGTCTCTGTGAGTGCATATACACCTTGCTTGATTGATTCAGAGGACCTTGTTCTCCTGGTGTCCTCCACCCCCTGTGGCTTTTACACTCTTTCTGCTTCCTCTTCTGTGGGATTCCCTGAGCTCTGAGGGGAGAGATTTGATGGAGACATCTCATTCAGACTTGTTCTCTGGGAAATGCCTGGCTGTGGGTCTCTCTATCTGTCCTACCTGCTGCCAGAGGAAACATCTTCAATGGTAAGGCACTTGGAGTATAGCAGAATATTATTAGGAGTCATTAAAAACTTTTTTTGACCAGTAGTATTTGGATTTACCTTAGACCTCTGAACTGTCTAGTCTCTGGTTCTTGGTTACCCAAGCAATGTCAGGTATGGGTTCCATTTCATATAGTAGGCCTGAGGTCAAATCATATAATGGTTGGCTGTTCCCACAAGTTCTGCACCACTATTGTCCAAGCATATTTTGTAAACAGAACAGTTTGTAGGTCAAAGGTTTTGTGACTGGGTTGGCATCATCTTTCATTTTCCGTAGCCTACAGAGTATCTTCTTGCACCAGAGAGACTAGAATAAAGGGGTGAGGGCACTGTGTGGGCGCCAGCTCAAATTCTCCACGTTCAATGAGGTGTGTGGGTGTTGTTCTTGGCAATGGCATTCCCATAATGTCCCTCTATTAAGATATCTCTTTCATTGCTCTCCCTCTCCATCCACCATCCTGTCCCTTCTACGACCCCCTCCCAGTTTACCCAGGAGATCTTAACTATTTCCCCTTACTGAAGCCCTCCATGCACGTCTCTCTTAGGGTCCCCTTTTTAACTAGCTTATCTAGGGCCATGGATTGTAGTCTGGTTTTCCTTTGCTTTACATCTAATATTCACTTATGAATGAGTGTTTGTCTTTCTGGGTCTGACTTACCTCACTCAGGATGGTTTTTTTTCCTAGTTCATTCACTTTCTTGTAAATTTCAAGATGTCATTTTTTTTTACTGCTGAGTAATACACATTGTGTAAATGTACATTTTCTTTTCTTTGTGTATTTTATTTTTTATTAATTTTTATTGAGCTCTACATTTTTCTTTGCTCCCCTCCCTGCCTCTTCCCTTCCCCCTTCTAGCCCTCCCCCAAGGACTCCATGCTCCCAATTTACTCAGGAGATCTTGTCTTTTTCTACTTTCTTCTTTCTTCTTCCTATGTAGATTAGATCCACGCATGTCTCTCTTAGGGTCCTCATTGTTGTCTAAGTTCTCTGGGATTGTGGTTTGTAGGCTGCTTTTCTTTGCTTTATGTTTAAAAACCACATATGAGTGAGTACATGTGATAATTGTCTTTCTGTGTCTGGGTTACCTCACTCAAAATAATGTTTTCTAGCTCCATCCATTTTCCTGCAAAATTCAAGATGTTATTTTTTTCTGCTGTGTAGTACTCATTGTGTAGATGTACCACATTTTCCTTATCCATTCTTCAGTCGAGGGGCATTTAGGTTGTTTCCAGGTTCTGGCTATGACAAAAAAAAAAACTTCTATGAACATAGTTGAGCACATGTCCTTGTGGCACGATAAATACCCAAAACTGGTATTACTGGGTCTTGAGGAAGGTTGTTTCCTAATTTTCTGAGAAATTGCCACACTGACATCCAAAGGGGCTGTACCAGCTTGCATTCCCACCAGCAATGCAGAAGTGTTCCCTTTTCCCCACAACCTCTCCAGCATAAGTTGTCATCAGTGTTTTTGATCTTGGCCATCCTTACAGGTTATATTCTTTTCTGCTTGGATGAAATATTCTATAGATGTCTGTTAAGTCTATTTGAGTCATAACACCTGTTAGTTCTCTTATTTCTCTGTTCATTTTTTGTCTCACTGATCTGTCCAGTGGTGAGAGGGGAATGTTGAAGTCTCCCACTATTAGTGTGTGGGGTTTAATGTATGATTTAAGCTTTAGAAGTGTTTCTTTTACATATGAGGTTGCCCTTGTATTTCGGGCATAGATGTTCAGTATTGAAATTTCCTCTTGATGAATTTTTCCTGTGACTAATATGAAATGACCTTTGTCTCTTTTGACTGATTTTAGCTTGAAGTCTGTTTTGTTAGATATTAGATAGCTACACCTGCTTGTTTCTTAGGTCCATTTGATTGTTATATTTTTTCCCAACCCTTTACTCTGAGATGATGTCTGTCTTTGAGGTTGAGATGTGTTTCTTTTATGCAGAAGATGGATGGATTTTGTTTTCGTATCTAATCTGTTAGCCTGTGCCTTTTTACAGGTGAGTTGAATCCATTTACATTAAGGGATATTAATGACTAGTGATTGCTATCTCCTGTTAATTTAGTTTTCATCGTTGGTGATGTTAATTTGTGTGTTTTCCCCTTCTTTTGGATTTGTTGCTGTGAGTCAATCAATTGTCTGTGTTTTTGCTGGTGTAGTCATCTTCCTTGGGTTGGAGTTTTCCTTCTAGTATTTTGTGTAGGGCTGGGTTTGTGGCTAGGTATTGGTGAAATCTAGGTTTGTCATGGAATATCTTGTTTTGTCCTTCTATGGTGATTGAAAGTTTTCCTGGCCATAGAAGTCTGGGCTGGCATCTGTGGTCTCTTAATGTCTGCATAACACTTGACCACAACTTTCTGGCTTTCATTGTCTTTAATGAGAAGTCAGGTGTAATTCTGATAGGTCTACATTTATGTTACTTGGCCTTTTTCCTTTGCAGCTCTTAATATTCCTGGCTTGGAGTTGGACCTGGAAAGGTTTCTGGCTCCTGTCTACTGCCTCAGAGATTCCAGGCTCAGGTGCACCTGGACCTGCAGAGGACCTGCTTACTCCCTCAGAGGTCCCAGATAAATGCCGGGACCCACAGATGTCCTGGCTCAGGTCTACTCCCTCTTATGGCTCAGGCCTGCTCACTCTGAGGACCCAGACTCACACCTGACCCTACTGAGATCTCTGGTTCCTGCTTTTTCCCTCAGAGGTCCCAGGTTCACTCATGCCCAGACTGGCAGAGGTCTTGGCTCAGACCTAGTTCCTGGGAGGTCCTAGACTCATGCCCAGACCAACTGGGGTCTTGGCTTAGGGCTACTCCCTTGAAGGTCACAGATTCAGGTCTGCACCCTCAGTGGGCTCTGGCTCACTTGTTCACTCAGTGGTTACTCCCCTGTACCTGTTCTGGTTGAGATTTCTGACTCTTGATCTGGTCACTGGCTCAATCCTGATCTGCCAGTGTCCCGGGACTGGGTTGGCTCTCGAGACTGGATTTGCTTCTGACTTCTGCTCCCGGTGGAGCTTGTTTCCTCAGGCCCTCTCTTTCCAGGTAGCTTCTTCAGAGCCACTCCTGTTGAATTTATTTGTTCATTGTACATTTTCTTTATCCATTCTTTGGTTGAGGTGCATCTAGGTTGTTTTCAGGTTCTGGCTATTATGAATAGTGCTGCTATTAACACAGTTGAGTAAATGTTCTTGTGGTATGATTGTTTATCCTTTTGGTGTATGCCCCAAAGTGGTATTTCTGGGTCTTGAGGTAGATTGATTCCCAATTTTCTGAGAAATCATGACACTGATTTCCAAAGAGGCTGTACAAGTTTGAACTATCACCAGCACTGGAAGAGTGTTCCCCTTACTCCACATCCTCTCTAGCACAAGGTGTCATCAGTGTTTTTGATCTTAACTATTGTGACAGGTGTAAAATGGTATCTCCGAGTTATTTTGATTTGCTTTTTTCCTGATGACTAAGGAGGTTGATCAATTTCTTAAATGTCTTTTGGCCATTTGAGATTCCTGTGTTGAGAATTCTCTGTTTAGATCTGTTCTTCATTTTTTAATTGGATTATTTGGTAGTTTGATGTCTAGTTTCTTGAGTTCTTTATATATTTTGGAGATCGACCCTCTGTCCACTGTGAGGCTGATGAAGATCTTTTCCCATGCAGTAGTCTGCCATTTTGTCTTATTGACAGTGTCCTTTGCCTTACAGAAGCTTTTTAAGTTTCAGGAGGTTCCATTTATTAATTTTCAATCTTAGTGTCTGTGCACCTGGTTTGTATTTAGTAAGTGGTCTCCTGTACCAATGCATTCAAGGCTACTTCCCACTTTATCTTCTATTAGGTTCACCATACCCGGGTTTATGTTAAGGTCTTTGATCCATTTGGAATTAAGTTTTGTGCAGGGCAGTAGACACGGATGATCTACTTGCTCTTCTACATGAAACCATGCAGTTATGCCAGCACCATTTGTTAAAGAATCAGGTGTTCATAGGTGTGTGGATTTATGTCAGAGTCTTTGATTTGATTCCATTGATCTGTGTGTCTCTTTTTGTGCCAATACCAACCGGTTTTTATGACTATAGTTCTATAGCAGAGCTTTAAGTGAGGGTTGGTGATACCTCCAGAAGTTACTTTGTTTTTCAGGATTGTTTTGGTTATCCTGGGTTCTTTGTTTATCCATATGAAGCTGACTATTGTTATTTCAAGGTCTGTGAAGAATTGTGTTGGGAGTATGCTGCGGGAGCTCGTTCCGCTCCTTCAGCCAATAGCCACTGAGATACCAGCCCATTGGGGCGTGGTTTCTCTCTCTTTAAAAAAGCAGAGGCTGTCCTCCACTCGCTCTCTGGCTTCTGGCTCTGCTTCCGGCTCCTAGACTCCTTTCCTGTTCACGCAGAGGGACTGTTGTCTGGGGCGGTAATCTGTAAATTTTTTCCCCTTTGAATAAATAACCATTCTATTAATCATAATTCCAAACTGGTGTGGGATTGTTTGTGACTTATGCCTTCATCTGGTGCCCAAGTCCCTCTCTAATTCCAAGCCTGTTGTTAAAAGAAAAACCCAGAGTTTCTGGAGTTTCTGTCTCATGTCAAGAGCCATGATATGGGACAGAAAGAAATATGAGTTTAGAAAACATCTTTACTTTTCTTCATATCTATCATACCTTTCATTAAATATATCTATCATGCTTTTCATTGAATATATGTATGTCTGTATATGTCTATATGATTAAGTTTTCCACAATGAACAATGAATTTTTCCTGCAGTGACATTTGAAGTTTCCAGGAAGAAGATGGGGCCCCATAACAACAACTCCACCCGGTTGATATGACGTCATGATACTGATAGCACTACTACAAGACTTGTTTTGGGTACCAGCTGCACAAGACGGTTCCAACATGGTTAGCTGAAATGATGCACATCTTGTACAACATTCTGGCCAGACCTCCACAAAATACTCAGAGACTATTTGCAATTTTAAAAGACATTGATCTTGAAATTTAACCATCATTTTACTTTCACAGGATCCCCCAGAAAGAGCGTCGCCCCCATGACAGCTGGAAGTAATTCTAGAAATGACATTTCCTCTCCCAGTAAAGTTTGTCCTTGGGTTTAGGGACGTCATTTAGGGGTTGGTTAGAATTAGTATATGGTTGAGGGTTGGGGGAGGAATTTTATAAGTGCAGGAATCTTAAAAAAAAAAAGAGGGATAATTGGATTATGGGATAATAGATTTGTACTTGTGAGTTATTGTTTTTAGACAAATATATTGGTATCGATTCTTATATATTGATACAAAGTTAAATTATGTTGACTATTTTATGCATGCATGCTTCTACCTCTGTTTAAAACATTTTTATGTATTGATATATATATATATATAGTATTGATATATTTATATTTCCCATATTGCATTGTACACTTCTACCTCTGATTAAGATAGTTATATATTGTTTATGTATTGATATATATATTTGCCATATTGCAATGTATACTTGCACATTGTTTATATTTGGAAGTCACATTGACCTCATTTATTGCACAGTTGTTTATTTTCTCAGTCTTCAAGTTAGATAGGTATTGAGAATTATATAGATCAATAGTCATCTAAGTTTGTCATTTATAATTAGACTAATCAGGTTCTTTAGATACATAGAGATTATATTCAGTATAGATAGATAATCTTCAACCTCTTCAAAGAGCTGTAGAAAATGGCCTTTAATCTAATTCAGAGTTCTGTGGTAGGGAGGCACAATCGCTCCTGGCAACACCAATCTATTCCCGAGAGAATGTTGAGCACCAAAGACACTCCACCTGAAGCCTTTCTTCTTGGCAAAACTGGCCTTTGGGTAAAGAAATGCCCATACCTCAACTACTGACAGAGTTACAGAATATCCGTAAATGGATCAAACAGGACTGTCATATCCTGCCAAGACAGGGTAAGATAGTTTTGAAAAGTTTCTTGCCGTTGAAAATGGTATGTCAGTTACGTCAGGCCTTAGCCAAAGTTGGTTGCTTCAACGCTGCAAACGTGACTTTGGGTGTTTGCCCAGGTAGCCAGTTGTCCCTGTGATTTATTACATGTTTTGGAAGTTGTTTGATTGCACTTCCTAATTACTCAGGTAACATTATTTCCCTTCTCAGATCTTCGATGGGATTGAAGATTATATAAATGTAGTTACTTTCCTCTCATGACTTGGCCAAGTTATTTGTTATACAAGACTTAAGCTAGTTAGAATAGGATATTTGTATTTATTGTATATAATTTCGTAGGTTTGTACTTATTGTATATAATTTCATGGTAGGCTTAGAACTCTCTTACTTAAACAAAAGGGGGAGATGTTGCGGGAGCTCCTTCCGCTCCTTCAGCCAATAGCCACTGAGATACCAGCCCATTGGGTCGTGGTTTCTCTCTCTTTAAAAAAGCAGAGGCTGTCCTCCACTCGCTCTCTGGCTTCCGGTTCTGCTTTCGGCTCCTAGACTCCTTTCCTGTTCGCGCAGAGGGGCTGTTGTCTGGGGCGGTAATATGTAAGTTTTTTCCCCTTTGAATAAATAACCATTCTATTAATCATAATTCCAAACTGGTGTGGGATTGTTTGTGACTTACGTCTGTAGGAGTATGATGGAAATTGTATTGAATGTGTAGATTGCTTTTGATAGGATTGCCATTGTTATTATGTTGGTCTTACCTATCCAAGGGCATGGGAAGTCTTTCCATTTTCTGATATCTTCTTTAAATTCTTTCTTCAGAGACTTAACGCTCTTGTCATATAGGTCTTCTACTTGTTTGGTTAGAGTTACTCCAAGATATTTTACATTATTTGTAGCTACTTTAAAGGATATTGCTTCCCTGATTTTTTTATCAGTTTACTTATCATTTGTACAGAGGAGGGCTACTGATTTTTTGAGTTAATCTTTTATCCTGACATATTACCTAAAGTGCTTATCAGCTGTAGGAGTTCCCTAGTAGAATATTTCCAATCACTTATGCAAATATCATATCATCTCCAAATAGTGAAAGTTTGTCTTTTTCCTGTCTGAATTGTATCCCTTTGATCTTCTTTTGTTGTCTTATTGCTCTAGCTATTACCTTTAGTGCCATATTGAATAGATATGGAGATAGTGGACAGCCTTGTCTTATCCCTGATTTTAGTGGAATCACTTTGAGTTTCTCTCTTTTTAGTTTGATGTTGGCTGTCGGCTTGCTGTATTTTCCCCTTATTATGTTTAGGTGTGTTCCTTATATCCCTGTTCTCTCCAGAACCTTTATCCTGAAGGGGTTTTGGATATTTCAAAGGCATCTAATTAGATGATCAAGTTGTGTTTTTCTTTAAATTTGTTTATATGTAGGGCTACATTGAAAGATTTTTTTGTATTAAATGAATCAACTTTTCATATACAATATTTATACATTAAAATATAATTAACCCTTATACAGTCATTACCTGTGCTGGCTAGTTTTATGTCAGGTTGATACAAGCTCGAGTCACCTAAGAGGAGGGAATCTCAATTAAGAATTTTTTTCCATAAGATCTGGGCTGTAGGCAGTCCTATATGGCATTCTCTTAATTAGTGATGGATGGCAGAGGGTTCAGCTCACTGTGGGTGGTGCTACCTCTAAGCTGGTGATCCTGGGTTCTATAAGAAAGCAGGCTGAGCAAGCACTAGCCAGGAAGCAAGCCAGTTGGCAGCACTCATTCATGGACTCTGTATCAGCTCCTGCCTCCAGATCCCTGCCCTGTTTTAGTTTCTGCCCTGATTTCCTTCAGGGATTAACAGCAATGCTGAAGTGTAAGCTAAATAAACTCATTACCCCACAACTTGCTTTTTGACCATGGTGTTTCATCTTTGAAATAGAAACCCTAAGACACTACCGTATTTAGGACTCAAGCTGTTGTTAATAACCTGTACTACTTTTGTTCTTTGCCTCATTTTTTTTAAAAAAAATATAAAAATATTTCTTATTATTTTTGAGATTATAATATAATTACATCATTTCCCCTTCTTTTTCCTTCTTCCAAGTTCTCCCATATAGCCCTCCTTGCTCTGTTTTAAATTCAGGACATCTTTTTAATTAGTTTATATACATATATCTTTCTAAATTCATCATTTTCAGTCTGTATAATGTACTTGTATCTATGTAACAATTCCTAGGATTGCCCATTGGTCTTGGCTAACCAGCGGGTGTGCTCTTCCCTGGGGAGACTGTTTCTGCTGACCACACTGCTCCTTAATTCTGCAGTTCTTTGTGTAGGAATGAGACCTTCTAGACTTTCCCCTACTCACTTGGCGTGTCTATTGATTGTCTCTGTTCAATTTGTGTTTAGGCAGTCATGTTGGTGGGACTTCATGGGTGTAGCTTCTTATATTACCAGGAGACAGGATCATAGCAAATTCCTTCATCCTCTTGCTCTTATATTCTTTCTGCCTCCTCTTTCATTGTTTTCCCTAAGCCTTAGATATGGGAGTGTTTTGTGGATGTGTCCTTTGGAACTGGGCTCTGCACTCAGAAACTATGCATTTTCATCTCTTACGTATTTTTGCATTTATTAAAGCTTACGCTTTCCAGAAACAGACATGGAGACAGAATTTGGTGAGGAAAATGTGTACTAATTATCAGCATTGGGATTAAGGGTCTAGCATTCTTGTTGAGTGCTTACTAAACATGTGTTAGACCCGGATTTGACCTCTAGGAGTCTAGCATTTGTGAAAGGAAGGAGGAGTTTGGTTTGAGAGAAGTGTTGAATTTGCATGCAAAACTGATAAAACTTCTGCCAAGTTCTGGAACAAATGTTGTTCATTAGATTTGTCCTGTATAGGAGCAAAATGGCTAGGCTTTCCTACTGCTGTTGGCTCAGTCACCACATGCTGGGACAGGCCTGCTGTTGAGTGAGACAGTGCTCTGTCCCTGATGTCAACTCTATGGACAGTAGATTGTAAGAGACTCTCGGCTGATTGTATGCCTGACATGTGTACAGCAGATTCCTCTTAAAATACTATTTGATAATTCATCTAATAAATGCCATATCATATTTTAAAATGTAAGTGGAAGTTTAAGTTCACAGGTTTGAGTTACCAACGCACATGCTTATGGGATTAAGACATTTGATGTGGGCCTTTTGTCTATGTTAATATTGTTATTTAATATGGTTGCTTGTTTTATAATCTGACGATTGTTTCTGCTTGCTTAATTTAGAATGAACTTATATATATTTATATATACATACTTTTATATTATTTGTACTTTATATATCTGACATATTGACAAGTATATTTGACATGTATAAAAGTGATGACTACTTGACATACTTTGATTTTCTATAATTGTGAGGATGGTATACTCTACCTGAGATTTAGTTTGTACTTGTTCATAACTCTCCATTTGTCTGATAATGTCTGAACTGTCTACCAAATTGTTTTTTGGATAGGCTTCAAAATTGAGAATTGTCTTAATTCACTCTCTTAATGTCAGATTTGACATTTCCATAGAGAACTCTCTAGGAAGAAGTTTCCTGTGTTGGAGCCCCTCCATCCCAAATACCTGGCAGCTGCTTCCCAAATTACTACACAGAGGTTTAATATTACTTATAAACGCTTAACCAAATTAGCTCAGACTTATTACTAACTAGCTCTTACATTTTAAGTTAACCCATATTTCTTATTTATGCTCTGCCACATGGTGATACTTAAATTAGCATGACATGTTCATAGCCTGCTCTCTCTGCATCTGGCTGGTGACTCCTGACTCCACCCTTCTCTTTCCCATCATCTTTGGTTTGGTTGCCCCACCTATACTACCTTCCTGGCTACTGGCCAGTCAGCATTTTATTAAATCAATTCAAGTGACAGATCTTTACAGTGTGCAAGAGGATTACTCCACAGCAGAACTCTTGTGTTCTAGTCTTTTCTGTTAAATTTTCTTCTTTTTGTAGGTAAAATATGTAATAAACCAGTTTACTTCTAATTTGGAGAACTATAATAAAGATGCAGTGATATAATAACATTTTATTTTCTTTGGTATTTCTTAACTTGTAGCTTGTTCTTTTATATATATATATATTATTTATAGAAGCATTGTGGGGAATAGTGTGGAGTGACTTTTTACTGCACTAGCTTTCCACACCACCTCTCAAGATCTCTCCTTAATTCCAGCCATCTCTTCCCATACCCTCCCCCCTCCACCGAATCCCCGTCCCCTACACCTCTTCCCCCTGCTCTTGTCCCTACTTGACCCCCACGCTATCCATAAAATCCATTTGCCCTTCCCAGGGGGATCCCTGTGTCCCCCCACTCAAGATACTACCACATAGCACATTGGAAATAATGAGACAGTTTTAGTTGGCAGCTTTAGGTAAATACATCCAATTTCTCCAAACTCCACATTTTAATGATCCTAATAGTAGAAATTAGTGGGTGAGTCTATGAGCCTCCTCCCAGCTTTTTGTTTTGTTTTGTTTTGTTTTGTTTTGTTTTGTTTTGAGACAGAGTATCTCTGTGTAACTTTGCTACCTGTCCTGGAACTTGCTCTGCAGACCAGACTGGCCTTGAACTGACAGAGATCCAGCTGTGTACTGGAATTAAAGGTGTGCGCCACCTAGCTCTGTCTCCTGTTTAATATCTTGGATTCTTTGGTCAGATTAATTTACTTCCTAATGTCAAGGATTTTTGATTTCTATAAAATAAGTCTCAACTTTTTGCCCTTGCCATTTTTAGAGAGAACATAAAATAATGGATATAAGAGGAATTGGTGATCTTGTGATCATTGTGGGAACAATAATCTTCTTTGGGCAACACTTTAAATATAGGTTGAATATACAAAATTGGTCTTTGTGTAGTTACACTTATTAATAATGTATGTTGTGCTTGTTTTTGTCATGAGTCCCTTAGTGGGAGTGACAATCAATTAAAGAATTGCCTCTACTGGTTTGGTCTGTGGGCTTGGTTAATGGTTGATATGGGAGGGTCTCTACCTCACTGAGCAGTGCTACACTTGGACAGATGGTCCTTCGTTGTATAAAAAGGCAAGCCTCCTCATTCACAGAATTCCGTGAACCCTGAGGGGAGGGATTTGTTGGTGACATTCCATTTAGGGCTGAGTATTTCAGTATCTCTCACTCTCTGTATATTGTCTGGCAGTGGGTCTCTGTATTTGTTCTCATCTGCTGTAGGAGGAAGTTTCTCTGATGATGGCTGAGCAAGACACTTATCTATGACATAAGTGCAGAATATCATTAATAATCATTTATTGCTATGTTCCTTTATCAGAACAGTAGTATTTGGTTTTACTCTAAGGTCTCTGGGATATCCAGTTTCAGGTTCTTGGTCACCCAAGCAACATCAGGTACTATCAGGTTCTATCTTGTGGAATGGGCCTTAAGTCAAATTACTCCCACAACCCATGTACCATGGTACCATTGTACCAGCATATATAACAGGTAGGCTATCATTATAGATCTAGGGGTTTGAGATTGGGTTGGTATTATGTTTCTCCTTTGATAGCCTGCATAGTACTTTTTGATACCAAGAATACTAGCCCATTGCGTAGGGGAAAGAAGAGGCTCCATGTAGGCACTGGCTTTACTTCTTTGGGTTTAATGAGTTGTGTAGGTGTAGGGGTTGTCTTTAGTAATAGGTCTTGCTCTCACTTTGTGGAGAGCATCCTATGTGTGGCAGTAGATGGCCAACTCACCGGCATGTTTGGAGGTTCCTTGATACGTAATGTCGTGTCAGTCCCCCCTTCCCTCCCCTTCTCCTTTCTTCCCTTTCTTCCTCTCTCTCCCTCTCCCCCTATACATCCTTCGCATATATATTATTGCTTCCAGTTTTGTGCTTTTATGGGATTCCTGTGTGTGCTAACTAATGGGTCTCTGTGTCTATATCTGTTTCTTGCATTCCTTTTGGGACTCTTTTTCTTCTGCTCATTTGTTTTGTACTATTATGTTTTGTTTAAATATTATATTATATTGTATTTATTATATAATATCCCTTAGAAACCTGTTTGTTTTTTTAATGATAGACAGAAAAGGGGTGGATCTGGATAGGAAAGGAAGTGGGGAGGAACTGAAGGAATAGAGTGAGGGGAACCATAGTCAGAGTATATTATATGAGAAAACATATTGCCAATAATAATAATAATAATAAAATAATAAAAGCCAGCCAGTATGTAGCATTCCTCCATTGTCTTTGCTTCACTTTCTGCCCCAAGGCTCCTGCCTTGAGTTCTTGTCCAGAGTTGTGAGATGAAGGAAGTGCCTTCTTCATTCAGTATTGGTCAGTGTTTACTTATAGTGACAGTGAAGAAACCAACACAGAGGTTTGGAAGGATTGTAAGAAAACAAATTACTGTCAAATTTAGTGTTGATTTTATTGTAACCTTTTCATTATAATCTTAGCAGTCAAGTCAACACAAAGGTGCTTATTGTGGTATCTTACTTTTTGCTTGTGGTGTGCATGTAAGTGACACATTCTACCTTCTCACTTGTACACTTTTAGTATCTTGGAATTCTGAGCACAAGTATCTGGAAACTCCATTACTTCTGTTTTTTTTTCAAATATAGTTTTAATATGTATCCCAGGTTGGCCCTGAACTAATGAGCTTGCTTTGTCAGTCTCCCAAGACCTAGGACTACACTCATGTACCACCCCACTCAGCTTTGTTTCTGCTTTTCTATGAATCACTAGTGTTTCTAAAGATTTATATTTTATAATCTAATTTTATGTACGTTCTTTCATGATAGTTCACTAACTAGTAGATAGTGGAACAGAGATTCAAAATCTAAATTTCTCATCTGAATCAGTTGCATCTTCATACAAGGAAAGTAAGGATTTATTTTAGATGACTTGAATTAGGTGTTCCTACTCTGATATAAACTTTTGTCTGGTTACAGTTATATTCCTTGTAGAAACTGAATTTTCTGTATACCAAGAATACACTGTGTGTCTTCCCTGTTTCAGATTGATGTTTTCATCGTTCAGCTTCTCCTCAGTGCCTGTATGAACGTCCATATATGCTCACACATACACACCAAAACATACACATTTTCTCATAGCTGTGGAATTAAATTCTGCCTAGCATTAGTTTGAGCTGCCCTTTACTAAGTGCCGCATTGCTTTTTTGATCATAATTTCTTCAGATCTTTAGTTCTTCATTAATTGCCAGTACCAGTTTGACTCAGTGGACTCTTACTTGCAAGTCCTCTATTTTGAACTCAGATTCCAGAGCTTGACTTATTGAATATAGATTCTTTGTGGTTAGGCTCAACTCAGACCATTCCCAGTATTTTGAGATCTAATGATCTCAGTTTCACTTGTTCTGGACCATATTTTGTATGTTCATTTGTGTATTCAGGAAATGATGGAAGTATCATGTCTATCTAGTTTGTATTTAATACCTGCTTAAGACCAAATAAATGTGGACGAATAGGCCATTCAGTATCTTTCTGTACAATTTATATGTGCTCACACATATTTTGAGCAAACAGGGCAAATAAATTTTCTATTCTGTGTTTTGAAATGCGGACTGGATAAAGATTACACATGGCAAGTTGTTTATAACTTTATTCTATGCAGTAGATTCTCTGTTGGAATCATAGAAAGGAAAAAAATGATAATTGCTTTGTGTAGTTCACGGAATGAAAGTGCAAAGTGAAATGTTTGCATCTCGTTTGTACTGTAACCATTTCTAGGAAACCACATTTAAACCGCAGTGGTTGCCATCAAGTATGCAACCTGTCAGTTGTGTCCCAGTTCACATCACCGTTTTATTCCCTGTAACCTAATCTCCATCAGATAAACTGTGTTGAGTGCACATAGCAGTATATATCACATGTACCAAATCCTTGCTGGCTGAATTTTACTAATGTTTATCTGTGGTCATGCAGGTTATAACTCTGAATTCCTATTAGAAAAACTCAATTGAGAATTTATAATGCTTCTGACTTACCTTCATCAGCTGTGATGCAGCCATGGAAAAATAACTCACAAGGGTAAAGTCTAAACAGGACAGAAGAGTGACAGACCAATTATCTTTACTTCATGCCTACTTGCTTGGTGTGCTCCTGTAGGGGTTAGGGCTACCTGTAGAAATTATTAAATCTCCAGCCCATATGTCATCATCATAACAATGCTCAATGAATGAATTTTAGTGGTTTCATATAAAATAAAAATAGTAATTATTGGTTGCTATTTAATCATGAAATTAAGAAAAAGATCCTCTAAAATTGAATTTATTCTGGAGAAATGGCTTAGTATTAAGAATACTTGCTGCTGTAACAGAGGATCAGGAACTTCAGATCTAGGGAATCTGATTTCTTTTTTGACCTCCCCAGACTTTTTGATGTGTAAGATGCACATACCTCCACTCAGGTACACTCAAATAAAATAAACTAATATATTTTTTAATGTTAATCTTAAATGTGACCTTTGCACCCAAACATACTCTTTATTAATACAGCTACAGTGAAATAATTATATAATTGTTCCATTCAGGAATCAGATAATTTGGGGCTATTGAAACATGACTTAGTGGTTGTGTTGGCTAATTTTATGTCAACTTGACACAAGCTAGGGTCATGTGGGAGGAGGGAACACAACTGAAAAATAAGACCTGGCTGTAGGCAAAGCTGTAGGGCATTTTCTTAATTAGTGATTGATGGGGGAGTGTTACTGTTTTATTGTTGTGAAGAGACACTATGACCAAGACAATACTTAAAAGAAAAAATTTAATTGGGGGTTGCTTACAGTTTTAGATGACATGATCATCATGTCAGAAGCACACAGACATGGGACTAGAGCAATAGCTGAGAGCTATGCATCCTGATCTGCAGGCAGAGGGAGAGGGAGAGAGAGTGACAGAGAAAGAGACAGAGAGTCACTCTGGGTCCAGCTTGGGATTTTGAAACCTCAAAGCCAGTAACACACCTTCTCCAACAAGCCCACATCTCCTAATCCTTCCTCAATAGTTTCATGAAATAGTTACCAAGCATTCAAACATTTATCAGTGTAGGTTTTTCTTCTTGTTCACTCTCAGTTTTTGAGATAGAGTTTGAGTTGCTTTGTAGCGCAGGCTGGCCTCAAACTTGTAATCCACCTTTCTCAGTGTAGTGCACTACCACACATGGCTTTGATATAATTTTTACTATGTGTGATCTAAATATAAGTATTTCCATTGTATATTGCAACCTTTTCTTTCAAACTTTAGAATTAGTTGTTTTCATTCTTGCACATAAGCAGCTTGTGAAACTATAGTTTTAATGCCTTTGGTTTGAGTGGAGCAGAATTAGATTTTTTAATTTTTAAGAAATCATAATTTTATAGTATGCTATTTACTGGAGTGCCATTTATAGAGTATAGCTTTCAGACAGTGAAGTAAGCATAGTTTCTTTTTAAAAGCTTCTTTTTTTGTAAAGTTGTATTTTTAATTAAACTTTAGTCTATTTATAGTTACTTTATACATTTATGTATTTTTCCCTTAGTAACTATCTTGCATTTTAGATGAGAATATTCTGACCTTCTAAATGGCACATACTTACAGTTTACATTAAATTTCACTTTCAAAATTACCTGAAGATTTAAAATAGATGATCATAACTGAGGAAAAGGGATTATGCAGTCTAAGCTAGCTTGGGCTACATAGACAAAGTGTGTCTCAAACATGCACACAGGCCCACACACAAGCAAATACCATTGGCTGATTAGGAGCTAAGTTTAGTTGAGCAAAGAATTTGTGTTTGGTGCTATTCATGCTATAACAACAACAGAAAGCTGTAAGCTCCTAGCTGAATAAGATGACACATGATACTATCATTTGAAGCAGGTAAATAATAAGGTGTAGACATCCACAAAGTAGAGTGGCATCAAGGTAGGAAGTTATTCTCTTTCTTTTGTAGGAGTTCAGAATCTTTCATAGAGTAGGTAGGCTTTGGGTAGAGCTTAATTTATCACTTTCATTCATTCTAGACTGTCTTCTGAAGATCGATGTCTATTTCCTTGAGCTCTTTAATTTTCTTGCCAATTTGGATAAACATGGCACAAATCCAGCAGGGAGGTCCAGATGAAAGAGAAAAGACTACAGCCTTGAAAGGTACATACTTAAATTACTTTTTCAGGAAAATTTCAGTGTGCATAATCAAAGTGTAGAAATATTTAGGTACTCTTTGTTCATTTCAGTTGTAACATAAAAACGTCAGTGCCTAAGCTATTTGCAAGTATTTATTTTGCTCACAGCAACCATTACAATTCCTGAAATGAATCATAGACTCAACATTTCACAGATAAAAGACTTTTTAATGCTCTTCCTGCTCAAGGTCATCATTTAATGGCAAAACAAACACTTTCAAGACTTTTCAATCAAGATCAGTATCCGTATTTTGCTGAGTGGAGTGTCGTCTCATAATCTGGTCTTCCTGTCTTCTGCTATTATGTTAACTGGGACTGGAGATGTTTTGTGCAAGCTGCTCCATATTATTCCCTCAGAAGGAGTTTATCTTAGGTACTGTTGGGGAATTCTGAGCTCTACATGTTTTGTGTTTCAGTTTGCTATCTAATATAATTTTATCTTTAGAGGAAGTTTATTACTCAGCTTTTAACTGGGTAACAAAATAAGAATCAATAATTTGTACTTCTGTTATGCTTAGCATTTGAAATGTCTCCCACAGCCTGCATTGCTGGTTTGAAGACTCTGAAGCCTTCAGGAGGCAGGCTCTTCCTGTGTGAGCCTTAAGGGGGAGGGCTCTTCTGATGGAAGTCTGTGCCTTCTCCTCCGTGATGGGCTGACTTTTCCTAGGATTGTGAGCCAACACATGCTGCAGGAGCTCCTTCTGCTCCTTCAGCCTAAAGCCTTTTAAGATACCAGCCCACTTGGGCGTGGTCTCTGCTGCTTTTTAAAGCAGCAGTAGCTGTGCACGCTCTTTCTTGCTTTGGATTCCGCTTCCAGCTACTAGCCTCCTTTCCTAGTTCTGCAGAGGGCTGTTTATAAACAATTACATTGGTATAGATTCTTATATATGAACACAAAGTTAAATTATATTAATATTGTATGCAACTGTTTAAAACACTTTTTATGTGTTGATATAAATATATTTACCATATTGCAGTGTGTATTTCTACCTCTAATTAAGATACATATATATTGTTTATATATTGATATATATATTTACCATATCGCAGTGTACATTTCTACCTCTGATCAAGATGCTTGTACATTGTTTACATTTGGAAGTCATTGTCCTCATTTATTGCACAGTTGTTTATTGTCTTAGTCTTTAAGTTAGATAACTATTATGAATTATAGATCAATAGTCATCTATGTTTGTCATATTTATAGTTAGACTAATTGGGTTTTTTTTCTTTTCTTAAATTTATTTATTTATTAAATATTCCCACCTCCTCCCCGTCTCTCTTTTCCCTCCCCCTCCACACCTTCCCCTTCCTTTCTAGTCCTAATAGCAGTCAGGGTTCCCTGCCTCATGGGAAGTCCAAGGTCCTCCCCCCTCCATCCAGGTCTATAAAGGTGTTTTTTTAGATACATAGATGTATAGATACATACATACATACATACATATATATATATATATATAATCTTCAGCCTCTTTAAAGAACTGTAAAAATGACATTTAATCTAACTTAGAGTTCTGTGGTAGTGAGACACAATCGCTTCTGCCAACACCGATCTATTCCTGAGAGATTGTTGAGCACCAGAGACACTCCACTTGGAGCTTGTCTTCTTCTTGGCAAAACCGACCTTTGGACAAGGAACTGCCCATACCTCAACCACTGACAAAATAATATCCGGAAATGGATAAGCAAAAACTGTCAAATCTTGCCAAGACAGGGTAAGACAGTTTTGAAAATCTTTTCAGATATTATGTATATTATAGAAATACATTTTTTTTTGTTTTTGTTTTTGAGACAGGTTTTTCTGTAGGTCTAGAGCCTGTCCTAGAGTTCATTGTGTAGACTAGGCTGACCTCAAACTCACTGAGATCCACCTGCCTCTGCTTCCCCAAGTGCTGAGATTTAAAGTTTGCACCACCATCGCCTGGCAGGAACATATATCTTTTAAAGGTTAGGTATATCACAATTGCATAGACTATATTTTGATAATAGTCTGCTTTATCATTTACTTTCATAAAGTATATCCAAGTATGTTATAAAATGTTAAAATTTATTATAGCTTATTGATGTGGGAGGTCCTTCTGTCTATGTGCTGCTTTTATTGATTAATGAATAAAGAACTGCTTTGAGCCTATGGCAGGGAAGAACAGAACTATGCAGGGAAAGCTAGGCTGTATGATGGGAGAAGGAGGGCGGAGTCAGGAAGCCACCGCTGGAGATAGATGTGCTGAAACTTTGCTGGTAGACCATGACCTCATGGTGATATACAGATTAATGTAAATAGGTTAAATTTATATGTAAGAGTTAGCCAGTTAGAAGCTAGAGCTCATGGACCAAGCTGTGATTTAATTAATACAGTTTCTGTGTGATTATTTTGGGGCTAAGCAGCAGGGAACCAATAAGCAGTTCTCCTCCAACTTTATGGAGTGTTTTGAAGTTTTAATATGTTTATTGAGTAGATATAGAACTATTTGTGATAGTTTGAGTTGATTTTGTTAGATCAGGCTGTTTAATAAGGAACATTTCCATTTCTACCACTGTTGTTGAATTTATTGGTATAACATTCATAAAATTTAAATTTGGGGCTCATAGTTTCATAGGATTAGAGTCCATAACCATCATAGTACAGTGTATGGCAACAGGTAGGCAAGGATGGCATTAGTGTTACAGCTGAGAACTTGCATGGATTCACAAGCATGAGACAGAAAGAGCCACTTGGGATGGGTGTTGACCTTTGAAATCTCAGTCCACTTCCAGTGATACGCCTCTTCCAACAAGACCACACCTTGTAATCCTTCTAAACACTTCCACCAGTTCGGGTTAGGTGTTCAGACATACAAACCTGTGGGGGTGTTCTCATTCCAGCCAGCACAGGTAATGTGTTCAAGACTTCTTCCTTTGTACCAGACTTGCTTCAGCTTTAGGAAGTAGTATGCATCATAGAAATTTCACTCACAAATTTGAATTTTGATTCTTTCTCCAACTTTTTGTAATGTGCATTATGCTAATAGTTATCACGTGTTGCTTAGGGTTGTTGAAGACAGACTCTGGGAGTAAAGAAGGCTTTTTTGTCCCAGACTGCAGCATGTTTATTTCAAGTGTGCTCCAAAACTTCCTGTCTCAGGGCAGGCTGTAACTTCGTAATAGGCAAAAAAGAAACAGCACTGATAATGGTGTTAAAAACATTACCACCTTTAGAACAGCTAGAAGGCAAACCATTTCCAACCAAGTTTGCTATCTTTTATCTTGTACCATAAAAACATTTGCAGTGAGAATGAGGAGCCAGAAACTTAGCAATAGACTTCAGTATGATTGTCTCCTCCCCCGTGGCTTACTGCTGGATGCTGTAAATGTGATTTGATGATGTCTTGCTATCTAATGCTTTCTATATGCCACTTGGTATTTGTTCTTTTAGTTTTACTTGCTACATACTTAAAAAACTTATTTGAAACCAAAGTATGGTGTCATAGATCATTGTCTCTATGGAAGACCAGAAATGTGTGACACATTATGGTATGCTGTTGTGGTTCCAGCTGGCCATACTGAGCTCAGCCAGTCTGCCCCGTGAATAACTAAATAGCCAGTGCTGTGTGGTGTTGCTGAGCTATGATGAGGGAAACTTTGGTACATTCAGCACATTGTCAACTTAAGATGTTTTCAACTTTTGCTCAGTTTATCGGGATGAACTTCATTGTAGATTAAAGAACATCCGTTCAAGGATTTAATGCCATTTTCCCTGTAAGCACTGCTTGTGCTAAATTTCATAAATTTTAGACCAGTGAGTGCTCTGCTGCTGAGATGGAGCCCAGCTTCCTGACTCCAACAAACTCTGATGTATTTTTTTTTTCATTTCATTCAGTTAGGACTTTGTAAAAATTTGTGTGACTTACTTTTTTTTTTAACTAAGAAGTTGTTCTAAAATATAATTTGTGTTTAATAATTGAATTTGGGTTTATATTAGAGTTTCCTAGAGGAACAGAAATGATAGAATGTGTCTATATATCATCTGTCTGTCTGTCTATTTATCCATCCCATCTATCCATATCTATCTATCTATCTATCTATCTATCTATCTATCTATCTATCTATCTATCTATCTAAGTGTGTATTAGAATGATTTACTGGCTGTGATCCAATTAGTCTATCAATGGCTCTCTGTGAACAGAAAACCTCAGAATCTAGTAGTTGATCAGTCGAAGGCTAGAGATCCCAGCTGGTCTTCAGTATATACTAGAATCCTAAGGAAGTAGGCTCTAATGCCAGTGAAGGAATGAACTTGCCAGTGAGAGCAAGGGCAAGCAGAGAAAGCAAAATCTTCCCTCTTCCATATCACTATTACAGGTGATCATGAAAAGGTGTGGCCCAGGTGTGATCTTGCCACTTCAAATGATTTAATTAAAAATTTTCTTCACAGAGGTTTTAGTCAATTCCAGATGTAGTCCACAAGGGTGACTTATGGGATGATTCAATGAGTAGAGTTGCTTATGTACAAACCTATTTATCTGGATCCCACAAGGTGGCAGGAGAGAACTACTTGAGAGAGTTGTCCTCTGACCCCTGCAAGCTTGCCTCTATTGGTATGCTCTTGCATGCCTCCCAACCTTCCTTGGTCCTCTTTTTAGCCAGTTCCCTTCCTTCCTTCCCCTTCCTCTGTCTTCTATTAAGATTAAAAAAAAAATAATAATAGGCAACAATTGTTTGTTTGTTTGTTTGTTTTTTACTCAGGGTTTCATTGTGTAGCCCTGCTGCTCTTGAACTCAGGAAGATGTCCTGCCATTGCTTCTGAAGTGCTGGGATTAAAGGAGTGTGCCTTCACGCCCAGCTCAGAATTGGATTTTTTCCCCCCCGAGAGATTTCCTTCGTTGAATTTTAGATTATTGTTATTTTGGTTAATGGTTTGGTTTATATGATTTCCATTTTTTAAAATTCACTGAGACTTATTTTATAGCCTGGAATATCAGCTATTTTTGTGAATGTTTCCTGTGCCCTTTCCAGAGGTATTGACTTGCCCATAGTTCTTTCTCAAGAGATGGAATCCTTTTTCTTAGGTAGCATGCCTATTCATAATATTCAGGTCTTGTTTAGGTAGCCATTCTGTTGAGGTATTGTGGGTGAAGCTTTTCTGTTGTTTCTAGGAGACATAATGTCACAGCAGTCTTTCTGGTCCACTGACTCTTAGAATCATTTGGCCCCACTTCCTGAACGTTCCCCGAGTCTCAGGTGCAGGAGTTGTGTTGTAGTTCTCTCCATTGATGCTGGACTCCAGCATCTGTGGTCTGTTGATCTTTGCATTATGTCTTGTGTTCTGAAAAGAGAAGCTTCTTTGGTAAGGGGCGAGAGCTACATTCATCTGTGGGTGTCAGGTTTAGAATGAAGTTGGGAATTATGCTAGTCTGGCATCTATGACCCCACTAGTCCCAGGTAGTTGGCTAAGTTTCCAGTGACTGACGAGAGAGGGAGAATTAGCATTTCCAGAGATGAGCCCCTTAATTGGCTATCCGATAAAAACTGGTTAGCCATGAAATCCTGTAAACACAGCCATACTAAATGACTCAATGGGCTGTATTTATATACATATATTTATATGTACACATATATTTATATGTATACATATATTTATATGTAGCCACAATAAGAAAGAGAGTGAGCTGGAAAGGCTTAGAGGGATGGGATATAGGAGGGATTATAGAGGGAGAATAGGGAAAGGTAAAAGTGATGTAAATATATTGTAATTTTAAATTTAATTAAAATTAGTAATGAGTACTTAAAACACAAGAGGATGCTAAATAGCTATTTAGTGATTTATATAAATAACTTAGATTGAATTGATACTTAGTATTTTATGCCCTTTTCTGTTTTCTGTGTTCTTGCTCTGTTCATTAATATGAAAAGGTATTGAAACTCCAGCTTTAATTATGGACTTTTTTCCTTTTTGGTTGTTTTAGCTCTTTCTGGTTTCCCTCAACATTGGTATAGATACAGTTTAGGTTGTTACATGCTTCTGAAGAATTTACCCTTCCTCATTATGACATGCATGTTTCTAGTTCTCTCATGTATTTGCTTTTTACCTCCCTGGAGTGTACCTTTTCTAGTAATAATGTGGCAACTACAGATTAAATTTTGATTAGTGTTTATATTTTAGTGTTTCCAGTCCCTTTACTTTCAGTTTTATGTCTTTATGTGTCCTATCATAAAAATAACTCATGAGTTTTTGTGGAATAGCTTTTTTAAAAATATTTATTTATTTATTAAAAATTTCCAGTTCTTTCCCCGCCTCCCTTTTCCCTCCCCCTCCCCACTTCCCCCTCCCCACCTTCCCCTCCCCACCTCTCCCTTCCCACCTCCCCCTCCCTCTCTAGTCTTAAGAGCAGTCATGGTTCCATGTCCCATGGGAAGTCCAAGGTCCTCCCCAATCCATACAGGTCTTTAAAGGTGAGCATCCAAACAAACCAGACTCCCACAAAGTTAGTCCATGCAGCAGAATTAAATCCCAATGCCATTATCCTTGGCTTCTCAGTCAGCCTTCATTGCCAGCCACGTTCAGAGTATCCATTTTGATCACATGCTCCCCAGTCCAGCTGGCCTTGGTGAGCTCGCATTAGATCAGTTCCATTGTCTCAGTGGGTGGATGCACCCCTCGTGATCCTGACTTCCTTGCTCACATTCTCCCTCCTTCTGCTCCTCATTTGGACCTAGGGAGCTAAGTCCAATGCTCCAATGTGGGACTCTGTCTCTATCTCCATCCATTGCCAGATGAAGGTTCTATGGTGATATGCAAAATATTCATCAGTATGGTTATGGGACGAGGCCAGTTCATGCACCCTCTCCTCTGCTGCCCAGGGAATAATCTGGGGATCTCTGCTTGGACCTGGGAACCCCTCTAGCATTTTATTTGGGGTGTGAAGGCCATTTATTTATGCTTTGTAACTGTGTACAGTGTTTAGTTGTGTTGTACTGGTGTACCTTCTGTTCTTTATTTGGCTTGTACTTTCTTCCTTCTTTTATTTGACTAGTTCATTTTTTTATTAAAAGAGTTGACTTTTAGAGCAATTTTTGGGTTATAAAAATTGAGGAACAGTTTAGTCAAGGTTTTATAGAGAAGCAAAATGAATAGAATTTTATACTCACAGAGTTATGTATACTTAAGACCAAGAAATGTGTTGCTAGGCAGTTTCATAATTGTGTAAACATTAGAATGTATGTAGACAAATTTATATGGTATTGCCTATTCCATATTAACTGTTTATGGGGTCTGTGCTTGAAGTGATATAATATAGTGATGACTCAATATGGATGTGTACATATATATGTATGTGTACATTTACATTGCATGAATGGGAAGTGGGGAGAGTGAGATGGGGTGGAGAGGAGAGATGAAAAGAGAAAAATAGAATGAGAAACTGTAGAGCCACTTGGGAGCTTGAAATTCAGGGAAAAGTTCAGAATTCAGTCTTAAATCTGAGTTCACAAGAAAACCTTCATTTACTGGATATAGTTCACTTACATTATTGATCCCAGGTTTATGACTTAAAAGAATACATCTAGCCAGGCTTTGCTGATGCATACCATTAATGCTAGCACTCAGGAGGAAGAGGCAGGTAGTTCTCTGTGTTCTTGAGTTCAAGGCCAGCCTGGTTTACAAATCGAGTTCCAGGACAGCAAGGGATGCTATTTGGAGATACTATGTTGTTGTGGGAGGGTCTTCTTTCTATGTGTTGCTTACATTGTTTGAATAAAGAAAACTGCCTTGGCCTTTTGATAGGGCAGCCCTTAGGTGGGCTGAGTAGACAGAACAGAATGCTGGGGAAAAGGCAATGTGGCAGACACCATGATTCTCTGGCCTGAGATGGACGTAGGTTAGAATCGTCCCAGTAAGCCACGACCCCATGGTGATACACAGATTACTAGATAAGGGTTAAAGCAAGATGTGAGAGTTAGCCAAGAAGAGGCTGGATATAATGGGCCAGGCAGTGTTTAAATGAATACAGTTTCTGTGTAATTATTTTGGGGGTTAAGCTAGCCGGGTGGTGGGATGCAGCCTGCCCCTCTTCATACTACACCATGTTATGAAAAGCTAAAAGAAAAGAAAGAAGAAAAAGAATCTAAAAATATCTTTATGCTAATGTCTATAATAGTGTTTGACCAAGTACCTGGGCACCATAGGTTGACGCATAAAATTAATTCTCATAAGCAGATAATAGACTTGCCATGCATAGCAACATCTCTCTGTCTCACAATTTTCCATATTATTAATGTCTGGCATTGCTTTGCACATTTGTAAAATTTAGGCATCAATAGTCACACACATTAGAGTTCGTTATATTAAGTGCAATTTATTTTTTACTTACTTTATTGTTATTGTTGTTACTTTTACCGATAATGGATTCTAGGGCCTATTGAGTGCCAGACAAGTGTTGTACCATTATGCTACATATCTAGCCTTCAGGGTTTTCACAACGTTTATTGATTTTTTTTTTTGTGCATCCTGGGTTGGCCTTGAACTCAAGATCCTTCTGTCTCAAACTTTTGAGGCAGTGTGCCTGGATCTAAGTTATTGTTAAAGACTCTGTTGTCAAAATATTTTAGGGTTGGAGCAGAGAAGATGCAAGATAAGCATGGTATGCTTTATAACAATAAGAAAGGAAGAAGATCTCAAAACCCTTCAATATCAAGAAGATGAAATCTCATCTAAAGGGAACAAGAGACAATCAAAAGAGTGTACTATTTATAAAAAAAATAAAGGTTGTAGTGTTGGGTTGTTACTTAGAATATATAGTAAGCATTCCTGGGTCGTTTGCTGTTAATAAATGCTGGAGAGGTTGTGAAAGGGAGAAAGTGAGGCTGACTTTCATACCAAAGAGTGACCAGTGATGTGTGTCAGTGTAGAAGAGTGACCAGTGATGTGTGTCAGTGTAGAAGAGTGACCAGTGATGTGTGTCATGTAGAAGGGTGACCAGTGATGTATGTCATGTAGAAGGGTGACCAGTGATGTGTGTCAGTGTAGAAGGGTGACCAGTGATGTGTGTCAGTGTAGAAGAGTGACCAGTGATGTGTGTCATGTAGAAGGGTGACCAGTGATGTGTGTCAGTGTAGAAGGGTGACCAGTGATGTGTGTCAGTGTAGAAGGGTGACCAGTGATGTGTGTCAGTGTAGAAGGGTGACCAGTGATGTGTGTCAGTGTAGAAGGGTGACCAGTGATGTGTCGCAGTGTTCCTTACTTCAGGAGAGAGAGCATGACTCCTTTGCTGTCACCTGAAAGTCAGTGGGACTCCGTCACTTCTAAAGACAGGCTATGCAAAGGAAAAACTGACATCACAGTGGAGAAGCCTGCCAAACCTCATCCAACTGATGAAGGGTAGTTATCAGTGACGTTCTGTGCATGTCATATTCTCAACATGTGGTAAGGACTGTAGTCATCTTTGTGATGCTTCTTCAGAAAACTAGGGCACCACAGGAAACAGACAGAAATGATCTCTTAGGAGAAAATATTAGATACTTTCCCCTTCAAAGGCAGTTGTGAGAAAATACTTGAAGAGTTTAGTGCAGTGTTCTAGGTGGACAAACTTGTAATGGAACTTGTTGTCTATATAGGAAATCAGGTAAGGGGATACACTTTACCATCTTTCAACTTTTCCATCTGCTGGAAATTATTCCAGAAAACAGTTTAAATTTAGTTTATATCTATCTATCTATCTATCTATCTATCTATCTATCTATCTATCTATCTATCTATCTATCTATCTATCTATCTAATAAAACAGCCTTTGGACCTTTTTTGTTGTTGTTTTTGTTTGTATAAAGTTCCCCTGAGTATTCTTGGCCTCAAACTCCCTAGTGCCTCCCTAGTGCAGGGATTAAAGGCATGCCCCACCACACCTGCCTGGCTGCCTTTCTTGACTTGTGAAATTCAGTATTGTGAAGAATAGAAACTGTTTTAGTATCAATTAGGCATTTCTAGTCAACATGTCTTATTTTATTATTTCTCATAAAATGTATTAATATATAATGATATCAGTTTTGCATTTGCAATTAGTTCTTCTATTCACAAACTATAGCTCATTTATAGTAAAATTTTGTGGTCTTTGAAATGTTACATTAATATCTGAAACCTGAAATCGTAGACTAAGGTTAATGAGGTACAAACAAATAGCTATTTTGAAGGGAAAAACTTAGTAGATTATTTTGAGAATGCGAGTTGTGATTACTTAGGGAATTATGATTTGGAAAGTACTTGTGTTGATACTGTGTTAGATCAAAATACAGCATTTTTGGAACTTAAATTTTAATAGCATCATCAGTTAAAACAACAGATAAAATTAATCTACTAGAATAAAGGAATACTTTAAAGCAATTAAAAATACAGCCTTTACTTGTATTCTCAGTGAGCCATGAACCTGAGTAAGTCTCATGTCAGTTCCTGTCACTTTGTTTTTAGATTTGCTGTCTAGGATTGATTTGGATGAACTCATGAAGAAGGATGAACCACCTCTTGATTTTCCTGACACTCTGGAAGGATTTGAATATGCTTTTAATGAAAGTAAGTGCTGTACATTATACACACATATATGTATATGTATAATTTACTTAACAGTGTTTATAGAATCATAGGAAACATATTAGTTACTCTCAACTACCTAACTAGAATATTTTGCAGGATTTTCGGGAGATCAGGACTTATCTTTGTATAGTGAACTCCTTCATTCTAATAAAAGAATTAGGAAACAGTTTTCTGTAGTTGACAAGTCTCATAAGTTAAAAGACAATAATTTGACTTCATTTAAATATACTTTTTTTTTTACTTTGAGCATTCTACTCTAGTATCTAACTAGAAACTCCTAACTGAACTATAAGAGAAAGCCTCATTCTTTAATATGCTATTTCAAATGAGGTGACTAGTAGTCATTATATGTGGCAGTATTTTAAAACAGAGTACCCAGTATTCCATTATTCTTCAGGAAAACATTTGTTTAAAATCTTTTTAAGTTTGGGATAAAATAATCTTTATACCTGAGCCACAATACATGATTATATTTGAAGGCTTTTACTGTTTTGGGCAGGTAATGTGTAGTTGTCATTTCTATCTATTGCGTTTTAGCTCCAAATGGTGATTACTCATCACTGTGTTAGTGTGTCCCCCTTACACTTAACAGGTGTAAGGGACCGCTCTTATTGCCGTGTGTATGTGCGTACTCATGAGTTTAAGAAGAAGATAGTAAAAACTTTGATCACTTTCAGATATTTTTTTTATAAGGAATACCTTATGACACAACATGTATAAGTAGTAATCTTTCATTTCCTGTTCGGGAGAAAGGATTAAAGCCGTTGCCATGCGGGCTGTGTTTCTTCTGGTTACTAGACTCTTTCAGTTGAAAGCAAGGGGCAGATGGTCTGTCTTTTCTCACTGTAAATAGGCTGATAATTAAACCTTTTAGTAAATAAAGTTTAATGTTTTCCACAAGGAGAATTTTTTTTTGGAATACTATGATCTAGATGGCTAATTTAGCATTGCTCATGGTAAAGAAACATATTTTTGAAATATGAGGCATGTTTCAGTGAAGAATATCACACTATGATTCTTTAACATACAGGATGGGAATATTATGACCAAATGCTTACTGGTGCGTGGAGCCCTGTATGCCTCATTTGGACCTTACTTGCTCTGTGTCAGAAAATCCAGTCCAGGAAGGTTTGGATAGTTTCAGCTGGTGTTAGCTCTCCTCCTCCTCTCCAGTCTCCATTGACAGCTTGTCTTAGGGCCTCATAGAAAACTGTTCCTCAAGGCTCTGAACCCCTTCTGTCCTAGGTAACCACACAGTGCATGCTTACGTTCCACATCATTCTGGACCTCCCTATTCATATACATCACAGATGGCAGCTTTGCATTGCTGACTTTCTTTCATTACTATCTAACTTTCTGGAAAATTGCTTAGATTTTCAACATTTGTCTCCCAGGTAGCCGCTAAACTTCTTCAAGTCTGAGGCCATGCTTATGGCATTGTCTGGTAGGTGTTCTTAGTAGCCTTAAAGTAGTGTCAGCTTGCTTTCAAATATTGAGATGAAGATCAAGACTAGCTTTTAAATTCCTCTGATCCTTCTTTTATATACTTAATAGGTTTATTATATTGGCATTTGAAGACAAAAATTTAGGAAGAAATCAAATATTTAAAAAAGTTATAATTATTTATTATAAGTTCCATATTATTTAAGATATATTCTAAATCATTGGAATATTGCTTGTTGTCTTTTAGAGGGGCAGTTAAGACACATAAAAACTGGGGAACCATTTGTTTTTAACTACCGTGAAGACTTACACAGGTGGAACCAGAAAAGATACGAAGCTCTGGGTGAGGTATGTCAAGGATATTGCTGCTTTGCCTTTTTTAATTTGAAGGTTGAGGTATGGCATAGATATTGTTTTACTGCATTTTCCAATTCAGAGTACCAGGAGCAATGGTTTGGACGGTGCATCAGTTTACATACTCTTTCTATAAAACATGATTTCTAAAATCCTTTTTCCTTTTTGTATTTGGTAATTTTCAGTCATTTACTAGAGAAGAATGTTTTTAATTCGAAAACTTCTGCTTTTATACTGACATATCCTTCATATGACTTTGGTATTTTCCAGTAAGTTGTTTATATGGAAAAACAAATTTACACCAAATTTTACCTTTTTTTGGTAATATTTTTTCTTAAAAGATTGAATCTTCTACTGTGCCAGTAAGATGGGCATTTCTTTTAAGTCTTTATTTATTTGATGATTGCTATTAAGATAGTTAGACTGAGCTCTTCTTCTTTCCCTCTAACTTGGTAATGTATTTCGCCTTCAAAAACTGGGTGTTTTACGTGGTCTCACCAAAGAAACCTTTAAAAGTGCCATTTGTAATTTTGGTGAATTTTCATTGGAGCTAAGTATTTCATTTATTCAATATCACATATTTTTAGTAAAACATATATAGACACATTTGTTTAATATGTTACTGAGATAACCACTTTTTCCCCTGAGGGTGTATTGACCTTTTAATATATTTGTTAGTTAAAAAATAATATGGAGGGCATCAAATACGATGAGACAGTTTTTTCTTATGTCTCTTGCATTTCTGCATGTCTGAGGAAGTTTTGACTTTCTGTTCTACAGTCTCTTTACAGGGACATTGTATTATGTTCTCACAGACTTTAAGGGTGGAGAATGTTACAAGATTATAAAGACACCACCCCCTTTCTCTTCATTGGTGGCCAAGGTGGCAGGCTTACTCATGGACTTCCATGAGACCAGATTTGCTAAGCTTATGCTTTTGACTATGGAGTTCCCCTGTGTTCAGTTCACAGGAGAATTCCTGTGCTTCCATCTTGGATCTAGGGTATCTAGAGGAAAGAAATTGGGTACCTGAAACTTCCGCTGTCTGTCTTCTGACCCAGTGGTCTTGTTTTTAACGCAGCATTTCCAGGACTGTGCAGGCTAACTTGTATTTTGGGACAAGGCAATTTCAGGTTAAATCTTCAGCAGTTCTTCACTTCCCATTAGTTTATTCAACTTTTTTTTTTAAATTTTGTGGTAATATAATGGCATCATTTTCCCCACTTTCTTTTTTTCTTTTCAAACCCTCTTATGTATCTTCTCTTGCTCTTTTTCAAATTTATGGCCTCTTTTTCTTTAATTGTTGTTAACAATTTGTTTAATTGTTGTAATCTTGAATATTCTTTACTGTTTGTAACTTAAATGTATTCAGAGATCAGAATTACTTCTGCTTATGTCAAAGTGCTTTCCCATTTCCACTTGAATTATATACTGCAAATTTATGGTGTTTTCATTATAGAATAACTATACAATAATAATCTTATCTTAGGAAAGTGCTTGTATATTTGTTTAAATGGCACTTATATTTTATTCCTTTCTATGATCCATGTTTGTCAGCTCCTTTAGATACGTTGTTATTCTACAAACATAACCATGTGCAATATTTTTACAGGTTTTTTTTTGGTGTTTTTGTGTGTGTGTGTGTGTGTGTGTGTGTAATTCAGGCTGACCTGAAACTCACAGTGTAGCCCAGGCTGGCCTTGAACTTGGAATCTTCTTCCTCAGCCTGTCTAGTACTTGCATAACAAGTGTACCTTACTGTACTTGGTACATACCTATATTATTTAACCTTCTGCTTTCTTTATCTCAAAACCGAATGCTTCATCTTGTATAACGAATCAATCTAATGGGCTGGAAAGATGGATCAGCATGGCAAGGCACTTGCTACTAAGCCTGATTATCTGAGATTGACCCTCAGAATCCATATGGTGGGATGAGAAAACTGACTCCCTCGAGTTGTTTTCTGACTCCACACACTCTTGTGGTATACATGCACGCACACACACACACACACACACACACACACACACCAAACAGGCAAACAAGTAATGTAAGACAAAATTCCACTAGTATAACTTCTTTTATGTGGTCACAAAACTTACAGGATTTAATTTTTAATGCATTTCTTTTTTAAAATTTCTTTTTTATTGCTTTATAAATAATACCATTCAAAATTTCCACTTCCTCTCCTCCTCCCATTTCCCTCCTGCTTCCGCATTTACCCTCTCCCCCTTCCTCTTCAGTCCCAAGAGAGGGCAGGGTACCCTGCCCTGTGGGAAGTCCAAGGTCCTCCCCCCTCCAACCAGGCTTAGGAAAGTGAGCATCCAAATAGACTAGAATCTCAAACAGCCAATACATGCAGTAGAGACAAATCCCAGTGCCATTATCATTGGCTTCTCAGTCAGCCCCACTTGTCAGTCACGTTCAGAGGGTCCAGTTTGATCACATGCCCGTTCAGTCCTAGTCCAGCTGGATTTGGTGAGCTCCCATTAGATCAGGCACACTGTCTCAGTGGGTGGACCAACCCCTCGCGGTCCATAGCAGCATTATTTGTAATAGCCAGAACTTGAAAACAACCTAGATGTCCCTCAATGGAAGAATGAATAAAGAAAGTGTGGCACATATACACATTAGAGTACTACTCAGTGGTAAAAAACATCTTGAATGACATCTTGAATTTTGCATGCAAATGAATGGAAATAGAAAACACTCTCCTGAGTGAGATAACCCAGACCCAAAAAGATGAATATGGTATGTACTCACTCATTAGTGGATTCTAGCCATAAACAAAGGTCATTGAACCTATAGTTCGTGATCCTATCAAAGCTAAGTAATAAGGTGAACCCTAAGAAAAACATATATAGATCCTCCTGGAAATTGGAAGCAGACAAGATCGCCAGGCAAATGTTGGGAGCATGGGGGTACGAGTGAGGTGGGGGTAAGGGGGAGGGGGAGAGAGAAGGGAAAAGGGGAGGATTGAGGAGAGCTTGAGCGAGTGGGATGGTTGAGATGGAGGAAGGACGGATATAGGAGCAGGGAAGGAGATATCTTAAGTGAGGGAGCCATTTTGGGGTTGGCAAGAGGCTTGGATCTAGAAGGGATCCCAGGTGTCCACAGGGATGTCCCCAGCTAGGACCCTGGGCAGTGGAGGAGAGGGTGGTTGAATGGCTTTGTCCCATAGTCAGACTGATGACTATCTTGAATATCACCATAGAACCTTTGTCCGGCGACAGATGGAGATAGAGGCAGAGACCCACATTGGAACACTGGACTGAGCCCCTAATGTCCAGTTTAATGCATTTCTTTAAGAATTTTTTGAAATTAAAGTATAATTACATCATTTTCCCTTCCCTTTCCCCTTTCTACCTTTTCCCATGTATTCCCCCTTGCTTACTCTCAAATTCATGACCCATTTTCTTCAATTGTTTTTATATATATAAATATATATATATATATATCATACATTTATATCCCCAAATATGTGAATGCAGGCTAAGCTGCATCATTTCTTAAATCATTATTTCATTAAGTCAGTGTTTCATAGATCAACAAATCCCTGGGCTTCACATACCAATCAGTTTTCTCTCCTAGTATGTTGACTACAAGCAGGCATCACTTGTTCCATAGAATTCAGTGTATCTCAAAGCCTGGGATAGAAAAGGGAAAGTCTTCTCATTGCAGGATTTGTTTATGCCATCTTGCCTTTTGGTTTCATGTTTGAAATACTTGTTTCATTGATAATTCGCTATAGAAGATTACTAACTGAATTCCATTTCCTGTATTTAGCTAATGAATTGTATAAAGTCTAGTTATATATCATAGTGACACAGTTGTCACTGTAGTGAATGAGTTTGTTTGGAATAACTGTAGAATCCAATGTTTCTGTAGGCACACTTTCCCCTAATTAATTCCATTTCTGAGTCAGGTCTTCAAATGCAGTGTAATCAACTTCCTGTTCTTCAGCCACACCTTGTTCTTTTTTTTTTTTTACGTTAAATGTATCCTTTTAAAAACAGTCTTCTTTCATTTTAAGTACCTATCCCAGTTCCTACTCCCTTCCCTCCTCCCACTCTCCCCACCTTTTCCCCACTCCAGGCCCCCCACTCACTCCTCAGAGAGAGTAACCAAGGCCCTCCCCCCTATATCTAGGCTGAGTAAGGTATCTCTCCAAAGAGAATGGGCTCCAAACCACCAGTTCAAGCACTAGGCATAAATCCTGGTCCCAGTGCTAGTTGCCCTACTTGCTGCCCCAGCCACACAACTGTTACCCACATTCAGAGAGCCTAGTTTGGTTCTATTCTGGTTCCCCTACTGTGAGTCAGTGAGCTCTCATTAGCTTAGGTCAGCTGTTTCTGTGGGTATTCCCATCATGGTCTTGACTCCTTTGCTCATATTATCACTCCTCCCACTCTTGGACTGGTCTCTGGAGGCTTGGCTCATTGCTCAACTATGAATCTCTGCATCTGCTTTCTTCAGTTGCTGGATGAAGGTTCTAAGATGAAAATTAGTCACCAGGTCCATCTGATTACAGGGGAAGGCCAGTTCAGGCACACTCTCCACTAATGCTTAGGGTCTTAGCTGGGTTCATTCTTGTGGATTCCTGAGAATTTCCCTAGTGTCAGGTTTCTCATTTGCCTCATAATGGCTCCTTCAATCAAGATGCCTCTTTCCTTGCTCTGTCCTTCCAGCATCTCAACCATCCTATTCCCTCATGTTCTCCTCATCCCTCCCCTTTGCCCCTCTGCCTTCCCTTCTGCCCTCCTTCCCCCCTCCCAATTTTCTCAGGAGATCTTGTCTATTTTCACTTCCCAAGGGGATCCATGTATGTCAGTCACTCTTAGGGTTCTCCTTGTTACCTAGCTTCTCTGGGTTCATGGGCTATATAGACTGGTTATCTTTGTTTTATGTCTAACATCCACTTATGAGTGAGTGCATACTATGTTTGTCGTTCTGGGGCTGGGTTACCACACCCAGGATGCTGTTTTCTAGTTCCATCCATTTCCATGCAAATTTCAAGATGTCATTGTTTTTTTTCTTTTTTACTTCTGAGTAGTACTCCATCATGTAAATGTACCACCTTTTCTTTATCAATTCTTCTATTAAGGTGTGCCTAGGTTGTTTATATGTTCTGGCTATTTGAAATAATGCTGCTATGAACAGAGCTGAACAAATGTCCTTGTGGTATGAGTATGCATCTTTTGGTATATACCCAAGAGTGGTATTGCTGGGTCTTGAGGTAGATTGATTCCCAATATTTGAGAGACTGCCATACTGATTTCTAAAGTGGTTGTACAAATTTGCATTCCCACCAGCAATGATGGAGTGTTCCCCTTACTCCACATCCTCTCTTGGCTTAAGCTATCATTGATGTTTTTGATCTTAGCCGTTCTGACTGATATAAGATATATCTTAGAGTTGTTTTGATTTGCATTTTCCTGATGGCTAAGGATGTTGAGCAATTCCTTAAATGTCTTTCAGGCATTTGCAATTCTTTTGTTTAGAATTCTGTTTAGATCTGTACCCCATTTTTTGATTGGATTATTTTGTATTTTACGTCTAGTTTTTGAGTTCTTTGAATATTTGGAGATCAGTTTTTTGTGTGATGTGGGATTAGTGAAACTTTTCCCATTTAGTAGGCTGCCATTTTGGCTTATTGACTCTATCCTTAGTCTTATAGAAGCTTCTCAGTTTCCAGAGGTTCTGTGTCTGTATCTTAAGTTGTTTTGAGAAGTCCTTCCTCCCTCAATACAAGACCCCTTTTGGAGGTCTACATGGATTGTCATCATCCATCTGTTAGAGGATCTCTTTGCTTTCATGCCATTCTCTGATTCTTCCTTTTCTCCTCTCCCGTTTATGTAAAAGTAACCTAAGGAAAATTTAAGATCAGTGCTGTTCAGTACAATTTAAAATACAAAAAAAATGAGATAGCCATCCAGTGCTGGTAACATAACTCACATGAGTCTGGTGGGAGCAGAGAACTGACTCAAAAGTTCCTCCTTCTGTAGTACTTACCACTCACCACTTTATTTTGTTTATTTTTTATTTTAATATTTATTTGTTCTAACAATATATGTATAGGTGTTTTGCCTGTATGGATATGTGTACTATGCCTTTAGTACCTGCAGAAGCCAGAAGAGGACTTGGATTTTTTTGAACTGGAGTCCAGACAGTTGCTAGTTTGAGTGTTGGGAATTGAACCTGGGTCCTTTACAGGAGCAGCAAATGCTATTAACCACTGAGCCATTCTCCAGCCCCCTATATTTATTTTTGTGTATTTTAAGCATTTTACACAAATTGTGTTCTCATGATATTTGTTGAATATTAAATTATTACTATGCAAATATATATAAATTATTGTTATAGATTTTATGAAATTCTAAGGTTAGAAATTTAAATAAAATAATTTGATTTCTTATTAGAAGAAAGGAAGTTACATTTTTTACCATTTCTAAGGCCAAAATTTAAAAATAGTATTTGTTTTTGCTCCCATTAAATATCTATAAATTCTAAACTATCTGTTGCTTAAAGCTTATTTGAAAAATAAAGTTCACCATAACCTTCATGGTTTTCCAATGATCTAAAAGAAAACCCTTGTATTTTTTTTTTTTTACTATTTTCTTATTGAATGCTGAGTTTTGCCTTTAGCTGATGGCTACTAAGTATTTTTCATCTATATCTATTTCTCTCTTAAGGAGTCTGTCACAAGTCATATAGCACACACTGTTTTTAAGGCCTGTTTCTGAAATGCTCTACCACTTCTGTATAAATTAAATGTAGTGTACAAGTAAAGGGAACTGAAGTGCCAGTTCATTTTCTGAATGTAGTGTCATGACACATAGAAGAATATATTCAGCTACATTTTTGTAGTTTAGCAAATGTTTGTTGTGCTAATACATGTAGATTTTTGTGCTGTACATATAAGGCTTGAGGAATATATAGCATTTAATAATGTTGGCTTCTTTCAATTTAGAAAGGGCTGTCAGCTTACATAGGAAGAAGACTGTTTGGAAAGGATTATGTATAAAACAAAGGTCTGTAGTGTGTCGCTATTGGAATTGAATGTGAAGAAATAACATTTTTGTGAGACTTAGTCAGAATGGAGAGGCTCTCATGCTGAGTGTAAACAGGAAGGTAGAGGATGTTTGTCACCTGTGAGACTTTTCTTCTTCGGCATCAACATTGTGTCACTGCTAACTAGTTGTGTTAGAACAGGAAATTTCACTTTCTTGCCTATTTTGGACCTTTGCATTTTCTTTAATATGTATCTTTACAGCTTCTGTAAGAATCAATAAATTGTCGGTGTTGCTGTTGTTGCTGTTGTTGCTGTTGTTGTTGTTGTTGTTGCTCTTCTTCTTCTTCTTCTTCTTCTTCTTCTTCTTCTTCTTCTTCTTCTTCTTCTTCTTCTTCTTCTTCCCTTCCTTTCTTCCTTCCTTCCTTCCTTCCTTCCTTCCTTCCTTCCTTCCTTCCTTCCTTCCTTCCTTCCTTTCTTTCTTTCTTTCTTTCTTTTTCTTCATTTGTTTTCTTGAGACAGTGTTTCTTTGCAGCTTTGGAAACTGTCCTGGAACTACCTCTTGTAGACCAGACTGACCTGGATCTCACAGAGATCTGCCTGTGTCTGCCTCCCAAGTGCTGGAATTAAAGGCGTGTGCCACTACTGCTTGGCTGCCAATGTTCTTTGTAAGAAAATAAAAAACAAAAAACCCTGCGATTAGGTAATCGTACAGGTCTCGCTCTTTATTAAGGGACAGTACAAAGTACAATACTGGCAGAAGCAACTGAGGTCATAAATCCCTCCCTACCCTAACCTAACTGGTAAACTCTTTTGTAAAATCCTGGAAAATAATTGAAAAAAATTACCCCGAAAGAAGATTTATTAAAAACTGTAGGACAGTTGGATCTTACAGGAATGTTTATGACTCTGTTGAGGTGTACATATGAAGAAAAGTCAGGAGCAATGCAACGTTTATTTTAATACTTAAGTATTTAAATGCAGTCCACATAATGATCTGATTCTCAACCTGTGGGTCGTGACTCCTTGGGATTGAATAACCCTTTCACAGGGGTCATATATCAGATATCCTGCACATCAGATACTTATTTATTCACTTATTTTTAAATTATTATTTTATTTTATTACTTTAAAAAAAATACCAATCCTAATTCCCACTCTCTCCCCTTTTCCTCCTCCCTCCACATACCCGCTCCCTAACCCCACTTCAATCCTAAGAGAGGGCAAGGCACCCTGTCCTGTGGAAAGTCCAAGGCTTTCCCTACTATATCTAGGTTGAACAAGGTGTACATCCAAAGAGAATAGGATCCCAAAAAGCCAGTACATGCAGTAGAGACAAATCCCAGTGCCACTGTCATTGGCCCCTGAGTCTGTCCTAAGTGTCATCCACATTTTCAGGGATTAGTTTGATTCCATGCTCCTTCACTCCCATTAGCTCAGGCAAATTGTCTCAGTAGATGAACCCCTCATGGTCTTGACCTTCTTGCTCATACTCTCACTCCTTATATTCTTCAACTGGATCTTGGGAGCTCAGTCCAGTGCTCTGATGTGGGTCAATCCCTCTGTTCCCATCTGTTGTTGGACTAAAGTTCTATGGTGATATTTAAGATAATCAGTCTGACTACAGGGCAAGGCCAGTTCAGACACCCTCTCCTCTATTGCTTAGGGTGTTAGCTGGGGTCATCTATGTAAATTCCTGGTAATTTTCCTAGAGCCAGGTTTCTTGCTAACCCAATAATGGCTCCCTCAATCAAGATATCTCTTTCCTTGCTCTCATATCTGTCCTTCCTCCATCTCAACTATCTCATTCCCTCAAGTTCTCCCCAAACCTTCTCTTCTCCTCTTCTTCCCCTTCTCCCCTTCCTTCTACCTCTGCCCCCATGCTCCCAAATTTTGTCAGGCAATCTTGTCTGTTTCTAATTTCCAGGTGGGTCTATATATGTTTTTCTTTTGGTTCACCTTATTGCTTAGCTTCTCTAGGATCATGAACTATAGGCTCAATGTCCTTTGTTTATAGCCAGTATCCACTTATGAGTGCCTACATACCACATTTATTTTTTTGGGTGTGGGTCACCTCACTCAGGATAGTATTTTCTAATTCCATCCATTTGCCTGCAAAATTCAAGATGTTATTGTTTTTTAACCCTGAGTAGTACTCTAATGTATAGATGTGCCACACTTTCTTTATCCATTCTTCATTTGAGGGGAATCTAGTTTGTTTCCAGGTTCTGCTTATTACAAATAATGCTGCTATGAACATAGTTGAACAAATGCTTTTGTATTATTATTGAGCATCTTTTGTGTATATTCCCAAGAATGGTATTGCTGGATCTTGAGGTAGATTGATTCCCAATTTTCTGAGAAACCCCCACACTCATTTCCAAAGTGATTGCACAAGTTTGCATTCCTACCAGCAATGGATGAGTGTTCCCCTCACTCCACATCCTCTCCAGCATAGGCTATCATTGCTGTTTTTCATCTTAGTCATTCTGACAGGTGTAAGATGGTATCTCAGAGTTGTTTTGATTTGCATATCCCTGATAGCTAAGGAAGTTGAACAAGTCCTTAAGTAACTTTTGGTCATTTGAAATTCTTCTATTGAGAATTCTCTGTTTAGTTCAGAACACCATTTTTTCATTGGGTTATTTAGAATTTCCTTGTCTAATTTGTTGAGTTATTTATATATTTTGGAGATCAATCCTTTGTCTGATGTGTGTTGGTGAAGATCTTTTCCCATTCAGTAGGCTGCCTTTTTTGTCTTATTGACTGTCTCCTTTGCTTTTCAGAAGCTTCTCAGTTTTAGGAAGTCCCATTTATTTATTGTTGCTCTTATTGTCTATGCTACCGGTGTTATATTTAGGAAGTCGTCTCCTGTGCCCATGCATTAAAGACTATTTCCCACTTTCTCCTCTATCAGGTTCAGGTGATCATATTTACATTTAGGTCTTTAATCCATTTAGACTTGAGTTTTGTGCATGGGGATAGATATGGATCTATTTTCATTCATTTACTGGTTGATATCCAGTTATGCCAGCACCATTTGTTGAAGATGCTTTCTTTTTTACATTGTATAATTTTGGTTTCTTTGTGAAAAATCAGGTGTTCATAGGTGTGTGGATTAATATCTGGGTCTTCAATTCGATTCTATTGGTCAATGCCCCAGTTTTTATGCCAAAACCAAGCTGTTTTCATTTTTCATTACTATAGCTATGTAATAGAGTTTGATGTCAGAGATGGTAATGCCTCCAGAAGTTCCTTTATGTTTTGGTTATCCTTGGATTTTTATTTTTTTCATCTTAAGGTCTGTGAAGAATTTTGTTGGGATTTTGATGGGGATTACATTGAATCTATAGATTGCTTTTGGTAGGATTGCTATTTTTACTATGTTGATCCTTTCTATCCTAAAGCATGGGGGATCTTTCCATTTTCTGGTATCCTCTTTAGTTTCTTTCTTCAAAGACTTAAAGTTCTTGTCAAAGAGGTCTTTCACTTCCTTGGTTAGTGTTACCCCAAGATATTGTATGCTATTTGTGGCTATCGTGAAAGGTGAAGTTTCTCTGATTTCCCTCTCAGATATTTTTATCCTTTGTGTATAGAAGGGCTACTGATTGAGTTGATCTTGTATCCTGCCATATCACTGAAGGTATTTATCAGCTGTAAGAGTTTTCTGGTAGGGTATTTGGGGTCACTATTATATCATCTGCAAATAGCAAAAGTTTGACTTCTTCCTTTACAATTTGAATCCCCTTCATCTCCTTATGTTGTCTTATTGCTATTGTTAGAACTTCAATAACTATGTTGAAGAGATATGGAGAGAGTGGAAAGCCTTGTCTTGTTCCTGATTTTAGTAGAATCATTTTGAGTTTCTCTCCATTTAATTTGATGTTAGCTGTCGGCTTGCTGTATATTGCTTTTATTGTATTTAGATATGATTCTTGTATCCCTACTCTCTCCAAGACCTTTTTCATAAATGGGTATTGAATTTTGTCAAATGCTTTTTCATCATCTAATGAAATGATCATATGGTCTTTTCCTTTCAGTTTATTTATATGATGGATTACATTGATGGATTTGTGTATGTTGAACCAGCCCTGCATCTCTGGGATGAAGCCTACTTGATCATGATGGATTTTTTTTTTATGTGTTCTTGGATTCCATTTGCTAGTATTTTATTGAGAATTTTTGTATGGATGTTCATGAGTTAGTTTGGTCTGTAATTCTCTTTCTTGGTTGAGTCTTTGCGCAGTTTCGGTATCAGTGTAATGTAGCCTCATGAAAAGAGTTTGGCAATGACCCTTCTGTTTCTATTATGTGAAACACTTTGAGGAGTATAGGTATTAGCTCTTCTTGGAAGTTCTGCTAGAATTCTGCACTAAAATCATCCGGCCCTGAGCTTTTTTTGGTTGGGAAGTTTTGATGACAGCTTCTATTTCTTCACGACTTACAGGTCTATTTAAACTGCTCACCTGGTCTTAATTTAATTTTGGTATATTGCATCTGTGTAAAAAAATTGTCCATTTCTTTTACATTTTCCAGTATTGTGGAGTACAGGTTTTTATAGTAAGACCTAATGATTCTCTTAATTTACTCAGTGTCTGTTGTTATGTCCCCCTTTTCATTTCTGATTTTGTTAATTTGGATGTTCTCTCTCTGCCTTTTGATTAGTTTGGCTAAGGGTTTGTCAATCTTGTTGATTTTCTCAAAGAACCCGGCTTTGTTTAATTGATTCCTTGTATTTTTTTTATTTTGTTGATTTCAGCCCTCAATTTGATTATTTCCAGTCTTCTACTTCTCCTGGGTGAGTCTGCTTCTTCTTCTTTTTTTTTTCTAGCACTTTCATCTGTGCTGTGAAGTCACTAATGTGAGCTTTCTCCGTTTTTTTTAATGTGGGTACTTAGTGCTATGAACTTTCCTCTTAGCACTGCTTTCATAGTGCCCCAAAGGTTTGGATATAATTTGCCTTCATTTTTGTTAAATTCTAGGAAAACTTCAATTTTTTCTTTATTTCTTCCATGACCCAGGGGTGGTTCAGTAGTTGACTGTTGAGTTTCTGAGTTTCCATGAATTTTTAGGCTTTCTGGGAGTAGTATTGTTGTTAAATTTTAACTTTACTCTATGGTGATTCGATAAGACACAGGGGGTTACTCCATTTTTTTTTTATATTTGTGGATGTTTGCTTTGTTACTGAGTATGTGATCAGTTTTTGAGGAGGTTCCATGAGGTGCTGGATAGAAGGTATATTTTTTTCTGTTTGCGTGGAATGTTCTATAGATGTCTGTTAAGTCCATTTGATTCGTTACATCTTTTAGTTCTCATATATCTCTGTTAAGTTTCTGTCTGGTTGATCTGTCCATTGGTGAGAGAGGAGTGTTGAAATCTCCTACTATTAGTGTATGGGGTTTGATGTGTGATTTACGTTTCAGTAATGTTTCTTTTTCACATGTGGGTGCTCTTGTGTTAGTGGTATAGATATTCAGGATTTGGACTTCATGTTGATGAATTGTTCCTGTTATGAGTATAAAGTATCCTTCTCTATTTCTTCTGATTGATTTTAGTTTGAAATCAATTTTCTTATGCATTAGGATAGCCATATCCCCTTGTTTCTTAGGTCCATTTGATTGGAAAACCTTTTCCCAACCCTTTACTGTGAGGTAGTGTCTGTTTTTGAGGTTGAAGTGTGTTTTTTTTGGTAAACAGCAGAATGGTGAATCTTGTTTCATATCTTAGCCTGTATCTTTTTATAGGTGAATTGAGTCCATTGATATTAAGTGATATTAATGACCGGTGATTGTTAACTCTGGTGTTTGTGTGTTTCCCTTCTTTGGGTTATACTGGTGTGGGGTTTCAGATTTTTGTGTTATTGTGGGTATATTTAGCTTCCTTGGTTTGAGGTTTTACTTCTAGTACTTTCTGTAATGTTGGGTTCGTGGATACATATTGTTTAAATTTGTTTTTGTCATGGAATATCTTGTTTTCTCCATTGATGATGAAAGAAAGCTTTGCTGGGTATAGTAGTCTGCACTTGCATACGTGATCTCTTAGTGTCTGCAGCACATCTATCTAAGACCTTCTGGCTTTCATGGTTTCTATTGAGAAGTCAGGTGTTATTCTAATAGGTTTACGTATATATGTTACTTGACCTTTTTCCTTTGCAGCTTTTAATATTCTTTCTTTATTCAGTATGTTTTGTGTTTTGATTATTATATGGTTACGGGACTTCTTTTTTTGATTCAGTCTATTTGGTGTTCTGTAAGCTTCCTGTACCTTCATAGGGATATCCTTCTTTAGGTTGGGAAAGTTTTCTTCTATACTTTTGTTGAATATATTTTCTGTGCCTTTGAGATGGAGTTCTTCTCCTTGTATCCCCATTATTTTTAGGTTTGGTCTTTTCATGGTGTCCCAGATTTCCTTAATGTTTTATGTTAAGAATTTGTTGGATTTAATGTTTGCTTTGACCAATGAATGAGTCTATTTCCTCTATTGCATCTTCAGTGCCTGAGATTCTTTCTTCTATATCTTTTATTCTGTTGGTAATACTTGTCTCTGTAGTTCCTGTTCATTTACCCAGATTTTCCATATCTAGAATTTCCTCGATTTGTGTTTTCTTTATTATTAAAGAAAGAAATAATAATAATATTATTATTAAAATAATAATAATAATATTATTATTATTAGTTATCCTCTATTTCAATCTTCAAGTCTTGAACTGTTTCCTTCACCTGTTTGATTTCTTTTTCTTGTTTTTTTTTTTTTTTTGTGGGGGGATAGCTTTGAGAAATTTATTAATTTCTTCCAACTTTTTGTTTGTCTTCTCTTCCATTTCTTTAGGGAGTTTTTCACTTCCTTTTTAAAGGTCTCCATCATTTTCATAAAGTTAGGTTTAAAGTTGTTTTCTACTTCTTCTGGGTTAGGATGATCCAGTCATCCTGTTTTGTTTCTACTGGATTCTGATGTTACCATGTTGCTTTTTAGGATGTTGCAGCTATTCCTGCATTGGCACCTACCCATCTCTTCCTTCAAATGAGGCCGGCAGTGCTTTTGCGTTTTGATTCAATCCTTGCTGTGGGTGTCTGAGCACTTTGGAATTTTTCTTGTTCTGCCCTCTCTTAGGTCTGCTCAGTATTGGAGCAATCTTTGTTGCAGGATTCCATGGAGCTAGCAAGCGAAAAGACAGGTTTGGGGGCGTGGTGGGTTGGGGAATAGTCCAGCTGCTGGAAAACTCCCTGCTTGTTCGCCAGAAAAGCTGAGGGAGTTGGGGAAGGGTTCCTGTGTTTTGTCTCACTGGGAAGGGGCCAGAGAGTGGGGTGTCCAGCTGTCTTGCCCTGTGGCTGCTGTTTTCATCTCTTAGGTCACCTCAGTATTGGAGCAAGCTCTGTTGCAGGGTTCTAAGTCCTTTCAGGTGAAAAGGCCATTTTGGGGGTGGGGTGGGTTGGGGGATAGCCCAGCATCAGGAAAACTCCCTGCTGGCTGGCTAGAAAAGTGGAGGGAGTTAGTGAGGAGCCCCTGGGTTTGTTCCACTGGGGAGGTCCCAGAGAGTGGAGTGTCCTGCTGTCCAGCCCTGTGGCTGCTGACTTCCCTCTCAGCAGTGGAGCAAGCTGTGTTACAGGGTTTCAAGAACCTAGCAGGTGAAAAAGTGGGCTTGGGGGTGGGGTGGATTGGGGGATAGCCCAGTGGCAGGGACACTTCCTTCCCTCTTAGGTCCCCTTTGCACTGGAGCAAGCTGTGTTGCCCACATCAGATATTCACATTATAACAATTACAAAGTTACAGTTATGAAGTAGCAATGAAAATAACCTTATGTGTGGGGATCAGCACAACATGAGAAACTGTAGTAAAATATGAAGGCATCAGGAAGGTTGAGAACCACTGCTTTAAAAAGCAATCTGAATTTTAAAGAGAAATGGCTAATTCTAGCTTGAAGCAAGAAATGACTGTTGTCAAGCTTAGCATATTTTTTAATGAGATTGTAAGAAATCTTCACGACTGCTTGTTCTTTTCAAGCTTCAGAAGAATAAGATAAACTTAAAAATAACAATACAATAGCCCACATAGCAAAAAAGAAACAAAAAAGAACAGCCCCAAAGCCCACTCCCCCATACCCCCAAACTCACCAAAGGATATAAGTCATGAGTAGTTCATAAAGAAAGAAATGCAAATCATTTTAAACATGTGAAGTTCTGTTTAACCTCATGTACAATGTTGACTAGGCTTTACATAATCAGGGCTTTCAAGTATTGTTGGCAGGAGTGTTGATGATTAAGTCTTATTAGAGTATTGATTGCTACTATCTTAACAGAATTATTACACAGGCATTTTCCCTTTGGTATGAGAACAGGGAAAAAGCTAGATTTATTGTGCAAGCCTGAGAAGGTCTCAGTATTCTATTGCTGGAAGTGAGCTACAGGGGCCTCTTTGCCAGAAGCAGAGAAGCCTCTAGTAATGAAGGGTGGTCCCCCAACTGACAGCAAGCAAGATCTATTTCTCAGTATTACCACTGTAGTAAATGGGTTTCACCAATCTCTTGGCAGTAGACAGTTTCTGCAATATCCAATTAAGAGTGCAGCTGTCATACAAGTCTTCACTTGTTTGGTTAGAGTTACTCCATGATATTTTATGCTATTTGTGGCTATTGTGAAGGGTGTTGATTTTCTGATTTTTTTCCCCAGCCCTTTTATCATCTGTGTACAGGAGGGCTACTGAATTTTTTTTTGGGGGGGGGGTTAATTTTGTATCCTGCTACATTGCTGAAAGTGTTTATGAGTTGTAGAAGTTCCTTGGTAGAATTTTTGGGATCACTTATGTCAACTATCATATCATCAGCAAACAGTGAGCGTTTGACTTCTTCTTTTCCAATTTGTGTCTCCTTGATCTCCCTTTGGTGTCTTATTGTTCAAAGACCTCAAGAACTATATTGAATAGATATGGAGAGAGTGGACAACCTTGTCTTGTTTCTGATTTCAGTGGAATCTCTGGCAGTTTTTTTCCATTTAGTTTGATGTTGGCTTGCTGTATATTGCCTCAATTTTGTTTAGGTATGTTCCTTGTATCTCTGCTCTCTCCAAGACCTTTATCATGAAGGGATGTTGTATTTTGTCAAATGCTTTTTAGGCATCTAATGAGATGATCATGTAGCTTTTATTTTTCAGATGGTTTATATGGATTATGTTTACAGATTTCTGTATGTTGAAACATCCCTGCATCTGTGGGATGAAGCCAACTTAGTCATGGTAGATGATGGTTCTGATGTGTTCTTGGATTCAATTTGTCAGTATTTTATTTAGTATTTTTGCATCAATATTTATGAGTGAGATTCGTCTGAAATTCTCTTTCTTAGTATTGTCTTTCTGTAGTTTGGGTATCAGGGTAATTGTATAGGGCATTTAAAAGGTGTGGGAGGACCCAGCCCAATGCTGGTGGTGCCATCCCTGGGCTAGTGATTCTGGGTGCTATGTGAGAGCAGGTTGAGTAATTCATGAAGAGCAAGCCAGTAAGCAGCAGTACTCTGTGGCTTCTGTATCGGCTCTAGCCTCCAGCTCTAGTGCTGCTTGAGTTGATGTCCTAACTGCTTTCAGTGAGGAACAGTAAAATGGAAGTACTGTCAAAAACCAGCTTCAGCAAAACTTGTACGTTCCATAGTAGGAATGTGAGGATTAGAATTATTAGGCAAAATGAACAGAGATCTAGAAGAAATAAGAGACAGAAATACAGTGTTGGGAGGGACATTCAGTGAATACTCTTCCACATGCTTATATACTTTGCTCCAAAAGGGGAGTGGGCCTGCAGGCAACAGACTTGGTTTGCATGACACAAGGAATAGACTTGAATCCTCTGAGCTTTGGTTCAGGTGGAGTGATCTACTTCAACACTCAGAATGCCAATTAACCACACCCTATGCCAGAATCTCTTGTTTGTAGCCTGTTGTTAACAACTTTTATGAGAACAAAAATAAGCTCAAACTCTCTGACTTTTGGACAAGGTGGAATGGGCTCACAGCTCTGTGTGCCACAACAAAGAATGAGTGAAATAATCCTTTCCCTGCCTGTCTTGCTTTGGTTAAGGTACTTCATCACCATAATAGAAGTCCTGTCTAAAATACCGGGGCCCTAAGGGTGTGGTTGCTGGGCAATTGCATTTGGGATTTTGGAGGGAATGGAATAGCTAGGTGGGTGTTGTGATAGTCTACTCTGTGTCTCCCATGCTTTACGTATGTATGTCTTGTATCAGCTGAGAATACAAGGCTTTTAGCTGAGCACAGTAGCTCATCCTTCTAATCCCAGCATGTGGGAGGTAGAAACCAAAGGACTGCCATAAATTTGTGGCCAGCTTGGACTACATAATAAATTGAAAACCAATTTAGGTTAGAATGAGACCTTGTCTCAAAAATCCACCACCATCACTGCCATCACCACCAAACAACAACAAAATTCTAGACCTGCTGTTTCTTTGAACCATATGTCAGAGGTATAGTTGTAAATGTTGTAAATGTGCATTTTTGAGGGACAAAGAACATGCTTGTGTTTTATTTACCATAATAAAGATTCCCAAATGCTGTATCCTTGTAACAGCTTCTCTTCGGTTTTAGGGTTTTAGATTATCGTCCTGGAGATTAGGAGCTAGAGAACCAATGCAAATAAACTGGTGCTGTGCCATCATTAGCGCACGGCCTTCATTTTATGTCATTGACCCAGGATTCTGTTCTGTGCTAGCATGCACAGAGCAGTAAAAAACTGAACAACCTCTAAGTAGCAGATAATCAGATCTCAGGCCCTTCAGTGATGACGGAGTCTATGATGTGCTTCTTAGTAATCCTAAGTCATTCTGACTTTTCACTTCTACTTGCCACTGGACTTGGATTTTAGAGAATGATGTCTCTGGATTTTATGTGGACATTAACTTGCTCATTCTTTTTAGATGGTTAGTACTATCATTCATTCCAGTGTTTAAGTCAGAAATGTTGTTGCTTCAGTCCTTGATGATTACCATGTCTTGTCATTTGAACTTCTTAACATACTGTCCTTCTCTGTCTTCATTTGCAGTAGTTTAGCTGCAGTTTATATAATCTCTTAATTAACTTACTTTAAGTTTTACTGCTCTGCACTGAATTGTGTTCCTAACTTCAAATTCAGAGTGCAATCTTTCTTTAAATTGTGTTCAGAGGTGGATTTTAAAGAGCTTAAGTAAGTTAACTTAAGTAAGGATGGTGACAGAGGTTTTTCTCTCCATGTGTGATACTCGAGTAGTGGTTATGTGGGGCAGTGAGAAGGTAAAAATACACGTTGGGGTGGGGAATGGAAGCATGGAAGGACTGAAGAACTTTAAAGAAACCCCAAAACAAAAAGCTCTTCATTGGGAACCAAATTAGCCTGCACCTTGGTCATGAACTGCTGAGCCTTCAGAGATGTGAATTCTGTTGTTTCACCCTTTATGTCTATGGTATTTTTACTTCCTTTCTTGCCCTAATCCCAACTCACTCTATGTTTGAGCTATATAAACCTACTGACTTTTAAAAAAATCTATCATACTGTTTTATATCTCTGGTACTCTTCTCAGGGAAAGAGCATGTGGCTGTGTGTTTTATTACTCCATCAGTTTGAGGATATTTATTGATCTTTCAGTCTTAGTTCAACCTTTAATAATGGTTTCTTTGATTTGTGTAGGATAGACTGGCCCCTCTCACCCTCATGTCTCATATGTGCTTTTAAAGCAGTTCTCCTATAGCATGCACAATGTTTTATTAGTTTTCTTATATATCTTCTCCCATTACTAGATGTGTCAGGACAGGAGACCACAACACATTACAGCTTTATGGGTAGATGGGTAGTCAGGGTTCTATATGTGTATCAGCACACACCTACACACTCACCTATTCACACACACACACACACACACCAACTCACACACACCTGCACACACATACACCTACATACACACCTACACAAACATACCTATACACACACCTACACACACACACACACACACAAACACACACCCCTCACATGTATACACACAGACTGAGAGGGGAGGGAGACTTGTTTTCTGTGAAGTCTCAGTAAAGAACTGTAATCTGAATTTGAAACCAAAATCTAAAGGGTTTATCTCTGTCAGCATTCTGTTCTCTGTGATGGGTGCAAGTTCATTTTGTTAAGACTCTTACTGATTGGTTGAAGCCCACCTATGATATGGATATTTGTTTTATTCAAAACTTACCAAGTTAATTGTGAATCCCATCTAAAAACTCCCCCAAAAAACTCCCACAATAATGTTTTATCAAATATTTGCACATTATGGGCCTGCCAAGTTGACTCAGAATTAACTGGAGAGAGAGTACTCAAAGATGAAATTTTTAAAATTTATCTTCTATTGCATGTATATTAATAATGTGTGTAGGCATATCTGCCAGAGTGGGCACATGGAGGCCAAAGGATAATTTTTTACAGTTTGGTTCTCTGCTGCTGCATTTATTTGAGTTGTAGGGATGGAACTCAGGTCACCAGACTTGCATTAGTGGCTGGCAAATGACTTTACCTACTGAGTCATCTCAGCAGCTCCCACTAGGATATCATTTTGTCAGAGTGTGCTATAAGGCCCCACACAGTAGCTACTATTTTATTCCTACCAGAAGCTCACCATTCGGTTCTGTGTAATAGCTTTCCACACACAGAAACAAGGTGCGTCTATATTTCAGCCCACCATGGCATGACAGACATGTAGCAAGCCTCTCTTTTCTATTATAGCCAGGAACACTTCTGTCTTTTCAGTCATTGACGTTGGTGTTCCAAGATGGCGGGAGTGGTGTATTGGATAGTTAATAGCCGGGCAGAATATGTTCCCTGGAAATTTCGCCTCAGATGCTATTGTTGGCGGTAGACACAACCTGAAAACTAAGAGGTATATTCTTAGCACTCAATTCACTTATAAGAAGTTAGTGCATTTATCTTCATAGGTAATACTTAGTATGATCCCACCATGATGCTGCTCAGGTTTGTCAGGATCTAAAGCCACGGTGGTCTTGGCAGAGATACTGCCTCATCACTTCCAGCTTCTTCTATAATTGTCTGAAGACAGGCACTGCTGTTTTTTCACCCTGAACCAGTGTGGTGCAAGGTATCTTGACTGCATCCCTGCTTAATCATTCACTTGCCTTCGGCTACTGTTTCTTCTATTTGCCATGTATTTATTCTTCATTTAATTTATTTTTTTACAGTCTGACCTAAGTTTCCCCTCACCTATCTCCTGCTAGTCCCTCTTCCCTACTTCCCCTCTGCCTCCCACCCCATCTACTCTTCCCCATTTTGTGATTGATTTTATTCCATTGTTCTGCCTGTCTGTTTTTATGCCAACACGATGCAGTTTTTTTATTACTATAGTTTTGTAGTAGGGGCTTGAAATTAGGGATGGTGAAACCTTTGGAAGTTTTTTTATTGTACAGGATTGTTTTAGCTATCATGTTTTTTTTTGTTGTTGTTGTTGTTTTTCCATATGAAGTTAAGTGTTGCTCTTTCAAAGTCTGTAAAGATTAGTTTTGTGATTTTAATGGGGATTTCAATGAATCTGAGAATTTTGTGGAATCTGTAGATTGCTTTTGGTAAGGTGGTCATTTTTATTATGTTAAGGATACAGATCGACGAGCATGGAAGATCTTTTTATCTTCTGATATATTCTTCATTTTCTTTCTTCAAAGTTTATTTGTCTTATACTTTCACATCACAGTTCACCATTTAAGGAAGTCAGGACAGGAACTCAAACAGGGTAGGAACATGGAGGCAGGAGCTGACACTGGACATGAAGGAGGGCTGCTTGGTTTAGCCTGCTTTGTTATTGAACCTTTGACCACCAGCCCACAATGGGCTCAGCCTTCCCTTGTTAATCACTGATTAAGAAAATGCCTTACTGATGGATCTTAGGGAGACGTTTTCTCAATTTAAATTTTCTTTTTCCAGATGACTCTGGCTGTGTTAAGCTGACATAAAATCAGCTAACATGGTGTGTGTTAGTGATCAGTTCTCACTGATGGCTGTAGCTCCCCCTTGTCCAGGTAGGTTATCAATCAAGAAAGTCTCCTGACATGTTTACTTGTTGGTTCTAGCATACTCTCCTTTTGGAAGGTAATTATTTGATGGATACCAAGATGCCCTACTTTTACAACTTTTGAAATTCCCTTAAAGCCACTCGTCATTTTCTTCATGACCTCAGAGTTCAGTTTCCCACTGTTCCACCCATGGAGTCAGCATACATGTAAACCTTAGGGTTTTTATTGTTTAGTTCTTCTGCCACTGCAAGAATGATAACATGCAGTGAAGCTGTTTCTGCTGTCCCATGCCCTAGTGAACTGGCAGTTGTCAAACAGTAAGCCTCTACCTTAGACCTTCCCTCTTCATGAAGTGTTTTTCTGATGCTAAGGGTAGAATCCAGGGACAACACATGCTCCGTAAGTCCACAGCCACCGACTATGTCCCCAGCCCTTTGTTTTTGACAGTAGTCTTGCTATGCAGACTAGGTTGGTCTTGTAATTCTATTTCTGTCTCCCAGGTGCTAGAATTACAGACACGCATCACAATACCAGCTCAGAAAGGTTTTTGTCTCCTAGGAGATACAAATTCTAGTCAAGTAATGTCTGTGTGGCACTAGAATAAAGGTATAGGTGACTCCAAAATTTGTCCTAAGAAAGAACTGACTATGTGCTTTTGAATAAAAGTATGCTTGTGTGGTTGGCATTTCTATAGAAACCATTGTACTTTCTTTTTTTCATTATTTTTTAAATTTATTATTAAACTATTTACATACCAACCAAAGTTTCCCCTCCCTCCTCTCTTCCTGCTCCACTACCTCCTCCTCCCATTTACCCCCTACCTGCTCCCCACTTCTCTGTCTTCACTTAGATGGGTCCTCTTTCTTCACTTGGATGGGGTAAGGCCTCCCATGGGAATCAACAAAGCAAGGCACAAGTTGAGGCAGATCCAAGTCCTCCCCCACACATCAATGCTGAACAAGGCTGAACAAGGCATTCCACCATAGGGAATAGGGTCCAAAGAGCCAGCTCATGCATCAGGAACAGGTGGTCCTGGTCGCACTGCTAGGGGCCCCACAAAAGACAAAGTTACACAATTTTGTCGACTCCCTAGCTCTCTGACCAGGGTCCTTGAGCTCCCACAAGCTCAGGTCATCTGTTTCTTTGGGGAAGTACTGCCTTCCTACAACCAGGATGTACTGGCATAAGCCTCCACATTATGGGTGTTTGAATATTATTTTCTTTAGTTTCAAAGGCAATTTTAAATTCAAGAACAACCAACTATTGCCTCCAACAAGTGTGTGTCATGTTGTGACATCTGGTAATTTTCTTGTTCAAAATCCCAGCAGTCCTTGGTTGGCAGCATACATGGGTCTTTGCTGTAAGTTCCACTTTGCATGAATTCAGGATGTGGACACTTTCAAAATTATGTCTAAGTGTTGATCATAGGAAACAACGACATTGATTGACTTTTTGTAATTCAAAAATAACCTACTGTTGTTCAGGCCTCCTTTACATGTGTCATTTTTTCATACAACTTTATGGATAGAGGTTAGCAGTGTTTCCCAATAGAGAATATATGCCCTTTGTAACCACAGCAGCAGCCAAACACCAGTTTTGTTTCACGTTCAGTTTATAGGGAAGAAAAATATAGCCATTGATGCTTGCTTAGAGAATATAACCAGTGACTCCTGTCTACAGCTATTCTCCTTAATAATGTTTGTTCAGGGCCTTGGGGGTTTTGTTGTGTTACCAGTCACTCTTTTTGGTTGTATGTGCCACCATGCTATGTTTATTAGTTTTGGATTATTTTCTAGTTCCTGATACAGTTAGATAATTAATATACTATATTGTCTGATTTCACCAAATCATGACAGCAGTCTAATGAATTCAGCTTGCCATGGTCAGAACAGCAAATTGGAGCTGTCATATGTAAGCCTGAATAGACCTTGACTCTGTTGTGATAAACATCAAGAGAAAGGTGCTAATAGAAGCATGCTTGAGCATATAATATATCTTGAATATTCTCTCCTGCAAGGAAAGGAAAGAAACATGAAAAAGAAAAAAGATTTGCGACATTAATCACTAAATTTTGTTCATCTTTGGAGTGTTTTTTTCACCACAGTTGATACTATATCAGAGGCAGCTGGGACTGTAGTGTCTCCTTACCGAGGCCTCAGGAGCCCATTGTTTGTCCCTATGAGACATCTACTGTTTTCATAACATATCTAGGACTATCATACATCAAGTTCTTGGAATGTATACTTTAGCTTCCTAAATATTACTGATTTAAACTCTAATATCTTATTTTTAATCACTCAGGTAGTTGAATGGAATTTCAAAATAATAATCTGAATAGATTATAATTACTCTGTATGAATTTATATTGTCTGTAGGCAAAACTTACTCATCTCTTAATCTATAATTTATAACATTAGGTTTTGAAACAATTCTACACCTCAGTAATAAATTTCCAATCGTAAACACAATACCCAGCAATACTTTTAGGTAAAGGATACAGCTGCATCTTGTACCATCTCTTTATGTATTCTAATTTTCATTCAGGCTTTTATCTTAATTCCATTCCATATCTTCCCAATCTAACTACATCTCATAGAAATGTTTTATGTAGACTGTCCATTGATCTGTGCTCTGGGATCTTAGAAAATTTTCTTTTTCTTTACCACCAGGCTATTGCCTTTGCATGTGTATATTACCTTTAGTAGCCAGTCTGAACTAAGGGACTCAGGTGGTCCTAGCAGTTGTTGCTCTAGTTGTCATACTATTGGCTTTGATGAAGTGCAGATGGACTCTTCAATATTGTTCTTTCCGTCTGGCTTCTTAGGTCTGTTCAAACTGTGGTAAATAGTTTGCTTTCATTTGGGACCCTAGTGCTATGGGACTGGCAGAGCTTCCCTTTGGTCCACCAGCCTTTTATAACACTACCATAAAGGTTTGATACCACAAAGTTTTTATCCACTTTTTCTTCTTGGAACTGTTTAGAGACTAAGCACAAACTGAGACTACCCATTATACATTCCTTTTTCCGCTTCCCCCACCCTCCAATGCTGAAAGAGCTGTTCTATGTCCTTTAGCATTTGAAAGCCCAGAAGAAAAGAATTTAGGTGACTCATTTAATATAACTATCAAACTATTTTTGATTTTGTAATAATATTTGATGAGAGTACATATAAAAGAAACCTGTGTATTATCACAGTTCTTAAACTCCCTAGGTATCATGAGTCAGTCCAGCATGACAAGTCTGCTAGCTAGCTTTCTGTCAACCTAACATAAGGTATAATCACCGGTGAGGAGGGAACCTCAATTGAAAAAATGCCTTAAAAAAATGGATCTATAGGCAGGGCTTCAGGGCATTTCTTAATTAGTGATGTGCGAGGGTGCAGCACATGTTGGACAGTGTAGCCCCTGGACACCACCACATTCTGGGTGTTGTATGAAAGCAGGCTGAGCAGACCATGGGGAACAAGCCAGTAGGCAGCACTCTTCCATGGCCTCTGCCTCAGCGCCTGCCTCCAGGTTCCTGCCCTGGGTGAGTGAGTTCTTATCTTCAGGAACTTTTGATGTTGAACTGTTATATGGTAATATGAGTGAAACAATTTCTTCTTCTCTCATTTTTGCTTTTGGTCACAGTATTTCATCACAACACAGTAGAAACCCTAACTCACACAGCTTAGTAAGTACTTCAGCGGTATTCTGTCTAGTTTGCAACAAGGACCAAGAAATTTCTGTTTTCAGAAAGAAGGTAACTTTATTAATTTGATAGTTTAAGCAGTGATAATTTAAGCAGACTTGTAATTCTGGCTCCCAGCAGTGGGAGGGTGGAGACAGGAGGATGTTTGGGGCTTTGTAGCCAGTCACTATAGTTGTATCAGTGAGCTTCAGGTTCAGTGAGAGTCATTGTGTCAAAGAAAAATGTGCCTAGGGCCATTGAAGAAGACACCTGGCAACAAACTTTGATCTCTGCACACACATTTGGTGTGCACCCCCATGCACATGTACACATGTGCGTGTGCGGACACACACACACACGCACACACACACACACACACACACACACACACACACACAATCTCAATGTTTTTTCTTTACATCCGTGGAATTTTGTTTTGTTTTTGCATTTTTTGTTTTGTTTTACTAGTTTTTGTTTGTTTGTTTTTGATTTTTATTTTTGTGCGTTTTTTCAGAGGAGGAAAAAATGAACATGAAGTTGGTGTGTAGGGAGATGGAGGTGAAAGACCCCCGGAGTTGGGAGACTCTCACTCAAGTCGTGGGATAACATGACCCCGAAGTACTCACGAGAGACCATCCTTACTGTAATCACACGAGGTTTATTGATAGGAACCAGAGCGCTGGAGCCAAGACTCATATCCCACGCAGGGGTAGAGGAGTTTGACCCCGAGTAGCTGGGAAAAGGGGTATTTAAGGGAAGAAACCACAACCCAAAGGAGGTAGGGAGGGAGTCATTGGAAGATTCCGAAAATACCAGTGATAATCACAAGGGGGCAACTTCCCATTTCTCAAGATTGTTCTTCAAGTTATAGTCTAACTGTGGTCAGCCAGTTCCTGAACAAAGTCACTGAACTGGCCAACCTAGATTTTTGGCTCTGCTCTTCCTGCTAGGGGAGTGGGTCTGGATTTATCCTGGTCTTTCAGAGGGATCTTGGATAAGATGGGGAAACAAAAACATAATCAAAATATATTATACAGAAAACATTTTTAAAAGATAAAATATATTTCTGTATTGCATAGACTGCTAAAGAGAATACTACAGAAATTCTGATCTGTATTTTAAAGATCTTTTCATGATAGCTCTAAGTGAAAGAAGGGAGTTATTCTTGTGTTGAAGATTTAAGGAAAGCAGCCTGGAGAGATGGCTCAGCGGTTAAGATTTAAGGAAAACAGCAGTTTCTTAAAGCTAAGGAGTAAAGTGTAGGTGGAGGATTCTGGGAAACATTCTTTGCTTATCCATGGAGGACTGATGGATAGTGGGAGAGACACAGAAGCACTCCGAGTAGAGGTTCTGAAGGTACCGTACTTAAGAAACAATTAGCTGTAGTCTTAGGGAACAGCTGCATTCCCCTTAAAATATTTTGGAAATTTATTTTACATTCATCACTTGCTCTGAAACCATGTGTATTAGTTACTGTCTATTGCTGTGATAAAACACCATGATCAAGGCAACTTACTAGAAGGAAAAGGGTTATTTGCCTTACAGTTCCAGAGAGTTTTGTTCTGCCCTGATTGCAAATGGCAGTTACAAAGACAGGAACAGATGCAGAGAGCTCACATCTTAAAACTCTAAGCACAAAAGAGAGAGCATACCCTGGGGGTTGGGTGGAGCTTTGAAACCTCAAAGCCTGCCCCCCAGGTGACCTGTTTCCCCCAACAAGGCCACACTTCCTAAATCTCACCAAACAGCATCACCAATGGGAGCCTACTGTTCAAATGCCTGAGAGTGTGGGGAGCATCTCATTCCAACCACCATCCTGTAAACATAGCTTTGAAATGTTCCTACACAGATTTTATTTATGAGTAAACAGGGCAAAAGAGAGGTAAAGGGACTTGCTTTCGAACAAACATCCAGTGGATTTTATTATAACATAATTTTTTTTTCAAATTTAATAGTTTTCATTGTGACTCATTATGTTGGGTAACTTTCTCACAGTGACAAAGTAGATAGGTTTTGTCATAGACAAATTGCCTGAGAAAACAATTTAGAAAGATTCATTTTGCCTCATGGTTTCAGAAATATCAGTTGGTAGTTTTTTGATTCTGTTGCTTCTGCCCATTTGCAGAGTTAAAGTAGCTTATCATATTTGAGACAATCTAATAAAACAGAATGATTCGCCTCATGTTAGAACAGACGTTCTCAACCTGTGGGTCACAATCCGTTTGGCAAACCTCTGTCTTCAAAAACATTTATATTATGATTCATAACAGTAGCAAAATTACAGCTATGAAGTAGCAACAAAATATATTATGACTGGGATTCACCACAAATGAGGAAGCATATTAAAGGGTCGCAGCCTTAGGAAGGTTGGGAACCACTATGGTAGATAGAGGCAGACAGTAAGAAAGAAGCCTGAGATCAGTGCTTCAAGGACACACCGCCCTTGTTGACCTATGGACTTCCACCTGTCCTTACTTGGAAAGGTCCCAGCACCTATCTAAAAAGGCCATAGTTCAATCCGTCTGTGAAACAGTGCCTTCATTAGGTCAGAGCTTTAGTTACCTCGCAGTGATGAAATCCACTAGCTGGGGAACTGTCAGTCAACACATGAACCATTTTGGGTCCCTTTTATATTCAAAATGTAACATGCATGGAAAACTTTCACCTAGTAATGTAGTTAAAAGGAATTTTGCAATATTTTAGCTTAGTATTGCAGCTATGTAGTATGCAATTTTTATTTTAATGTAGTTGTAATTTTTAAATGTTTAGGATAGTTTACTCATTATAATCCTTTAAATGATTATACCTAATACGGTAAACTCTTTCTGTGAACTAAGTTGAACATTTAAGAAGATCACTATGTCCCTCAAAAGTAATTTTTAGCAAATTAGTTTTTTATAATTATCTTTTAGGATGATTTGAGTAGGTACTATTTACAATTAACTTAAGATAATGGCTTTTTATTTTTCCAAGAGAATGTAGATGATTTGTCATTTACAAATTATATTAACACTATTATACCTGTTCTTATACAGAATTAACCAATTTTGGGGGGTAAAAATTCCAACAATGATCTTCTCTTTGTTTTTCATCCTGAGAGTATTGCTTTTGTTTTCTGAGATACTTTTGTGTTTTCTCTTCCTCCCGTATGAATATTTTTGCAATTACACAAATTGCATCCCTTATTCCTTCAAAGTCTGTACTGGAACTTTCAAGTGCTTACTGCTTTGACAAAGGAGATGGAATTCCTTCCTTAGATTAAAGATCTTTGACGCAATTGCCATTTTATGTCATACTTCCTTTATTTAATTTTTCTCTAAGAGTTCATAGTGGATGGATCAGCAGGAAAAGGAAGTTAACAATAGACCTGGTAACCTGAGTCTGAGTCTCAGAAACAACATGGGAGAAGGACATGGAAGTTGCCCTTTGACTTTCACAGGCATACCATGGTACTTTGTACACCCTGTTCTGTACAATAAATTAATAAATGTAAAAAGTAGCCAACATCTCATAAATCCATTTTTAAAAGTTTGCAGTCCTTTGATATAAAATTATTTAGCATAATTTGATCATTTTGTATAATCTCTATTAATCAATTTATTATTTTCATTATTAACCTAATTCATAACTCATTCACAATAAATGCTTTAGCCGTATAGGATACTATAGAGTTGTCTGTTTCTTTCCCATGAGCTGAGCATATTCTCACACTCTTTCATTGCCTCTGTAAGATAATGAAACTGGAACAAAACAAATACATTTCCAGTGAAAATGAAGTTGGATGCTTGGAAAGATTAAATAACAGCAACTCATGAAAACTGATTGGATTGAATTAAGTATATATGTAATAATTATAATAGATTGCATATGTTTAGGTATATGTGTATATAAAAATTAAATGGATTTTTTACTTAACATTTTGCAAGTGTTTACTAAAGTATTTTAAATTTGTTCAATCTCACTTTAAAGACACCAGAAATCATAGATGACCTATCATGTGTATGACATTTACAAAAGGTAACCACTCCCTGTTTTAGATAGTAAAATGTCTTTCTGTCCACAGTAGAAGAATGGTAAATGATTGCGTGTGTATACGACATTCACTCTCTGCCATAACCATAGCAACAGAGAATGAATTTGTCCTTTGACTATTATCACCAAAAGCAAAGAACATTCATGAAATACTTTTCAGATAGTGGACAGTATCTTGGATATGCAACATAGAGTTCAAATATGAATAAACTGATGAGACAGCGTTCAAAAAACTGATATCTAGGATCTGCTCAAATCTATAAGACATTATTCTAGAGAGGAGAATCCTGCACAGAAGCAAGATAAATAAAGTATTTCTCTAGAAATATGTACTATTTGTTTTGAATTTGTGGCTGATTACTAATTAGTGTGTTCACAGGAGTAATTTAATAACCATAGAATAAACCTCTAGAAAGAAACAGGCTTTACCATGAGCTAGTAATTGTTCTGTCTTCACCAGAATGAAGTAATCTTGTAAAATATATTAAATTTGATATTCCACAGGAGAATCTTGCTAAATTATCTAAATTAAGCCTAGAGTAAAAGGCCATTTAAGAAGTGCTTCAAAAAAGAAAAAAAAAAACTTAAAGAACAGAAAAGAAAGTGAAGAAAAGGAAAGCATTCTCAAAATTGCCATGCTGTATCCAAGTAGCTAAACCATATTCATTACCCCAGAAAAAAGTCCTAGCAATACAGTATAGCAGTAGCAAGCATAAAACTCAGTGTTGCTAGCCCAGTACAGAAATCACCAGACATGTGCAACAGAATCATATAACCTATGACTGTAATAAATAGGAAAGACTCAAGTTAAAGTGATGTTAATATTAAAATTGTGTGTGTGTGTGTGTGTGTGTGTGTGTGTGTGTGTGTGTGTGAAATTTCACTATGCAATTAGTCCAAGAAGATAGAAAACTATGAAAACATGATAAGGGACAAGACAAGATACATTCCAAAGTCAGACTTTAGATATGAAAAGAAAATGTACTAATGCGGTTACTAGTGAAGTTGATACTGTTGAAATAAAGAGTGGACAATGTACAGGACAGGAGCAACAGCTACCCCAAATAAAGCCAAAAATGAAAGAGGAGCAGAACTGTGGGCAGTGTCAGGGCACCTTAGGTATGAAAACAAGTGCTATGTAGACTTTGTGTAGTGACAGGAGTGCCATGGCACACATGTGGAGACAGGAGGACAAGTGTCTGCCATGTGGTTCCCAAAGATCAAACTTAAACTGTCATTCTCTGTGGCATGTCTTTCTATATGCTTAGTAGTCTCACTGACCCCCTTCTGGGATTGGAATCTGAGAAGGAAAGAAAATAAATGACAGGAAAAAGATTATTTGAAAAAATAATGGCTGATTAAGAAATATAAATGCACAGTTATAAAGTGTTAGGTGTACTCCAAGCACATGCCAAAATCTTCATGAAGGACAACAGAATAGAACTGATAATGACCAATGGTATGCATTCTCTTTTATGTCTTTTAAAGTTCTGTATGATGTATTTGGTTGCATATTCTTATCTCCCAATTCCTCCCTGAAAAATCCCACCTTTTCCACCTATTCTAATTTATGTCTTCTTTTTCCCAAGCCCATCAAGCCCCATTTGTGTTGACCATATATTCTTGGGTGTGTTGCTGTCCTCTGACCACTTCCAGTTTAGCTGGTGCTATACTCTTAAAGAAAACTACCATTCCTTCTCCCAGCAGCTGCCCTCTGCCAATAGCTCCTTGGCTAGGGGTGGGACTTCATGCCTTGAAATACTGAGATTTGGTCTGTCTTGAGGTTGTACAGGTCTTGTATATTCTGTCATAACTGCTGTTAATTTTTTTTTTTTGGTAAATTTTATTAAATTATAAAAGTTTCCATTTCCGCCCCCCCTCCCAACACCCTCCCATTCCCCCTACTCCCCCCCTTCCTTCCCCTCCGTCCCCCAGGGCAGTCAGGGTTTCCTGCCCTGTGGGAAGCTCCAGCTCCCTCCCCCTCCCTCCAGGTCCAGGAAGGCGAGCGTCCAAACAGACTGGATCCCCAAAATCCAGCATATGCAGAGGAAACAGGTCCCAGTGTCATAGTCAATGGCTTTTCAGAAAGACCCCGGGCCAGCCACAGTCAGAGAATCCGGCCAAATTCCGAGAATCTGGCTAGATCACGTCCTTGTTCAGTCCCAGTCCGACTGGCCCTGGTAAATTCTCATCAGATCCGTTCCCTTGTATCAGTGGGTGATAGCATCCCTCGCAGTACTGATTTCGTCTTCCATGTTCCTCCTCCTTCCGCTCCCCCTCCGGACCTCGGGGGGCTCAATCCGTTGCTCCAATGTGGGCCTCCGACTGCATAGCCGTCCTTCGCCAGACGAAGGATCTATGGTGATAAGCAAAATATACATCAGTATGGTCATGGGCCACGGCCGATTCAGGCACCCTCTCCTCTGTCCAGAGAGCAATCTGGGGGATTTCTCCTTGGACCTGGGATCCCATATATAATCAAGTCTCCTGTAAACCCTAAAATGGCTCCCTTAGTTGAAATAACTGCTGTTAATTTTTATGTGCAACTGGCCTGCTGTGTTTTGAAGGTACTGTTTCCTTGTAGTCATTCACTGGTTCTTTTAAAATCTTAGTGTTTCCTTTTCTGCAGTGATCCTTGAGCCTTGGCAGGAGTGGGTGTGATTTAGATTTTCCATGTAGGGTTGAACATTGTATACTGCCTTATTCTCTAGACCTTTGCCAGCTGTGGGACTCTGTATTAATTGTATTAATCACCATTACTGCAAATAGAAGCTACTTCAATGAAGGTTGAGATATTCATTGATTTATGGATATAATAATGAGCCATTAGGAGTTAATTGAACACTTTGCCAATTTAACCGAATAATAATAATAATAGATTCAATCCTAGGGCCTATTACATGATTACCCACAGGTTCTTGGCCTGATACTGGTTCCAGCCATTTTGTGAAGTGGCTCTTAAATCCAACCAGAACGTAGTTGGTTACTCCTATGACATTGGTGCCATTATTATACCAATAATTATGTTTTAAGAGACTAGTCATTATTATAGCTTGAAAGGTTGACAGCTGGTAAGATTGGTGATTACCTTTTTCTTCTTGTAGCATGCATAGGCATATTCTAACACTATGTAAAATCGCCAATAAGGATGATGAAACATCCAGATAAGGACCTGTCTCATCTCTCCATGTTTTATGATTTAAGAATGTTGTGTCTTAAACAATAGTGTCTGACAATCAAGTTCTGCAGTGTAGCCAGTAGCATTAACAAGAGTGTGTAGTGTTTAGTGGCAGGAGTACTTTGGGACCTTGTTGTGAGCTTGTTGCTGCTGCCCGTTGTGCTATCCCTGGTTCCCGGGGGTGGGGTGTGTGTGAGGAGAACTCAGAGGCAATGATAGACTCTGGAAGTGTCCAGTGCAGAAGATCTCTATTGTAATAGGGTCGGGGTGGGGCGGTGTTAGCGGGTCTAGGGAAATTAAGCTGCTGCAGTAACATTTTTGTTTGGTCCTTTTCAAATTGGTGGTCGTTCTTGGCATGTTGTGCAAGTATAGGAGACACTTAAGCAGAAATATTAGAGACACCACCACCCCTCCCATAAGGCACCATGCAACAAGTTTAGATGAGTCCAATAGGGATTTTATGTGATCCCACACTTGGCCCAAGAACGTGGTAGGCAAATCTAATGGCTTGACTCATGTTGAGTTAAGTTGCATAGGTTCTGATTAAATGTTTACAGCTGAGCAAGTGTAAACCAGGTAAAAGTTTGTGCAAATTTTGAGGGGACAAATGAAATTGGTGATGGAGGAGCCTAGCCTGTTCCAGCAAAAGCTGTCATAGTCATAATTAGATGGTCCACTCTGTGGTTGCCTGTTGCTAGCATTCCTGGCAGTTCTGTATGAGACCTGATGTGGGATATTTGCCAGGGGTGTTCTCTAGATTGTAATAAGTCTTGAATAGTTTGTATGGCTTTGGAGATGGAATATTTTTGGGACTTTAATTTTGCAAAAGATAATATTTTGCATGCTTGTGTGACATAGTGGTTATCTATTTATGGGTACTGACTGGGTCATTTCCAATACCTTACGTACTACCAATATCTACTGCAGTTGTACTGATCCCAGATTTGGTTGGGTATAGGTCCTTTCCTTATGATTAACTCCTATTATTATTAACCCAAAATATGTTTTATTGCTATCTGTAAAGGCTATAATGGCCTGGAGGATGGCATTGTTTGATGGTGTGCATAATTTTTATCTCTAATTTGAAAAGGAGGAGAGTCTGTCCTGGAGGAAATGATTATCTAGCATGCCCATACTGCACCTAGCAGTCACTTTAAAACAGACGTCCTCTCTAAGTGGTTTGCTGTTTTCCCTGGCTTTGCTTATGGCAATGTCTCTTCAGTCTATATCTATAACTGTAACTGCTGGGTCAGGGAGAACACCAAGTACCACGAGCAGCGGCTGACTGCCCTGGAGGGCAGGAAACGGCTTATTTTCAGACTGTCCTGGGAAGCTGGCTGAGCACATAGAGCATGAGCAACAGAAACTCCCTGCTGCCACCTTCGCCCTGGAAAAGAACCCAAAGGTGCTCCACTGCACTCTCATACTAGCTCACAACAACACCAAAGTCTCTGCTAAGGTTGGCTCTGCTGCTGTTCAAGTAACCTCAGCAGACTGAACAAAAATATTGGGACAATCCATCTTTTTAAATGACATCTACTATTCTTCTGAAATTGAAGAGATTTGCCTAGTGGATGAGAACCAGCTCACCTTAACCATTGCGAACCAAGGCACACCACTCACCTTCATGCACCAGGAGTGTGAAGCCATTGTCCAGTCTTTCATTCATGTCAGGACCCGCTGGGAGCTTTTGGAGTCTCGTGCCCAATGATAATGCTTTCTGCATGGCATTTAGGGCATTAGGTCTTTGGACGAGCCCTGGGACAATCCCTACATAAGTGGACAGACTGTCCACATCCCTAGAAGTACAGTCTGGTGGGGCAGAATTACCATCCTTGTCAAGTTTGGCATTGACCAAAGCATTGATGGAAGCCATAAGGCTAGAAACGGGCCCCTTCTGTGTGTCAGTATCACGGGCGGCTATGACCCACTTATGAATATCCTCATTTCTACCAGGTGCATTATGGGAGACAGTGTTGAGCCTATCTCAGGTTAGGTGATTTTTCTTTTCTTTCTTTTTTTTTTTTTGTTTTTTGAGACAAGGTTTTTCTGTAGCTTTAGAGCCTGTCCTGGAACTCACTCTGTAGACCAGGCTGGCCTTAAACTCACAGAGATTCACCTGTTTCTGCCTTCTGAGTGCTGGGATTAAAGGTGTACACCTCCACTGCCCGGCCCCCAGGTTAGCTTAACAACATTGGTGGAACAGGTCAAAAATTTAGGAAATAGTTCCACAGCCTACTAGACAACACTGTGAAAATAGCCTGGCGCATACAGGGCTTGAGGGCCCTGAAGACTAGGTTGGATACTTGTTGGAAATAGGCATGTAGGCCAGTCATGGCTAGTGAGACAGGATCAGTGTATTATCCATGACCAATAAGCATGTCAAGGGTAATATTAAGTTCAAATTGCAAATTTGTACAGGCTTGGGTCTCTGATGCACCATCATAAGCAGAATGCCATCAGAGGAAAACTGAGGGGGTCAAAGACTGTGCCTTCAGCACGGAGTACCAATCATGCTAGGTTTGAAGCTGTATGGTCCATTGTCTGAGTATTTGCTCAAAATAAGGAAAATCGGGGTAACATTGGTTGCCCTGGATGGCTCCCAGCCTGCTCCCAGCCCTACTGCCACTCGGGGGAGGGCACCAGGACAGCATCACTGCAATCTCCAGACTCCAGAGGGATGGGATGCACCTGGAAGTGCTCAAGCATTTCAAAAGTGGACTGGAACCACAGATGTTTGACTCAGAACTGACCCTCCTCATTCAGTGACAAGCTCAGGTGCTTGACCTTGCCCTGGAAGTTGAAAGTGAGAATATATTCACCACATCTTGTCACTCTGATGTACCAGGAAGACACCATGGTTGCCAATGCCTCCTTCCAGCACTAACTGGGCAGCCTAGAGTTGAGAGAGCATGCCATGGAATCAAGGCTATCTTGAGAGGGGCTAATCCCCCTCAGTGCCCTGTGAATGACCCTGTGGCTGCTTCTGGAGTATCCAGAGAGGGTAGGGAGGTGGGAGGACATGAATTGTTCCTGATGGAGGCCCCCTCCTCAATGGGAATGCGAGGGAGCAATTTCAGAGGAAGCAGTTCCAGTGAGTCAGAGTGGGAGACAACAATGGAGGCAGAACTAGGGGAGAAGGAAGTTGAGCGCCTGCGGTCAGAAAGACCCCCATTGGCCCCCTGTAACAGGTGGTTGTTACTCTCACTGCTGGGCAGACTCTCTGAATGATTCAGTCAGGGCAACTCCTGGCTATCTGTGTTATCCTTTGTGAGGAAGGAGTTCCCAGGGACCAGGGGAAAGGTCATGGGATGGGGGCTGATAGCAGGGCAGGATCCTGGGCTTAGGCACTTTTGGATGTCAGATACCATTCAAATGAAGTGCATCAGTTGTCTCCAGAATGTACTCTGAAGGGCCTCCCTCTGAGGTCAGCCCATCTGCCCCTCCTCCACATCTCACTCCTGCTGGGTCAGGGGCAGCTTCTTCAGCCCCCATAAAACTTAGCAGTTCTTTGTGCCATTCCTGCTCCATCTTTCAAGGTTACCCCTCCATGACTCAGTCTCAGCCTCTCAAAGCTGTGAGTCCATCTGTCCCCAAGGGATGTGCCATCACTAGCCAATCTCCTACCAAATGCCCCAGCACCACCAAAGGAGTTGGAGTTGCTGTTTCCGCCTAGGACTGGAGGGCCCGATGGCGTCTTCAGAGGCCCAGCTGGGGAGGAAGAGTCAATGCCCCCTCTCCAGTGCAGGATGCCTCATACAGAAGATTGAGAGACCCACTAAACAGAGGGAAAATCTTTTCATGAGCTTTGAGGATGTTGTAGAGGAGGAAGAGACTGAAGAAGGAAGGGAGGATGGGGGGAGGGGGCAGCTAGGTCCTCAGAAGATAGGATAGGCCCAACACAGCTAGGGACCCAACCACTCTGCAGCATTCAAGGGACAATCACGTGGTGGTGCAATCTCCACACCAGGGCTGGATAGGGCCAAGACAGGTGGGGAGAGTGAGCCCAAGGCCCGTTTCACCTCAGCTTTGACGTGCTGTAGGGATAGCTCAGCAAAATGGCCAGAAAAGGCAACTTCTGCTCTAGACGCTGCATATTGTGTGTGGGAGTTCAGGGGGAGACAAAAACGGCAGGCAAGGCAGCATGGGACTCACAGAACTCTTATCAACCCGGGGGAGGGGATGGTGGCAGTATTGGCCCAGAAGGGAGTCTGTGAGGAGGGGGCAGCAAAGAAGAAAGCGGCCAGAAGACAACCGGTTGAGTGGCATCAACTGCGCTTGGTGCCTGTGCTCAGCTCCAGGGTCAAGCTAGTGGAAGTAGTGGCCCTTCGAGGAGAAAGTTCCAGTCCTGGAAGGGAAAAGGGATCTACCACAATGGAACAGCCAAAGCCTTTCTGTGAATTACTAGACCGGCCACTGCCCTGATGACTCTTAACTGAAGGTCTCGTAACTATTGAATTTTTAAGGAGAGAAGCAGAGAGAAAAGTTCCAAAGGTCCACACTCGCAGAGAACCTCTGACAGCCCTGGAGAGTGACCCTGACTCTCTGTTCCTCTCTGGCTGCAAGGGAGTACATGAAAGGAGGAGCATGGAAGGAGAAGGGGAAGTAGTAATTGGGGATCTGCGGTTTGTCAGGCCGTGGCCATATGCTCACACAGTGTCTCTGGGTTCTACCTCCTGGGTGGTCAGCCCTTATGTGGAGGTGCTGGGATTAACTGCATCATGATGGAGAGTTTCTAACTAGTAGCACAAACAGAAAAGCAAGGAAATGTAGAGATGGGAAAGAAAGCCCCAACTCACCAAGGGTGTAGAAAACAAAAAGTCAGGGTCAACTCCCTGGAAACAGATGAAGGGGGTGAACTCAAGACGCCATTGGAGACTCAGGATAGAGATAACAGCCGGAGCAGCAAACAAGAAAAATGCCCAAAGGAGGGTAAGGAGGACCCAAAAAACAAGCAAAAGGAAAAGGTCCATCCACATTGGGCACCAGTTTGTTGTGGGGTTTGTTGCTGCTCCCTATTGTGCTAGATGCAGAGGCAATGACATAGACTCTGGAAGATTCCAATGCAGAAGCTCTTTACTAAAAGTGTTTGGGGGCTTTTATAGGGTTAAGCTGCCACAGGGATGTTTTTGGTTGGTCCTTTTGAAACTGGTAATCATTGCTGCTGTGTTGTGATTGGCCAGGAGTGCACACCATTAGTTACTGTGCTTTTAGTATGCTGATAGGTTGCTTTGGCCAATTTTGCTTATTTATTGTGAGTTTGCATGCTCTTGCTTGTGCTTGTGGTATTTATTGCCTTGCCTCAGGACCTCACTGGAAAGATTACAAAAAGAAGGTTAACTCATTCTTAGCAAAAGGTTTTATATTAGATAGTCTATGGTATCTAGTAGTAAATTGTCACTGTCTTGGGGATACTATTGCTGTGATGAAATACCGTGAAAAAATACAACTTTTAGAGGAAAAGGCTTATTTGACTTCCATATTCTGAATACAGTACATCGAGACAAGCCAAATCAGGAACTCAAACTAGGTGGAAACCTGTAGGCAGGAGTCGATGCAGTGCAGGAGCACTGTCTGCTGGCTTGCTGCTCATGACTAGCTTGGCCTGCTTTTTAAGTATAACCTAGGACCATACGCTCAGGGCTATTCCTCCCTACAGTGGACTGGGATTTCCCTGATTGATCACTAGTTTAAAAAAATACCAGATAGGCTTGCCTGCCTATAGTTTGATTTTATGGAGGCATTTTATCAGTCAGGGTTCCCTCTTTTCAGGCAATTGTTGCTTTATCCAGTTGACATTAAACTCTGCAGCATAGTCACTGCTGTAGGGCAACTCCATTTCAAAATCCTGTGTGTGTGTGTGTGTGTTTGTTTGTACTACCATGGCTCTTTGCATGGCCTTTTTGTGATAAAACACCTTGGCCACAGACAATTCGAGCAGGACAGGCATTTATTTCATCTTACAGGGAAGTCAGGGCAGAAATCTCAATGCGGAAACATAGAAATAGGAGCTGACACAGAGGGTGTGGAGGAAGACTGCTTACTCACTTACATGTACAGCTTACTTTCTTATAGACCCAGGGCCACCTGCCAAGGACGGCACTGCCCAGCGTGAGTTGTGCCCTCCCACATAAATCACTGATCAAGAAAATGTACCACTGGCTTGCCCACAATCCAATCTCTGTGCTTTTCTCATTTGAGTTTCCCTCTTCCTGAATGATTCTAGTCTATCAAATTGACACAAAACTACCCAGTACAATGCCTTACTGATTTTCTGTTCTCTGGATATTTTAAGTGAAACACACACACACACACACACACACACACACACACACACACACACACACGTATCTGAAGATTCAAAGCCAACATTCACAAATGAGAGAAAATGTGCAATGTTTGTTTTTCTGCATCTAGGCAACTTTACTCAGAATGAGTCTTAAAGGCAAGTGAAACAGGAAAAGACATTGTATACTACTTGTTTCTTTTTGTTTTGTTTGTTTGTGTGTATGGGTGTGTGTATTTGCGTGTTTTTGTGTGTGTGTGTGTGTGTGTGTGTGTATGTGTAGGATGTTGCTAGCTCTTGTGCATGTGGAGGTCAGAGTATGTGGTGTTTTCCTCTGGTATTTCCACACATTCGTTTTTGTGATTGATCTCACCACTAAACTGATGCCCACAAATGGGCTATCATGACTAGCCTGTGAGACAAATGGGTTATCCTGGCTAGCCTGTGTGCCCCAAGCCCCAGGACTCCATGCTGCTAGGGTTACAGGTACATGCTCAAACTTGGGCTTTATTTGAGTTCTGCAGATTCTCCAGCTCTAGTGCATGCTTAGGAGTACTTAGCCGATTAGGCATCTCTCCGATCTGACATCTTACATTTTAGAAAAGAAATAACATAATGTAGAACATAATGGAGCAATAACTTTAAAATTCTGGAAGAAAAAAAATCAGTATAATTCTAAACTATTATTTGAAGAAAATGAAAATTAACTCTTTGCAATTTAGAAATATGAATAGCAGTATTCTCTTCCTGTTGATAATGGTGGCAGTTATTCAAATGAAAGTCAGACTGGTTATATTAATATTGGAGGTTATTATATGGAGTTCTAGTTCTGATAAGATCATTATATCCTGATGAATGGAGTGAATCTTCAGCGAGGCATAATAATTCTAATTGTTCATGTCCTTAATAACAGATCTTGAAATCACAGAGAAGATACAATGCAAAACTGACTCAATTAATAGTTAAATAAATACATGTATAGTTGGAGATTTCCATACTCCTTTCAATAATGCATCGACTGGTGAGGTAAAAAATTGGAACATACAGAAAATTTAAACAACACGATTCTCTACCATTTTCTAAGTGACATATGTAGAAAACTATCCAATACCCTAAGAATGCATGATTTTGGGGGCCTTGGGAGATGGTTGAGTATTTAAAAGGCTTGTTTCACAATTATGAGGACCAGATTACTGATCTCCCATATCTTCATAAATGCCAGGTGTGCAAGGTGAACTGTCTGTACTTCCAGCACTTGAAAGACATAAATAGGGAACCCTAGAGCAAACTGATGAAAGTAGTCATAAGATCAAGTAAGAGACTTCTTCTAAATGAGCAATGTGAAAAGCAGTCAAGAAAGACTACTGATGCTAACCTTGGACCCCCACATGCCCATACCCATGCACACACTTGCATGCAGCCCAGCAAACACCTGCAGATACTGCACACAAAGATACTTTAAGGAAAAAGGAAAGAAAAGTACACATTCTTTCAGTTGTGTTTCTGTACAATATTAGGCCATTAAATTTGTCTCACATATGTTATAAAACATGTTTTCTGTCTTTACACAACCTGAAATTTCTGATAGCTAAATCTACTTGGAAAATTCTAATTTAGTTTTTCATTTAAGACTAAGAAGCACTGTACTGTGAATTTTAATTGGTCTTAATAATAAAAACCTGGAATCAGATATCTGGATAACTGTTGAAAGATCAGAGACACAAAGGAAAAAAGCCACAGCCAGCTCTTACCTCACCAACTTCTTAGTCAAAAAGGAGCCAACTGCTATAGAGATGAATATTTGCATTGGTATGGATCTTCCTCTGTTGATACAAATTTAATGTCAACTTTGTTACATGTATATTTCTGCTCTTGATTAAGGTATTGTGATTGTGTAGTTCATTTTAAAATGTAATGTATAGTTAAGAAATATAGCTTAATAGATAGTCATATATAATAGTCAAGATTGTAGTCATGTTAGATTTTCTAGATGTATAGAGATATATTTCAGTTATATAGGTATTCTTCAAATCTTTCAGAGACCCTCAAAATATGGCATTTAAAATGTTTTGATAACATGGGGCTTTTCATGACGGTGAGATACATCTGTTCCTGGCAGCACCAATTACTTTAAGAGGAAGATGGGCATGGAAGAGTCTCCTTAGCCATTTGGGCAAGAAACTGCTCTTGCTTGCACTGGACTGCTTCACTGAACATGCCATACCAATAGAGAGATGACTACTGAACTTGCCTAAAGGTGAGATGGTCCTTTGGGGTTCCTGCTTCATGAAAGAATTTGTGAGACATTCTGCAGGACACAGAAGAAAGTGACTAAACTGTCTTTGAAATTTCCTGCTTCATGGAAAAGTCTGCTGGATACTATGGGCCTGTAGGCTGAAGATGGGTGCCCCAACGGTACAGAAGAACTTTGGGTGACTGTCCAGGCAGTGAGATATCTCTGTCAATTCTAGAGTTCTGGAAGTTGCTTATAATGCACTTCATGTTTACTTAAGTAATATTGTATCCTTCTGGAGTCTTTGATGGAGTTAAAAAATAGATAGTTATAGTTTTTCTTAGTTATGATGAAAGATAAAGTAGATATAAATATTGTAACTGTAATTCTTGCCTGATAACTGTTTTGTTATATGTAATTTTACTATGTTAAAGTTAAAGTCTTTCTTTTTGCTTAAACAGAAAGGGGGAAATGGTGTAGGAGGTTCTTCTGTCTATGTGTTGCTTTCATTGGTTAATAAAGAAACTGCTTTGGACCTGTTGATAGGGGAGAACTTAGGTTGGCAGGGAAGATGGAAATGAATTCTGGGAGGAAGAAAGCTGAGAGAGAGCCGCCATGAAGCCGCCAGAGTCAGACATGTTGAATCTTTCCTGGTAAGCCACTGCCACGTGGCAACATACAGATTAATAGAAATCAAGATGTGAGAGTTAGCCAATAAGAGGCTAGAGATAATTTGCCAAGCACTGTATTTAATTAATACAATTTCTGTGTGTTTTTTTGGGGGACTAAGCTAGCTGGGTGGCAGGGAAGAACAAGCGGGCCCTCTCCCTACAACAGCCAACCTCCTGTTTTTACCCTGCCTTGTTGCTTTCTCTCTCTGCCCAGCTATATCATTTCCTGTTTCTTACCCTAGATGCTAGCATTAAAGGTGTGTGCCACCACTGCATGGCCTCTATGGTTAAATAGTGGCTACCTCCACATTCTGATCTCCAGACAAGCTTTATTAGAGCACAAACAAAATATTACAGTTTCCCCTTTTTTCTAAGACAAAATTGGTTATAACTAATATAAGAAAAACTATATACAATAAGTACAATATCTTTACTTAATATATACAGGCAAAAATATATCAATAAAACCTAGTGTAAAGCCTATCTTTACATGGTGGTTTTTCAGGTTAGTGGTGTTATCATAGTCTTGGTGGAGTCATCATTGTGGAGCCCCATCCTCCTTTTGGAGACTTCAAAGGTCACTGTTAGGCATGGTCATGGTTCACTGCAGAAAACTTACACTTGAAAGATTTATAAGATTAGTAGATGTATTTTTAAACTTTTCATCATAATATTAACGGTCATATAGAGTACTAGCTCTTGTGGCACATGGTTGATATTATTAGTAAAATGATAAGGCCCAAGGCAGAGTTATCTGAGGATGGGGAAGGATCTAGAAGAAAACGAATATATCTCTTGTAGTCATTAAGGCAATAGTAAATAGATGTGGTGGTTATATAACTTTATGCCAATAGACTTAACAACTTTGATAAGTTGGACATTCTTTGTGAAACACAAGCCATGAAGTCTAACTAAAGATGAATTAAAAACTCAAATAGTCTCATTTCTGTCAAAAATCTTTAATGCTCTTTCTAATGGAAAATACCAAGTTCAGGTGGCTTTATTTGTGAAGTCTATGAAACATTTGCAATGGTCTCATGGGAGAAAATATAATTGTGTTATTGAAAATGTTAGCCCACCCTCTAAAACTGATTTTAATATGAGAAATATATCAATAGTTGAAGAGCTGTGTTTGAAATAGAAACTAAAGTAAGTTCTTAAATATTTATCTTAAGAGTCTTTCTTTTTGAGACGGGATATTTAAAATTCTTCTGAGACATTTTGGACTCATTTTGGTTAGACCATTGGAATGATCTTTTATTAATGTTCACTCATCAAGGTTCCTGACTATATAATTACTGAATAAATAACATAATATTTACTTTATAGATATATAAATTCAGTATGTGTTATTTCCTTTTTTTGCATCAAGCGTCCAAAATAGGTTGATTACATTTTCAGTTCTGCATATACTGTCTATTGATCATATTGACTCTTTCTTACCCCTTTCAAATTAATTCTACCCATCTCTGGTCTCTTTCTTCTCCAAATGTCTACCTCTTGCTTATTTGATAAATTCTGAATGACTATCTCTATACACTTCTGTTGTTATTCTAAGAAATTTTTAGTGGCAACTTCCTGAAAAGCAGTAATAACAGTGGCGCTTATTACTACACGTGCTTATTTTGCTCTAAAGAAGGCCATTGAGAATTATTTTCTTTTAAAATGTGAATTTGGGCACAATATTTATAAGCACAACTTTTTTGCATATAAATGCTTGACTCTAAGTAGTAGTCATTATCATGTCTGTAAATTTGAGGTTTGGGTGTGTGTATATGCCATTATTCTCTGAAAGAGTCCTATTTATTGGAGTATAGGTTTTATAAAGACAAATAAGTTTTAGAGATTTAATTGTTAATACATAATCTTGCCATTTCTGGAAGTCAAATAGTTTATTCTCAAAAATGCAAGTTTTTATAACCCACTCAAAGGTGTTTATTCTTTGAACTTTAATGAAAACCTATACATTGCTAAAATGTTATCAAAAGACCTTTTACAAAGTACCAAGAAGTGACTGTATATTTATGTTGATTCGTAATAGCAGCAGCAGGAAGAGCACATTGGCAGCTAGATTGGTTAATTGAAGTTGGAACCAATCCTATCTTTATACATAGATCGTATCCCAGAAGATAATTAAGAATTGCATTAAGACAATTCTGAGAACCTCCATGCTCCATATATTTTATGGTAGAAAAGCACAGATATATTATATAGAACATAATCATATGAATTACTTTTAATTGTTACATAAAAGGAAGATTTGTAATTTTTACTGTAAATTAGTTGAAGACACTATTTATGAGTTATGTGATATGTTCTTCTTGTAAAAATTTCAAAACCTGAACTTGGAATAGTTTTAGAGGACAATATATCACAGACTTTGACGAGTCAATGATTTAACTTTCGGGTGAAAATTTTCCAACAGTATACTCAAGGTGTGACTATCCGAGGCACTATAGATGATATTCAGAAACTTTGTAGCAGGAGAGGAAAGGCTTCAGCAGGAGTGGGAGGCGTCATAGTATAATGAGGGTGCTGTAGAAATGAATATATACATACATGAAATAGAGTATATACATACATGAAATTGTTAAATAATAAAAACCATTCCCACAAGAAAACAGTAGTTCCTTTTTATTGTACTTCAGCACATGACTACATTTGACTATTTTGTCATTGTCAGCCACATTCAGAGAGTCCGGTTTGATCACATGCTTGTCCAGCTGGCCTTGGTGAGCTCCCATTAGATCAGTCCCACCGTCTCCTTGGGTGGACGCACCCCTCCCGGTCCTGACTTCCTTGCTCATGATCTCCCTCCTTCTGCTCTTCATCTGGGTCTTGGGAGCTCAGTCCAGTGCTCCAATGTGGGTCTCTGTCTCTATCTCCATCCATCGCCAGGTGATGGTTCTATGGTGATATGCAAGATATTCATCGGTTTGGCAAATGGATGGAAATAGAAAACACTTTACTGAATGAGATAACCCAGACCCAAAAGCATGAATATGGTATGTACTCACTCATAAGTGGATTCTAGCCATAAACGAAGAACATTGAGCCTATAATTTGTGATCCTTGAGAAGCTAAATAAGAAGATGAAACCAAAGAAAAACATATATTTATCCTCCTGGATATTGGAAGTAGACAAGATCGCCGGGCAAAAGTTGGGAGCACAGGGGTGGGTTGTGGGGAAGGGGAGATGGGGAGAGAGAAGTGGAGGATTGGGGAGAGCTTGAGGGAATGGGATGGTTGAAATGGAAGAAGGGTGGATATGGGAACAGGGAAGAAGATATCTTAACTAAGGGAGCCAATTTGGGGTTGGCAAGAGACTTGGCTCTAGAGGGATTCCCAGGTGTCCAAGGGTATGTCCCCAGCTAGGTCCTTGGGCAGCAGAGCAGAGGGTGCCTGAACTGGCCTTCTCCCGTAGCCACACTGATGAATATCTTGCATATCACCATAAAGCCTTCATCTGGTGATGGATGGAAAAATATTTTATATATATGAAAATGATCTAAAACATACCCATGACAAGAACTTTTGATAAATTGGGAATATCAGTTTAATAAAGAGTATAATAATATACATCTAACATCATGTAGGTGAGAAAATATGTTTTTAGCTCAGGTCAGGAACTGAGGAGGATGATTTTATCACCATTTCTTTCACTACAGTGCTAGAAGTTGTATCCAATGCAGTAAGAGAAGAAAAGGAAACAAGAGTACAGGATAGGAAGGAAGAAATTTTTACACAAATGGCGTTGTCATCTCTTATATAAATAAAATAACCAATGCACCTCTCTTGAACTTAGTAACACTAATGGAAGTTTTCCAGGGAACATGATTAGTATTTTTTAATCAACAACTTGTCATAAACCAACACTGAACAGATAGCTTTTGAAAACACAATGCCATTTATCATAACAACCTTCAGAATGAAATACTGAAATGTAAATCTAATACATTATGAACAGATGTATGAGGAATACTATAAACTACTGGTGAAATAAAATTAATTGAGAGCTAGCTTATTTTAGTGGATAGATTTGTAATCCCAGGCAAAATATATAGTCTGTGTATTTGGGGTAGAGGGCACGTGAGAAATCTCTGTATAGTCCTCTAAATTTTAGTTTGAATTTAAGGAAATAAAAAGGTGCTAGGCATATTTGGGTGGGAAGCACAATGATTTCTTTCTGAAATGGTTTGAATATTTTAGATGCAAGTTCTCTTATTGATTGCAAGTTACTTATTGATACAGTAAGCAACGATGACAGAGATGTGACTTATAGAGCAGCAGCGACTGCATTGCCCATCCGTGACCAAACATCAACGTCCTTACAACAGGTTCACGCACCTAGGTTTCATCTGCACCTTTTAACTCTTGATTATACCCCAAGGTTTTACTGCTGCATTTGAGAACTCAAGATAAGCCTTTAGCTTAGATTCTCTCTGAAGGTATAATGAGCTACACCCCAGCTATTTGGAACATCACCCATGTTATTTTTTTTTTAAAGCCTTACAGTGGAATGAGGTTATTTTACTTTATCAGTTTTCTATTTTATAAAGTTTAATTGCAAGTTTAAGTGAACAGAAGTAAATTTGTATCCATATGGCATTAAAGTATGTTAACTTTAGGGAAGAAAAATAATGTGAATAATGCTTTGAAATGTTTTCTCGTGCCATAAACAAAAATATAATATTTTAAAAATTGTCTTCACACTCAGGAATACCTGACTAGCAAAAGAATGTTTTATGTTGTTTATTTCTCCTGAATCATGGTCAGTTCCAAAAGTTTAATGAAATTGTGGCCAAGTAATAGTTTTATAAACATCACAGCGACTGGGCAGTTAGCCTATTGTGGGTTTGCTACTGTGTATTGATGTCATTAAACATAAGCATATCGCATAGCAGAATCACTCAGTCATCCTTAGTCACTGGTGGTTCATGTTAAATGGAATATCTCTTTAAACTTTTTTGGCATTTCCTAGATTAGATGAATTATGAATTTAATTATTAAAATTAACCTCCTATGTTTATCTGGTATTTGTTCTGAGCCATTGTCCTTTTGTAGTAAGATTTTCTGTGCCCTAAAAAATATTTAATTTATGTAGATATTTGAGGCAAATTATATTTTGTATAAGGTGTCATTTTCAGAATACCTAATTTGTTTTTACTTACAAATATGTTACTAATATATCTTGTATTATCCAGAAAAGATTGATATACTGTTTGTAAGTTTTTAAGTTTTTTTCACTCTTTACAATTGATTTAGAATTTATATAAACCAAAAGTAAAATTTAGGTTAAATGCTGTTATTACCCAAAGAGATAAATGACAGTTCCTTTCCAAAGTATGTGCACTTTGCCTGTACTACCCCTTCTCTACATCACTATTTCAATACCGTCTAGGTGCGGAGACCTTTCTCTTTAAATAAAGGGGAAATATTCTGAAGAGGAAACTGTTGGTTATTGTGTCACTGGTAGTCGGCTTTCTCACTGCACTCTGTTTTACTTCTCCTTATGAATTTGTCATTTGTATTTCTGGGTTTTAGAGGATCCTGGACAATTGTCCTGGAGCCTCTTTTTCATTTGAGGATTTAGGATGCCTCCTTTCCCTCTCCTCCAGGCATTTGACTTTTGGGAATTGATCTTTTGACATTTGTGAATTCTTTGATCACAGTAAGTTGCTTTCATCCTTTAATAAAACTACTGTAATTCATTGACTACAAATTCGTTTAAATTTTTTTATGTAAAAAGTTGTATTTGTCTTACTTTTTGCCCATGGAGTCATGTAAGACAGAGGATAATTCATTATATAAGATTATCAAATGTTGACTAAAGAATTCATGGATTTTAAGGAATTTTAACTCCTTTTTCTTTATAGTAATAATATTTCTATGTGTTACAGCAAATGTATCTTGAAGGAAGGAAAAGTAATTTATGAAAATATTTACAAATGTTTGATGTCCCAAATCTAAGCTTAAATATAAATTTTGATTATTAGGAAGCCTTAGTAGTCTGTTTTTCAGTGGTTTCTGAAATATCTTATTGAATACAGAATAATTGAACCTTTACCCAATTCCTTGGGGAAGACATTTAGTATTCACTCACTGTGTCCTTCCCTCCCTTTACTAGAGCTTTTGGCTTACTACTGTGCTCCTGTTAATAATTAACTAAGGTGCAACCAGCATGCAGATGAGGCTTTTGCTAAACCAAGTTTAGTGGAGGTACATTTCTTCTGGAGTCCCCCACATTGTTCAGAGAACTTGTATTTAGTGATATCAGGTATGGAAATTTGCCTGTTTTTCAAAAAGAGAATATGGGCAACTGAAAAGTTAAAGCTAGCAGATCCTCTGGGCTCTCAGAAGCTTGGGATAAAAGGGTTAATGAAATATAAACCTTTTGAACTAAGGTACTCTTGTATTTGTTTGTTTACTTTGATGTATCTGTTTTCTAAGAACAGATACTCTTTCCTTTTTTTGATCACTAGTGTCTGACTTAACATTTGTCAACATCTGCTTCCAAGTACTTGTCAGCTGAACCAGCTGTCTGGCAGGCAGGAAGAAGTGGGTTTCACCTTGATACATACCTTAATACATGCTGTAATCAATAGAAGACAAGGTATGTGTTTAGGAAGAGTTTTTGTTTTTCTTACAAATAAGATATCTCAGATAATGCCATAGAAAGTAATAACCTTTTGTTTTATGAATGAGAAATATTGTCCACATATCATTTGCAAAGATTAGTGAAACAGAAACATATAACTTTAGAAAAGTATTTTCTCTTTAGCAACTCACAGTAGTGTATATTATAAAAATGAAAATCTGTGGTGAGGGAAGAGATTAAGTAGATGATCTTTATTTTTATGATTTATTTGTGTGTGTTTGTGTGCACACACACATGCTTTTGGAACTCAGAAGAGGATGTCAGAAACACTGGATCCAGAGTTGACAGGTGATTACAAGCCCCCTGTTATGGGTGCTCATGAACAAATTCAAGTAGATTCTCATTCTGGTCTCACTAATACTTCAAAGGAGATATACTTCTGGGGCAGAAGAGGTCATTCAGTGTTTAAGGGAGCTTGATGGAGACTGGAAATTTCTGTTTAAATGTGATAGTGATTAGAGAACTATTTCTGTTTCATATGAGTTTCCAAAATAGAAATTATCTTTCCTGCTAGATTTCTTCTAGAATGGATATATTTGGAAACGCATTGTATTGTATTAGTTATTGTGGTTTGAATGAGAATGGCTCCCATAGTCTCATATAGTTGAATGCACGGTCCCCAGCTGTTGGAACTGTTTGGGAAGTATTAGGAGGCTTGGCCTTGCTGTCTGAAGTTTGTTACTGGGATTAGATTTTCAGACTTCCAGAGACCTTGGTGATTCCCAGTGGTTTTTTTATGCCTCATGGTTTTAGATTAAGACATGCGCGTTCAGCTGCTCCTTCCTTTTGCAATCATGGACTCTGACTCTCTGAAACTATAAGTCAAATTAAACACTTTTTAAATCACCTTCATTATGGTATTTTAGTACAGCAAAAAAGTAGCTGAGTTATGAATAATTTGTGTTCTGTTTACAACTAGAAGGAAAAGATGTCTCTGAATCTCCTCATTTTCATTTTTATAATAGAAGATCACTGAAAGGGGGAAAAAGCCCCAATTTAAAACCAATACAGTCACTCTCATTTTTTTCCTTGTCGCAGAGATAGACTGAGTTCATTGTCTGTTTTTCCTTTTGTTCTTGTCTTCTACTATTAGGTTAATAATAGTACTTTTTCCTTTTCAGTGTTATGTCCCATTGCCCCTTGGTTTTTTTTTCTACGCATTGGGAGGAAATATATTATAGACATTCAGATAACAGAACACAGATTGCAGTGCAGATTACGTGGAGTTCAGATTCCATAACTTTGTTAACTATGTGACTACTGCCAATCTTTCCTGTAAGAAAAGGCCCATAGGATATCTTTTGCCTGGTGGGTTTGTTATTAATATTGAACAATGGTGTGGGGCAATTCTGTATTATGTCAATTATGTTTTTAATAAACAATAATTAGCTAGTAGCCAGACAGGAATTATAGGTGGGACAGCCAGACAGGAAGTAAAGGCAAGACAATGAGAACAGGAGAAATCTGGGAAGGAGGATGCCCATTCCTCCCCAGTCCTGCCCAAATACACAAGAAGGAAAATGTGACCTGCCCTGCTGAAAAAAGTGGCTAGAATAGTGGGCTAATATAAGTTACAAGAGTTAACAAGAAGCCTGAGCTAATGGGCTAATCAGTTTATAACTTATGGAGACCTCTGTGTGATTTTCCCTGGGACTAAATGGCTGGGGAACAGGGCAGACAGAAACCTCCATCTACAGAATGGCACCCAACGTGGGGTGCCAGATGAAGGCATAAGTCAGAAAACAATCCCACACCCATTTGTAATTATAATTAATAAAAGGATTATTTATTTAAAGGGAAAACTTACAGATTACCATCCTAGACAACAGCCCTCAGCACGACCAGGAAAGGAATCTAGTAGCTGGAAGCAGAGTCTGAAGCAAGAGAGCGAGTGTATGACTGCCACTGCTTTTTAAAGCAAATGAGACCATGCCCAAGTAGGCTGGTATTTTAAAGGTTATTGGCTGAAAGAGCAGATGGAGCTAAAAGTTTGCCCATAGGGTTGGGAACACTGTTTAGGGGTTGTTGATTATTACTTGTATTAGGTAGAGGGTTGGGGTGAAAACTATGTTTGTTTAAAAATGGGGGGGATAGTTATAGTGGGTAATAGAGTGAATACTTGTGAGCTATTATTCATGGATAATTTACATTGGTATAGTTTTTATTTATTTATACAATTCAAATTATATTTATTACTTTTGTTTATTTGCATACCTCTACAAAGTTATTTTGTCAGATTGTATGTATGTATATATGTTATTATCTCTGTTTAGGACATTTTGTATATTGATACAACTTTTAGGATATATTTTCATATTTCATATTGCATTATATATTACTCCTACTTAGATAGATACTTATATATTGTTTACATTTGAAGTCATAGCTACTAGGGAAATTCAAATGAAAACTATTTTGGTATTCTGGCTTACCGTTGTCATAATTGCTAATGTCAATAAAGTAAGTGACAACTCATGTTGTTAAGGATGTGGAGTAAGGAGAACACTCCTCCATTGCTGGTGGGAATACAAACTTTTATAGCCATTGTGGAAATCAATATGGTGGTTTCTCAGAACACTGGGATTTGATCTACCTCAAGACCCAGTTATACCTCTTCTATTGGTGCTAAATAAAAGTATGACTTCATGAAATTTAAAGAAAATAGATGGAACTCAAAAAAATTATCCTGAATGAGATAGCCCAAAAAAGATAAATATCCTATGTATTCCCTTATAAGGGGTTATTAGCCTTTAGGTAAATGATAACCAAGATACAGTCAGTAGACCTAGAGAGGTTAGATAAAATGTAGAAGTCTCAGGAAACTATAGGAAATGATATCAAATAAGTTTTATTTGATGGAATTTTATTGGTGGAATAGGGGCGTGAGGGGACAGGTTTGTGGTTAATTGGGCATGGGTAGGTGGGGTGAGGGAGAAAATGGGGGAAAGATGGTTGGACTTGGGGCAGCAGTTGCGAGTTGGTATTGAAACTTAGTGCAGTGGAAATTTTCTGATATTTATAAAGGTGATCCTGGCCATCTTTTATAGCCAAGTGACAGGAATAATTTGCATGCAAATGAATTGTTGGCCACATGGGTCCTATTAAAATTGGCAATCAATCAAGGCTGTTCATAAGACAATTGGTTGCGCTCTACAAACTGAATGAGGGGCCCCATTGTGGAGAACAACCCACACACATGAAGAATTTGAGCTGGTGCCTACTTGGAGTCTTCACCTCTTCATTCTAGTCTGTTTGGTATGGGAAGGTCCTTTACAGGCTAACAAAAGAGAAACAAGGATACCAACCCAGACATAAAACCTTTTATCTACAATCTAACCTGCCTGCAAAATGTATTAGGGCAGTTGTGGCACAGATCTTGTGGGAGTAGCCAGTTAATGTATGATTCGACCTAAGACCCACTCCATGAGAAGGAGCTCATGCCTGACAACTGCTTGGGTAACTAAGAATCAGAGACTAGATAACCCAGAGGCCCATAGTAAACAATACTGGTCTTAAAAAATAAAATCAACAAAATTTTTCCCAATGACATTCTGTTATCCTCACAGATCAGTGCCTTATCCAGTCATCATCAGAGGGACTCCCTCTGGCAGCTGATGGGAACAGATCTTCCCATAGCCAGGCACAAAGAGAGACAGTCTAAACTGCAGCTCTTTATCAAATCCCTCTCCTCAGAGCTTAGGGAATCCTACAGAAGTGGAGGCAGGAAGATTGTAAGAGTCAGAGATGATGCTGGCTAGTAGTGGCACATACCTTTAACCCCAGCGCTCAGAGGCAGAGGCAGGTAGATCTCTGTGAGTTCTAGGCTAGCCTGGTCTACAGAGTGAGTTCCAGGACAGGCTCCAAAGCTACACAAAGAAACTGCATCTTGAAGCAAAAAAAAAGTCAGAGGGGATGGAGGATATCAGGAGAACAAGGCCCTCCTAAATAAGGCACATATGAACTTACAGAGGATGAAACACCACACATGGGGCCTACATGCATCTGGACATGCAGCCTGTTCCTTAGAGTAATTAGTTTCCTACAATCTTCTGTGTATATATTATAGCAATTAGGTTAGTAGTTTTATGGGACTCCTGACTATGAAAACTAGTGGCTCACTGACTCTTGTGCCTGCTCTAGGGACTCTTCCTCCTGTTGAGTTACTGTGTCCAACTTCAACATTATGTTTTTCCTTCATCTTATTATCTTATTTTGTCATGTTTTGTTGTTTTTTCTTAGAAGCCTGTTCTTTTCTCATGAGAGACAGAAAGGAAGTTGGTCCTGAGGTGAGCGGAGCTGGGGAGGAGTGAAGATAGGGAAAAGTATAATCAGGATATATTGTCTGAGAAAACAATGCGTTTTCAATTAAAAAAATAAATTATATAAAAATAAACCTTCATGTACAGTTTCTATGGTACATGAAAGCTTGTGGACATTATAAAGTGAAAAACTCAGTGACTATCAGACAAAAGTAATGGAAAGATTGTAAGGTAAGAGCCAAGGTAAGGGAGAAAGTGAGTGAGACAGTATCTTCTAGACATGATAGAGCTCCCGCTTTCACCAGCATACAGCAGTCATGGTTGTCTGGACAAGATCTTCATGAGATCTAGCCAGTCAGCACTAAAGCATGGAGCCCTAGCACTAGCTGATGGACTAGTTGGTGTTGGACTAGTTGGATACATAGTTGATGGTTTCTAGTGCAGCAAGAGACAATCTTGGTAAGCATGTGGTCTCTGATAAATTGACTATGCTCCCTGCAGTGACTGATCCTTTACCAGGTGCCCTCCCACGTTGGACTCAGTGTTTAAAATGTGAACATAATGTGGCAGAGGATGAGGGATGATGGTTGATTGGGTGGGGGGATGGGGAGATGAGTATAATGTAATACATTGTATGTATGTATCAAACTTTCAATTATAAATGTATTAAAATAAAAAAATTCTTCTGTTAAACCAGTATAAGCAGGATAATCATCAGTAGAGAACCATATGTGTTTAAGTATATTTATGTAGCTTGGAAATTCTGAAATTTAAAGGAGGTATTAAACATTCTTCTAAACAGACAGAGAAGAGTATTCAAACAAAACTGTAAACTGGTTTATTCTTCATCTAATACAAATATATAATATCCTCTATCAAATGCTTCTGAAGATGACAGCAGAACCTTGAGAAATATACCTTTTGTTTACTTCAGAAAAGTAACTCATGCCACACTGTACAAGTTAATAAAATTTTCACAAAACGTTGTTATAATATTCCAGTACTAGCTTTAAGAATTCATTAAGTAATGGGGATCCTATGTGGATAGTTTCTTCATCATCTTTTCAGTCCACAAGAAACACTATATTATTAGCAAAGCATTTCTGCAGCCCTCACAATTCATACAGTGAACTGTAAGAGGTCAACTTGGGTTTTCATTGTATTAGCACTTATATGCAGAGTAATTCCCAAAGTTGATGACAACATGACTTTAGAAGAAGTGCTTGGCAAGTATGACCCTTCGTGGAAGACTAGAATCAAACATCCAGCTGCAGTTGCAGTGTCTCATTAAAAACAGTGTAATTGCTTAGGAATTATGTCTAAAAGCAAAAAGAAGTGCTCAAGTAAGAAGCAGCCTTGAAAACAAGAAATAATGTAACATAAAGTACCTCTCATGAGATGTCCTCAAGCAAAGAATCTTGATTTGCAAATGGTTCCTACCTGATACTGTAAAGTGGTTTACCAATTAACAGAGCGATTAACAGTATCAAAAAATTAATCCTAAGTATTTCAGAATTTATAAATTAAATCTTCCATTGAATTTGTTTTCTGTTGTCATCTATTGCTGGGCATGTAGTCTGCCTGTTCCTACCTCAGTTCCCTAGTGGGACATCCTTGAAGGAAACTAAATTTTCTCTGCAAGTGATTATTGTTTTGAGATAGCTTTTGAATTAGGGTAGGTGCATGTGTCCACTTCTCTTTTAAACTCTAGGACCCCCCATCTGGTGCAGGTCCTGTGCCTGCTGCCTCAGTCTCTGTGAGTTCATGTGTGCATCAATCCTGGTAATATAGAGGCCTTGTTTTCTGACTGTCCTCCATCCCCTCTGTCTTAGGCTGTTTCTGCCTCCTCTCCATGGGGTGTTCTAAGCTCCGTGAGAAGGGATTTTATGAAAATATCTCATTTAGTGTTGATTATCCCATGGTCTTTCACTCTCTGCATAGTGTTTGTTCTGTGTTCCTGTTATTCGTTCTCAGCTGCCGCAGGAGGCAGCTTCTCTGATGTTGGCTGAGCAGTGAGTAAAGCGGAATGTCATTGGAGGCCAATTTGTTTGCTACTATTTTTGTTTGTTTGTTTGGTTGGTTGGTTGGTTTGTTGCTTTTTGGTTTTTCTTTGGTTGATCTTTTTTATTTTTGTTTTTGTTTGCTTGAGAGGAGTAGTATTTGGTTTTACCATAGGTCTGAGCTATCTAGACTTAGGTTCTTCGGTCATACAAACAGTTAATTTAATGGGTTCCATCTTGTGGAGTCGAGCTTAAATTTAATCAGATATTCTTTACTTACTCACACAAGTTTATATATCAGACTATGACAGCATTGCGGATCAAAGAGTTTGTGGCGGTGTTGTTGTTTCTGTTTCTCCTTTGTGTTGTACACTGTCCTGTCCTGTACACAAGCTGCTAGAACGTAGAGGTGAAGGTTCTATAAACCTTCTATAAAGGGAAGTAAGGTAGAGATTGCAGGTGGGGAGACGGTGGGAAATGGATTTGGCTTGTAAAATGAGAAAATATAGTTTTAAAAATAAAAATAAATTGAATCTAAAAAAATGAAATGTGGAAAAGGGCACAAAATAAGATCCATTTCAATAATTATAATACATTAGAGTAAACTTATCAGTAGAAATTAAAAGTAACAATACAAAATTTATATATGTGGCTTATAAAAGACTAAATATATAATCTAGACTATAATCTATAAGACTATTATCTAAAGCATCAAAGTAGGGAATGTAGAAAGAAAACTTCATTAGGCATTGTGTGTGTTGAAGAGTGATTATTTGATATTTACCAGTTTGTTTTGTTGCTTCATATATGCTTTTAAGTCTTATTTTACATATTTTACGTATTTTCTTTTTGTTTTGTTTTGTTTTCGAGACAGGGTTTCTCTGTGTCACATCCCTAGCTGTCCTAGAACTAGCTCTTGTAAACCAGGTTGGCCTTGAACTCACAGAGATCCACCTACCTCTGCCTTCTGAATGCTGGGATTAAAGGCATGCCCCACCACTGCCAGGCTTGAATTTACATATTTTTGTATTTTTTTAGAGTGTATATTGTCATTGTCTTCCAATGAAATTATAAGGAACATAGTATTAGCTACCAAATTAATGTATAGAGATATTATTAGACTAATAGATCGTTTAATGTGTTATATGTTTTGAAATGATTGTTGCCAATCATTTTTCACATATACCTATGAAACTATTTCTGTAATAAAATGAATGTATGTACATGAAAGAGTTTTAACCTCCTTAAAGAAAGCAGGGTCAAGAATCTATTTTAGATTACTGATTCTGATACCAAAGCAATTGACATCTTAATGTTATTTTTAAAACTCATCTGATTCTACAAAATTTGACATAGGTTATCACTGAAATTAGTATGTGAGATTTTGCCTACAGGTAACTACAGATGTCTTTGGGAGGAGAAACACTCTTAGAATGACCATTCAAACTGCCTGTTAAACATTTGCTCCTATTCCAGGCCTACCTATCTTAAGTCATATATTTCATATTGCTGCTCTATCAAATTATCATTAGTTTTGTGACTAGAAGCAGTAAAGATTTATTATCATGTAATTCTATGTATCAAAAGTTCACTACGAGATGCCAGAGTAAAATGAAGGTAAGAATAATCAATTTTAGGCTACAAAGAATTGGTGTCCTGGTTTTTGTGTTATTGGCAGAATGCAGTTCCTTGCATAGATCACACTAAACTCTCATGTTTGTATTGGTTGCCAGCTGCAGGTGCTCAGAGATCATAGCTCTTGGCCTGTGCTCTTCTTAAGTCCTAAACCAAGTAAAGCTAGTTGAGTCCTTCCTGCCTGCCGTCTCTGCATCACATCGTACTTGTAAGAACACAAATGGTTGGTTGACCTATCTTGTTAGTCCCACTAACTCTTTCCTCAAGGTCCATAACAACAATCACGTGTGCAGGTCTGTTACCATGAGACCTAATACACATTTGTTCAGGATTGGGATGTAGACATCTTTGAGGAGACTGTGTTTCTTGACTCTCATAAACACAGTATTGACTGCTCTTGGCATGGCTGGATTGGTTTCCCTTTTCTGCTCATAATGCTTCTTACATACTTTTCTTTCTTGCTGAAATTGGTGTGTAGATTCCAATCCCTTGAGAAATTAACATTAGATATAAGATATATGAAGAAATTGTAGGAAGAACAGTTTCTAAATTCACTTAAAAGCTTCAGAATATTCATTTCCAAAGGACAAAGTCTTAAGTATTTTCTGGGAATTTGAAAACCTTGTTCTAATCCTCAGTAGTCATCCACAAAGCAGCAGAAGGTAACGCATTACTCTGCTTAGAGTCTGTGTGATGCAGGAACATTAGAAGGATAAATTCCGAAGAGATAATTACTTAGAGCAATAACTTTCAATAATTTGTCTAAACAAATCTATCTTGATAGTAGATGATATTAGATGTTAACATTTTATTTTTTTTTTCCTTAGATCATCACAAAGTATGTTTATGAGCTCCTGGAAAAGGACTGCAATTTGCAAAGAATCTCTATTCCAGTAAGTCACATTTTTAAAAGTGTTTATTCCAAATAAAATGCTTTTTTCCATGTAAGATGGTTTTCAGTCCAGGAGAAAATTTTTCCTGTGTTGATGTTGACAATTCAGTGGCTGTAGGTTGGCTTACCCTGCTGTAGCAGTAGTTTTTACAAACTAAAAGGAATGTAAACGATGAACAGTGGTGGTTTCTGGTCTCTTTTTAACATGATGACAGGGAGGGTTCTTTCTCGTTTACCTTATCTCATTTCACCTAGATATTTCTCTTTGTGTTCTATAAATCAGTGTGCTTCACATTGTGATAAATCAGTGTGCTTCACATTGTGATAGGCATTCATTAACTCTTAAAGTATTGTTTGATTCTTTGAAACTGTTTTTCATTGAATTTCTTACTTAATTTTATATTTTAATGAATGTCTTGCCTGCATATATGTTTGTGCACCACCTGCATTCCTGGTGGTTGTATAAGCAAGAAGAGAGCATTAGATCTGCTGGGGCTGGAGTTAATTGTGTGGATGTGCTAGGGATGGAAGCCCGTCATCTGGAGCAGCAGCCTGTGCTGCTCTTATCATTGAGCCATCTCTTCAGCCCTTATTTCTACACAAAATGGTTTTTTTTTTTCTCTGCATTCCTAAAGTCATTCCTGCTTTTTAGTACTGCTTGATTCCTCTTTATTAGAAGACTGGGAAATTTTGTAGCCTTTTCTTTTGGAATTAAAAAGTTTTAAGTTGGATGATGGTGACTCATGCCGCCTTTAATCCTAGTACTGCAGAGGCAGAGACAGACAGATCTTTGAGAGTTCAAGGCCAACCTGGTCTAGAGAGCTAGTTCTAGGACAGCCAGCCTACACAAAGAAACTCTGTCTAAAAATCAAACTAAAAAGAAAAAGAAGAAAGAAAGAAAGAAAGAACGAAAGAAAGAAAAGTTTGGGATTTGTCTTAGATTCATATCTTAAATAGAACTTTGTCATTTTTGTGAGTTTATCATCTACTTTGCTCCCTTCCTTTTCCTTCCTCCAAACACTCCAATATACACAGACCCTTCTTTCTTTTAAATTTATGGCCTTCTCTTTTCTAATTGTTACTGCATGTGTGTGTGTATATATATATATATATATATATATATATATATATATATATATATGTATTCTTATTAACATCATGAAGTTCAAGCTTTAAAATGAAGAAGTAGTAATCTTATATGTAAAATGTTATTTGGGATAGATTAGATAATTTTTCCTGTTCCTCACGATTCCTTTATTTTATGATTGAGTCTAGATGACAATGAAATTGACCTATTTAATATAGAAAACTTTGCATATAGATAACTTCTATCTTTTACATAGAATGTTTAAATATCTTGGGTTATATTACTGAGAAATTAGACTATATTTTAATTCTATAGATTCTCACCTTTGATTTCATAGTTCTACTAAAAACTATTTAATCTTCTAAAGATAACCTCTAGTAATAGATAATAATGTTATTCATTCATCCATTTACTCAACTCAGTAAGTACTTTTTGAAGTCAGCTCTTTAACTTGTAGACACTCTTGGTGTTTGTAATGCAGTAATAAAGAAAACATTATTGCATGCCATAGGCAAGCCATATCTTGTTCTAGTTTGAAACAGCTTCTTTTTTTTTTTTTTTTAAGAAAGCATGGAAGCCTAAATTTTAGCTCTTTTTGAGAGTCAGTATGGCTGTCCTCTGGGGAGTCAGAATTCCTGACTTCAGACCTGCTTTCTTATTCTGTAAAAACTACATATTGAAGCTGGGTATCTCAGCACATGCCTTTAATCCCAGAACTTAGTGAGTTCTTAGGCGGACAAGCAAACAACCGGTATAAATTTGTTCTTCGTGAAAGTTAAATTTTGTCACTTTATTAAGTTTCTGAAGCAGGATTTAGAGAATGTTAGTTTAATCCATCAATACCATTCATATTTTGTCCTTTGACAATAATATTCCTGGCTTTTTGGAAGCCTTTAAACATACGACGTTCTCTGGATTTAGAGCACAATCACTATTGACTATGCTGAGAGTGTTTTATGATAGACTTTCTTCTATTTTCTATAGAGAAAATCTGAAATTAGATAGAGATCTTTGTTTCATTTTAAATTTAGTATGTAAATTAAATAAATAATTAACAAAAAATGGAGGAATAAATTTTATTAGTTGTAAATATGAAATTTGATAAAAAAGAAGAAATAATGCATAGTTTAAATTATCCTGAAAGTTCAGAAAAGTTACAATGAGATATAGAATGTTTGTCCTTAGGTAATTTGCCTGTATTTTCTATAGATAGAGGTTAAAGATAGTAAATATAGTTTCCTGTTATAGAAAGCAACTGTTGGTGACAATATGTGTTATATTTAGTTGTTATTCTAACTTTCAGATACACTTCAAATTCATTGCCTCTATTTTCATTAAATGCTCCTGCATTCATGTATGTATTTGTATATACATATATATTCTTAAATGACTTTTTGAGTCTGCATAAATTTCTTTCACATTTGTTCAAAGGACAGACTATTTGACACTGTATAAACAAAAGATTTGCCTGTCCCTGGGAGGAATTTCGCTCTTGCTCCCTGATCTCCTCTTTTATCTATAGTTCTGTATTGCTGCCTAGGGGTGAGATGTAACATCTTGATGAGAACAGAAATTTTTGTAAAAAACATAATTAATAAAAACTTTTGATGCAACAATAAAAAATTAAATTTTGAGAGATTTTTGTGTTACATAGGCATGAAATTACTACTGTGTTCATTTTGCTTAATAAATCTTCCCTTATTTTGTAAACTTTAAAAAAATCTGTCTTTTCTAAATGATCACTTTATATAATATGAAAGTTATTTTTCAATAACTATTACTTTTTCTTGAGTTCTCTTAAGTATGAATTGACAGCCAGGGTGTTTGTTTTCTTTCTCTCTTTTTTTATTACTTGATATTTTATTGGGTACTTGGTATTTTCATTAATATTTTTTTAAGAAAACAAACTGTCTTTTTTCATTTTACATAAAAATCCCAGTTCCCACTCCCTCCCATCCTCCTATTCCCTCCACTTAATCCCCCAACTCATCCCGCTTCCACTCCTCTGAGAGGGTAAAGGCACTTTGTTTTGAGGAAGGTCCAAGGCCCTCCCTACTCTATCTTGGATGAGCAAGGTATCCATCCACAGAGAATGGGTTTTCCAAAAATCCAGTACATAAGGTAGGGATAAATCCTGGTGCCCGTGCCAGTGGCCCCTCAGTCTGCCCCAGCCATACAACTGTCAACCACATTTAGAAGGGTCTAGTTTGGTCCTATGCTGGTTTCTTTCCTGTGGGGCTGGAATTGGTGAGCTCCCATTATTAGCTCAGGTAGACTGTTTCAGTGGGTGTCCCTTTTGTGGTCTTGGCCTCTTTGCTCATTTTCTCCCTCCTCCCACTCTTCAACCAGACTTGGGGAGCTCAGTTCAGTGCTCTGATGCAGGTCTCTGCCTCTGTTTCCATCAGTTGCTGGATGATGACATGTAAGATAGTCATCAATCTGACTACCTGACAGGGCCAGTTTGGGAGCCCTCTCCACTATTTCCTAGGATCTTAGCTAGGGTCATCCTTGTGGATTCCTGGGAATTTCTCTAGTGCCAGATTTCTTGCTAGCTTCATTTACACAGTGGAGTACTACTCATTGGTAATAAAAAACAGTGACATCTTGAAATTTGCATGCAAATGGATGGAACTAGAAGAAACCATGCTGAGTGAAGTAACCCACATCCAGAAAGATGAGCATGGTATGTACCCATTCATTGATAAATACTGGCTGTAAAGCAAAGGATTGGGAGCCTATAGTTCATTACCCTAGAGAAGCTAAGTAACAAGGAGAACCCTAAGAGAAACATACATATATTCCCTGGGGAAGGGAAAACAGAGTAGAGCTCCTGAGAAAATTGGAAGCCTGGGGGTGTGGAGGGGAGAAGGAAAGACAAAAGGGGAGAAGGAGGAGAGAAGGGGAGGGAGGAGCAGAACTAGAGGAAACTGGATGGTCAAGATGAAGAAGGAGCGAGACAGAGAACAAGAAAAGAGATACCAGTATGGGGCTAACAAGAAACCTGGGTGTTTGTTTTCTAAGAGAATGTTCTTTTCTCTTATAATAAAAGAATATTACCAGATTTTTCCCTGTTAATAAAGTAAGCTTTAGTTTCATAGTCAAAGTAGAGGCCCCCTTCCCCTCCCATGGTTACTGTGACAGCACTTAGGGAAATAGAAGAATGGCCCTGTCATGGTCATGCTTATATTCTGCACAAACATAGGCTAACAAGAATGCTCTCAGCTGTGCCATCTCCTGCCCAGTGGGAACATCTTGCCTAGAAGGTTAGCATTACACTTCATAGGGTATCTGGTTAAGATGGTTAATGCCATTTCCTCCTCAGGAGATTACACAGTGTCTTTCAGGATTCTGAAAGCAAGTCAGCTGGGAGGAAGCTTCTAGTTCATTTCCCCCTGCATTAAAGCTAAGCACATGGCATCCCATCATAGGCTCCAATCCTTAGTTCATGTACCAGGAATAGATCCTCATCCCACTGCCAAGGACCCCTAAGGTAGACCAAATTGCGCCACTGTCTGTCACGTGCAGAGGGCCTAGTTTGGTTTCATGCAGTATCCACAGGTGTGGTTCTAAACTTTGTGAGTTCCCAAGAACTTGGTTCTGCTGTCTCTGTAGATTTCCCTGTCATGATCTTGACCCTCTTGCTCGTATAATCCCTCCTCTCTCTCTTCAAATGGATTGCTGGTGCTTATTATCAGCCATTTTTAATGTCTTCTTTTGAAAACTCATTATTCAAATCTGTAGCCCATTTTAAAAATTAATTTTTTTGTTGAGATTTTTATAGGTTTTGTGTATTCTACATATGAATGCTTTGAATTATTTAAATTCTTTTCATCTAAAGGACATCACTACCAATAATAAGATTCCATATTTCAAAAGTTTGTTCTTTATTTACTGAGTACCTATAAGATGCTAGGCCCTGAACTAAACCTAGAATGTAGCTAAATATAAATTATGAAATGTTGCTGGGCAGTGGTGGTGCACACCTTTAATTCCATCACTCGGGAGGCAGAGGCAAGGGGATCTCTGTGAGTTCTAGGCCAGCCCTGTCTATAAGAGCTAGTTCCAGGACAGGCACCAAAGCTACACAGAGAAACCCTGTCTTGAAAAAACAAAAATACAAAACAAAATAAAATGTTAATTTTTCTTAGAATTACTTTTTAGGGGAGAGAGCAGAGGATGAATGAGTATGCACACACACACATGTACATGCATGCACACATCTATCATCTATGTCTGTCTGCCTGTCTGTCTGTCTATCTATCTATCATCCACCCATCTTTCATCTATCTGTCTGTCTGTCTATCTATCTATCTATCTATCTATCTATCCATCTATCTATCTATGAAAGACTATATAGTGTTTGTTTTTTATATGTGCCATGAAGGAGAGTAAGACAGAGAAAGGGACTACAGAATTCAAGGTAAAACATTTAAGAGTTAATTGTAGACATGGAGGGCATTACTGAACAATAGTGACTGTTCTTAAGCTCAACTCATTCTATTCCTACTAAACCAGTTGCTGTTTGTGTTCTGTTTACATAAAAGCAGGATTAGATAATGAGACCAATATTGTTTTAAAAATAGAGAAGGTTTATTTTCTATTCCTGTGTGTTGTGAATGACTTGAAAAATTTAGAGTTTTAAATTTTATATTGAATTCCAGAGCATTCTGTGGAGTTGTATGTCTGTGCTGTTGTAACTTTGATAATTGTATGAACATGTGTTGTTGCTGGAGTGAACTGTTAGTACAGTATACAGTGTGTTAGACTGATCCTTTATTTGTGATCTTGTGGGCAGAGGGCACATGACTAGTTGTCAGTTGTGGTTTTAACTTGGTGTATTTGGCTTCCATTCTGAGTACTGGCCATTACAATGTAGACTACCACAGAGCCTGCTATACATATCCCATAAAAGGTCCAGAAATCGGCTTTTCCTAATATCTCTTGTATCTTTGAAATCTAGCTGAGCACCTGTGTAGTAGTAATCCATAAGTAAGTGATTCATAGATAGGGTGTCAGAATGTACGTGTTACTGTTGTGTGTGTCCATGTTTACAATTTGAATGTTTGCAGTGCTTTGTCTACTTAAATAGCTATATATTCCAGTTTGAGTTTTCAATTTTTATCACAGGTGCAATGTGATTCAGTTACAGAATTATAAACTACATGCTGTATAAACCTATAACTTAAGTTTTTCTAAATGTAATTTTATCATTTTTTGATGATTATTTATTAGTGACTCAAATGGATTGTGAGTAAATGTGGGTGAAAAACACAGTTAAAATATGAATGACAGGAAGCATTTAAAAATTAATTATTTCAGTTTAAGATGGCAATGCAATAATAAATATATAATAAAATGTAGGAATCCCTATTTTAATTCTTTTTCATGTATTTTTATATTTAAATTGCTGTCTTGTGATGCTTGTCCACGGAATATTTTAATGCTTTTTAAAAAAATTTCTATAATAATCATTCAATAATTTGTAGTAGCCATTAGTTGTTTTCTCATTGTGTGTATGCTTGATTGAGAAATATTTTATTTATTATTTAATTTTTTTTTGATTACAGGTAGATGCCACTGACAGTGAACCAAAGAGTTTTATCTTTATGAGTGAGGATGCTTTGACAAATCCACAGAAACTGATGGTTTTAATTCATGGTAGTGGTGTTGTCAGGGCAGGTCAGTGGGCTAGAAGGCTAATTATTAATGAAGATCTGGACAGTGGTACACAGATACCTTTCATTAAGAGAGCTGTGGATGTAAGTGAAACTTCCTTTGTTTGGGGGGCATTTTATAGTTCTGTTTTATTGCGTATTGTAATTTGTCTTTTCCAGAAGTATATTCTATGCATAATCGTATTATTAAGTCATTATTTACCTTTTTATGTGATGATTATTATTTTGCGGTTATGTGGGAAAATTTAGGAGTATTGAGCACATAAAGGTTTAGATGTCTTTGAAATGAATGCTTTCTTTGTTTAACTGTATGAACTATGAGTTTAACTATTACAGAATGTCACCAATGAATACTTGTGACCAGAAACAAACACGACTGCTTTACTTTCCTTCTCTAATTAGGGTAGACATTAAAGGAAACTTGCTGATAATGGGTAATCTGTTTGGTGAGGAAAAATAGAATAAGTAAATGTTTTTGGCATTTAAAAAGTATTTTGATGTCCACAACTAAAATGTTCTAAGCTGAAAACAAACATGTAGAATGTAAAAATGTAATATTTCAGAAGTAATTTTTTTAGTCTAGTGTTGTTTTCATGATCAACTGCTCTTCTTATGTCTCTTTCTTAAGTTATACAGTAAACAGCCAATTATCAAAAAGTATATGTTTCTTTTCGATTCAGTGACATATATTCATCAGAAAAAGTGTCATCTTGTATAAAATATTTAAGGTAGAAAAGGTATGTAGTAATAGTATGTGTGTCTATGTATCCAATTTATTTCTAAAAATGACAGTACATCTTATAATTAAAGTTGTACATCTTGCATACAGTGTCACAATAAATATTTGGATGTGTTCAGTTTTCTGTTACCCCAATATCATAGGAACAGTTAAGCCAAATCTTATAGAATACTTTTGTTATAGACTTCCTAAATCTTCAAATGTTCCATATTGAGTTTCTTAAGTTAATTGATGATCCACTTGTCACAAATGTGTGCTAACTTTAATTGTGATTTTAGAAAAATTGAAGTAAGCAATTACTCTGTTAAGAAATCAGGGCAATTAAATATTCAGTTAATAAATTGGAGTTTAGACTAAAATAACACAGGGAGTGGTCTTTTTTTTAACTCTCTCTTATTTCATGTTAAAGGTAGTGAGTTCCGTGTCCAGTGCTTTCACTTGTGGTTATAATACAGTGATTGTGTGTATTTTAGAGAGAACATTATTTGCAAAATATATTCACAGTCCAATAAGTATTTGAAAATAATAATAAACAAATTGGGAGCTTGCAGCAGTGACTCCTTGGGGAAATGTCCCATGTAATTTTATCACCCACCCTAGGATGCCTGCTTTGCCTCTTGTAGAACACTTGTCAATATGAATATCACATAAAAGCAAATGTAGGAAACTGTGTCTAAAGTCTTGAGCCAGGTGGTGCTGGTGCACACCTTTAATTCCAGCTCGTAGGATGCAGAGGCAGGTGGATTTCTGTGAGTTAAATGCCAACCTGGTTTGCAGAAGGAGTTCCAGGACAGTCAGGGCTATACAGAGAAATGCTGTCTCTGGGAGAAAAAGTTTTTGAGTTAATAGACAATTGATTTGTGCAGTCCTTTTGAAGAACATGAGTATAGTAAGGCATTTTTTCCCTTTTAAGTGGGAATAGTGTTTTAAGTATGACAGTGTTCTTCTGCTTTCATTTCTTTACTTTTCTCAACTATAATGAGCCGTGGTTCTTTGAAAAGAAACAACTGATTTCTAAATGTATGGCATGTCTAAGCTCTAGGTTTAGCTAGTTACATTCTCATTAGTTTTTAATATGAAATTTATTGTGTGAATTTCATCATGAATTTCTAAAACTATGTATCACTTTCAAATCCAGATAACGTGACTTTTACCATTAATTTTCTTTCCTTGTGACTGCTCTGGCAGAGGGAAGCAGGCAGAGAAGGACTATGAGGAGAAAGGTGCAGCCCCTCCTTAGCTTCAAGCATGCTAGTGCTGCGTTTATTTTCATCGTGTTCCGAAATTGCTCTTTGAGAAAGTTTTCCAGAGTGTAGAAAAGGTTAACTATAGTTATTTGGTTTTTTATGCCCTGTAAGTTTTCATACTGTTGTGGAAGTCAGTTTTAATATTTTGCATGGAAGACATTGTCATCTTTATGTAGTGTTTATTCTCAGTAGATTATTTATATATGATTGGAACTTCTCATTTAGGTCCATATCAATAATTCCCTCTAGCAAGGAAGTTATATCTGAGCATTTTATGAAAAATAATGTTTTATTATATGGCTCCCCTGTGACTGAATTGTGATTGTGAGTTGGGTAACTCAATATTTCTCCAGAACTTCCTGGACTCCATATGTCATGATCAGAACATGATAGGTGTTCCATCACTTGCATTTAGACCTTGACTATCAATATATGTCTTAAGATTTCATCAGGGAATATGGGGCCTGCCGAATAATCTTATGTAGGTGCTTATGAGGTTTTCAGGGTTAATGTTTTTAGTGTTTAATAGTCTTCATTGCATAATACATAATCAGCTAAAAAAGTTTATCATATATCTACACATCAATGGTTTAATTACTTTGTAATTTGAGAATTGCTAAGCTTGTTGCTCTTTGATTTCCACCCTTGTTTTATGCATTTCTAGTTATATGTGTAAAGGGAACAAGTATATGACACTTAAATTTTTTAAACCCTGATTGATTTAAAAGAGATCATGTAGTTGAAGGAGATACCTTACTGACTTCCTTCTTGACCCAACTTGGCTTATTGAGTTGTCTTGTCCAAGAGAACTGGATCTTGGAGGTCTCCAAGGCAGAGATGGGAAATATGAGTTCAAGACTAGTTTGGACTGCATAGTGAGGCCCAATTTCACAAAATAAAAAAACTGAAGAAATAGGTTTCGGAAACACTTCATGACAGTGGTTCTCAACCCTCCTAATGCTCTGACCCTTGTTGTAATACTCCCAACCATAAATCTTTCATTGCTTCTTCATAGTTGTAATTTTGCTACTGTTATGAGTCATAATGTAAACATCTGTGATTTTAACTGGTCTTAGCTAACCCCTGTGAAAGGATCATCTAACTTCCCGTGGTAGTCTTGACCCACAGGTTGAGAACTACTGCTTTAAGAGCTGTTTAGTGATCTGTAAAGTAAAAATAGTTTATGTTTTAGAATCCTGTTAAAGTGTAAATGCTTTGTCTGATCCTTCTACCTTTTCATCAGAAGGTCTGTCTGACTGGGACCTGAGAATTCTGATGACGGGCAGGTTGTGGGATTGACTAGACACAGAGCCCAGATGAAATACTTCCTTCATTAGCATAGCAAGATCTAGGCATGTTCAAGTCACTTATAAAGATACCTTGGTCTCTGTATCCATCCAGCACACATCCTTCTGTCTACTGCAAATCACTTCTGGAATACATAATATTTTTAGGAAATAATAAGGAAAATGTCTGAGCATGTGAAGCTGTTACCTAGATATGGAAATAACTAGGCTAACTGAAAGATAGGCAAATATATTTTATTTATTAAAAGGGGAAAACTCATGCCACAGGTACGGAAGATCCAGGCTCTGCTTGACCACTGGGGAAACTACACAGAGAGCGCACCTGGGTGGTACACAGGTTTCTATCTCCTGATCCCAGAAATCCACTCCTAAACTAGGTTCCACCTCTTAAAGATTATTGGTTAGCAAGGCTTTCCCCATCATCTCTTCCTTTTGTCTAAACAAAAGCAATCCAAACCCAATACAAAACTATATACAATAGGAACAGGTATCAAGTATAAAATTACAAACAACATGAGTAATATTGAGCAAAGAACACATGACAAATGTTTTAATAAACATTCTATTACAAAGAGTCTAAATATTATATCAGAAATAAGCTTGGCTAAATCATAAGAGGAATGTAGCTATGATTATCTAATCTTCAACCCCACCAAAGGTCTGAGAGGGAAGTAATATTACTTGAGCAGGCAGGAAGTGCAATTCAGCGGCTTCCAAAGTAAGCACTATATGATGGAGACAATTAGCTACCTGAGCAATCACCCAAAGTCTCATTTTGCAACGTTGAAGCAACCAACTTTGGCTAAGGCCTAGCATAACTGACAGACCATTTTTAGAAGCAGGACATTTTTTAGAACTGTCTTACCCTGTCTTGGCAAGATTTGACAGTCTTTTCCCATGTGTCTTGCGTATCTATTTCCGGATACCATGTCCTTCTCAGTGGTTGAGGTATGGGCAGTTCTTTGAATGTTTTAAAATATATTTTTATCTCTGATGAATCAATCCATTAAATGAAGAACCCATAAATAGAGTTACTTTGTATGTTTTACTCATTAGGTATTGTTGATGTGTTATTATTTGGTGGCATAAGTATTTGTGAAAATCAGAATTGGAATGTAATGAAAAATGAGAATTGTTATTTTAATTTTTATGTCCTTTATAATAATGGATCTTTTGAATCTTCATTGTCTTCTCATTGATTTTGTACCATGGTGAAGTTTAAGCTGATGACCTCCTGGACTAGTTCTTCATCTGAGAACTGTTTAGTTTCTCCATTCCCAACTTCACTGGCCACTTTCCGAAGTGGACTGCCTTCTTCTCACTCTGAGACTGCTCTACCCTAGTTGTTTCCTGGATCCTTTGATTTCTTGATGTATGTTCTGTTATGGAAAAATTAAAAATGCTGCAGGATCCCTGGTGGCAGCAGGCAGCAGAAATGCTGTAGTTTCCCAAGTGGTGGTAGCGGACCATGTGGTGGCAGGCAGCGGACCCTGAGAGTAGCCAGTCTCAGGCAAAGATGGCTGTCTGTCCCTAGCGGTGGCTGGTCCCAGGCAGGGAGACATGTGAAGGGCGGGCAAGAGACAGAGACATGGATAGGGATGCCATGCAGAGTGAGGTTGAATATTTATTCGTGGGGTTATGGAGGGGGAAGGGAGAAGGGGAGAAGAGCTGAGAGAGAGAGAGAGAGAGAGAGAGAGAGAGAGAGAGAGAGAGAGGAGAAGAGGAGAGGAGAGACAGACAGAAAAGAGGGAAGGGGAGAAGTGGGGAGAGAGGCAGAAGCAAAACTGCCTCTCCGAGAGAAAGACGGAAAAGAGAGAGAGCTCAGGCCTGAAGCTGAAGATTAGACTAGACTGCCTCAGCGGATGGGGGAGGGAGTGGGCGTGGCTTGTCTCTTAAAGAGACAACACAATCATTACATGTTGTTATTCATGGGAACCATCAGATGATCCATAGAAAATAAATGTGTATGTGTGGTGAATACATGTGTTCAGATATGTACATATATGTGTACAACTGCATGTGTTTAAACATGATTAAACATGACCAAAATTTAGTGCCACATTTCTTCCATAGTACTTTCTCCATATTACTGTTTTGTGACAGCCAACAGAAACTCGCTGTTTCAGCTAGATTGGCTAGTAAGCAAGGTTTGGGATTTCCTTCCCCCGACTTGCCCAGAGTGCTCAGAGGTTTTGTATGGGTGTATGAGCTCAGATCCCATGCTTGCACAAGTACTTTACTGAGCCATTTCCAAAATGCTGAAAATAAAGTTTGAAACCTCTTTCTTAAAAATTGCCTGTAGTCTACTTGTTTATTTCATTTTAGTAATTAAGTAGCTTTTATCCTTTAAGCTGAAATAATTTTTAGTCTGCCGTTTGAAAGCTGTTTTTTTTTTTTTTCTAGTTTCCGGTCTTCTGTTTTTTTAATTTCAGTACTGTTCATCCCTTTTTGAAACTCCAATTCCTGTCTCTGGTGTTAAGATGTAGGTCATACAGCTTTGAAGAGATTTCCTGGCTGTGCTGGTAATGCCTATGATCCCAGCCCTGGGGAAGCTAAAGCAGCATCACCTGTGTGAGTTGGTATGATTTAGATAATGAGACTACATTTGTAAACAAACAGTGAACAACTTTGTGGTATTGTTTGTGTTGTTTTTTTGATGATTTCAGTCTTGTTCTTGAGTCTTACTACATGGTTAGAAGACGCGAGAGTACATCTCTAGGTCTTTCTGTCTTTCTCTTTATTTTCATCTGTTTTTCCTCGACTTACTGAAATGGTATTTACTTTACTTTTAAGCAGTTAAGTTTATCCCTTAACTGTTCCATTGAATTTTTTGTTTAGTTTTGTTTTTTGTCACAGTTTGGAATGGAGCCTTTTTGGATTTGTGAGGAAAATGTTTTTGTTATGTCACCCAATTTCAGCTGTTTGTTTTCTTTATTTTCTGCTCTCATGATAGTACACCAGACCGCCTTTCTGTCCTCATGGTAGTACACCAGACTGCCTTTCTGTCCTCATGGTAGTACACCAGACCACCTTTCTGTTCTCATAGTAGTACACCAGACTACCTACCTTTCTGTTCTCATGGTAGTACACCAGACTATCTTTCTGTTCTCATGGTAGTACACCAGACTATCTTTCTGTCAAGCTCTGAAAGGGACAGAGCTCTTAATTTCTTGTACTGCTGACCACAAAGTGTAAAATTTTGATTTGTGGGGTTTTGATGTATTTTGGTGAGAGAAATGTAATAATGTCATATAAGAATTTGTAGTTAGTGTCTCTGTTTTTAGGTGTGAGGCCCTACCTTTACTTTCCTAGGTAATTGGTGCTCAGTTTCTGAGGGATTTTGGATTTCTGTGAGTAGGTTATGTTAGGAATATTTTCTAAAAGAGGCTTTCCATTGATGCAAATAATCCTAATCAGACTGTACTGGATCAAATTAAAAGATTTCCAGGTTTAATTGGTGCCTGCACTCCAGGGCGGCCTGAGATGATGGGGTTGGGGGACAGAAAGCCACCAACAGGACCAAGGACCACTGAAGAGGAAGAGGGAAGACTAATAAAAGATTATTTTCTGAGGTGCAGTTTAAATAGCCAGTGGAAGTGATCTGACCTTTCCTGGAGAGGGGTCAAGGTTTGATAGACTCTGGGGAGAGGACTTCCAAAGATGGAGGCCTGAGGCTGGGATTATAGGTTAGATACTTCTAAGTTCTTACCTGCCTTGGCAGGAGATTGAGTTTCTAATGTATAGTCAAGGCAGCAATCACTTTTCCAGCTAGTTTCCATAGACTTATTCACATCCATATCGTCTACTTTCTCCCCTTTGTTTTGTGTTATGGATGAATACTAACCCTACTTTATATTTTTCACTGTATTTTAGTATGATTTCTGGCTGAAATGCATAAAAAGATTTCAGTATAGTTTTTGTTGAAAATAAATATTTCTGAAATCATGGGGCGTGAGCGAGAACGGATCATGAAACACACAATGAAACACACTTTAAGAGTGTATTATGAAAGAGAAAGACACGTGTGCAGGCTTGAGGAAGTTGGTACAGAGAGAGAGAGAGAGAGAGAGAGAGAGAGAGAGAGAGAGAGAAGAGAAAAAGAAATAAATGGGGGCCAGAGAGAGGTACAGGGCCTTATGTCACTGTAGCTGCATGCGTAGATCACATGATCATGCTGCGCATAAGTCCCCTAGGTTTAAGGGTCCCGGGTGGCTCCGTAAATTGCCTGAGTGCTTGATGGCACATGTGGGGCACTGGAACCTAGAAGTGCCAGTATTTGGGATGGCTTAGACATTTTGCCAAAGCTCTGGGTGATGGAAACCTAACGGTTTGCCTTTTCTCATCTCCTCCCAGATCCTTCTCAACTCTTCATCCATCCAATTGCATGTTTTCTTCCTCTCTTTAAAATACAAACGACCAAATAAAATAAACAAACAAACAAACTGGACTTTAAAAAGCACAAAACACAGGCACATACACAGATGCATACACCCCATTAAAATATAAAATTGAAAAATATAAAATACAAGCAAAAGACTAGTAAATTTAAGACAAACATTATATGGTAACTGTACAGCTGAAGTGTGTACTTAGGCATTGACATTGAGTAACACGTTTTGCAGAGCTATGGAAACACTTATTTTTGGTTAAAAAAAAAGAAAGAAAAAAGAAAAGGAAATTTATGCCCTTGCAATGCATGCGTGGGCAGTTCATATATGATATATGACAGTTCTATTGAACTTGCCCATATTTGGTTTGGTGGTCTAAATTGACTAGGGCTAGGTCTCTTCTTCAAGTGGGAACCAAATCTCATTACAGATGGTTTTAAGCCAGCACGTGGTTGCTGGGAATTGAACTCTGACCTTTGCAAGAGCAGGTAGTGTTCTTAACCTCTGAGCCATCATCTCTAGTCCCGTCTTTTGGAAAAGTCGCTGTTAAATTTGTAAAACCCTAAGATGAGATTTATTCCCAAAACACTCAGCAGTGTAACCTCTCCTGTAAGGGCAACAAAATTACCTTCCATGAGGTCTTAGAAACACAACTCTTCCTTCTAACAGTTAAATTTACATAGAGTTAATCCCCTCCAAATGGCCTGCTAACAGACCACATAGGAATTTCAAAGGGATAGGAAGATATCGCCCCACCAGACAGACAGGTATGGGTGTGGACAAAGTCCAGATTCAGGGACATTTAATAGCTTTATCTAATGGTTTGGAATCTCAGGTATTCCCCCCCCCCTCAGGTTCTATGTGCTATTTTTTGATTCTAAATGCATGTGAAATCATTGTGCAAACTAAAAACCCAGTGGAGATTGCCCCTCTATTTCTTCTCCTTACTGCTTTGCTCAAAAGAATAAAGAACATGTAGTTATAATATACGTGAGTTGATTTATTCCATTTACTCTCAGATCCAATTAGCCAGATGTTATCCTGCTGTGACAAATCTTAGCTGTACCCTGTAGTGAGGCTAGTACTCAAGCTCTCCCCCATAACAAACAAAGCCCTAAACAAAACAAAGCCAAAACAAAGCAATATGAGATAAAAAGAATAACATTAAATTCATTTCGTGTTGGACATGTACTGCCTTCAAGTGTTGTTTGTATATTTATTCAGTCTCTTTTTTTGAGAAAGCTAATTTTTCTTTGCTAGCAGTTATCAACTGATGATAACTTCATGATTAGGGATGGGAGCTTGTGTCCACTTTATGGTTGTTCCAATTATAGATAATTTCTTTATAATTTGTATATTTTTCAATAAATACTGTTGCAGAATATTTTTATGCAAATACTTTGCAAACATCAATGGATGACTTCCTTCTGTAGCAATAGTCATGATGGAACATTTGGAAATTTCTCTTAAGAATTTCTGTGATTGTAATCAGATCATGTTTAAAAAATGCAATTGTTACTTGACTCTGACATGAATTATATACTTGGCAGGTGTATTTATAGTGTTTACTTTGTAAAATATTTGCTTCAGTTTTAGTTAACTAGGGATCTGCTGTTGTAGATATTAACATTTAGATTGCTTTTTCTTATTTCAATTTTGATTTCCCCCCTTTTGGACAAGTATATTCATGGAACACATTGGCTACCAGATTAGAATTTTATTTTATAAGTGTTTATGGAATTATTATAGATGTCTATCTGCATTAGGCTGTTCCTCCCAACACACACACGTAATTAAGACACAAGCATTTTGGTAAAGCCTTAAGTACTACCTTCAATTCTTAGTCTTATCACTAAATATGTAACATCTTGATATTTCAATAGAAGTATCAGACAAAAATGAGCATGAATGTTTTAAAAGGATTTTAAGAGGCAACTGTATTTTTATGTAGTAGTAGTGTTATGATTTCAGCCACAGTAAGACTGACACATCCCAGTTCTAGGGCCATGCATGTGCAGACAAGCCCCCAGGCAGAAGTGCCTGATGGTCCCCAGGGAGGGTAAAGAGTCCAGTGTGACCCAACTTGCTGTGTGGTTGCATCATCTACATATGACTCAGCTAAGCCCTTGCGCACATGCATGAGCCCCATCATCTGCATATGATATAGTCACATCAACCCTCTGTGTGCTTATACTAGGCAGCTTTTAAAAGCTGGATGCACTCCCCCCCCCCCACCTCTCTGCACACTGACTTCGTCAGGCCCGTACACGCCCCCTCTAATAAATTCCTAAGCGGGTTTGTTGCATGTTCTGTGTTTCCTTCTCACTCGCGCCAGGTAGTTTCAAGTAGTATTTTTTACACATTAGATTATCAGGTAATAAGCTATTTGGTGATAAGTTGATATGCCAAACTTAGATTTTGGTGTGAATGTAAATTGAAGTAATCTTTTTTACATGAATGTTTAGTAATGATTTCCAAAATTTATTGTCCATGCTATCCCATGTCTCTAAATCTACACGTAGTGATTTACATCAGAGCAAGGCACAGTACACAGCTGGTCACAGCAACAACTGATGATAACTGCTTACTACCTAATGCTTCCAGGAGAGCACTATTTAAGTAAAAGATATATTTATATCATGAGAAACTGTAGTTTTTAAGAAGAATGCATGCGTGCTTTATTTGTGTGAATTGATGATGAATTAATAAAAACTCAAGAATGACATTAGATTAGCAGTTGGAATGCTCTTACCCAGAGAAGACTATTTCTCCTACTCATCAACATTCCTTTGCTGCCTGTAGTTTTTCATCTACAATTAAGACCTTCTGAGCTTTCCCCTTCCATGTTAGTATGTTTATTCGCATCATCTTTGTAGGGTACATGTTTAGGCACCTGTGTTGTTGAGACTTCCTAAGTTTAGAATCTGACATTTCTAGGAGATAAAATCTCAAGTAAACTTACCATTCCTTTGGCTCTTACAGTCCCTCTGTGCCTTCTTCTGCAGTGATTTGCATCAAAACTTAGGCGCAGGAGTTATGTCATGTGTGTATTAGGTGGGACTGGGCTCCACATTTCTATATTAGAAGGAACATAAAGGGGAAATGAAGAAAAAGGGAGAGGAATCTAATTAGGTAGAGGAGAAGGAGGTAAATACAGAAGAAGGAAGGAAAGGGTAGAATAACAGTAAGGATCTCTGATAAAGTCATAAGGAAGCATAGTATTAACTACCTACCTAAAATGCTTATAATGCATGCAAGTCAGTGTATAAATTTTTAGTGTAATTTCCCCATGTTTGCTGATAATGCTTTCTTCGAGATTCATAGATATCTAACAAAAACCCAACAACAAGCATGATATGCTTCTTTAGAGATTTTGGGCAATGTTATCCAAGGTAAGTTTCTGTTGCCAAGGGCATTATAAACTTCAGACACAGGGCCCAGAGATCCCTGAGCTGAACTGACTTGACATCCCCATCTCTGCAAGCTCCAAAGGTGGGAAGCAACCAATACTCCACCTAGCTTTTGCACCTATAAACACAACAGTCATCGTAATGTTGCAGTAGTGGCAAGTGTACTTTGGGAGTAACCAACAGCCCTCTAATTGGCCACAAGGCCCACTCATAAAGAGGGAAATTTTGCCTGGTAATGAGTACCTAGCCAACTTTCCAAGACTAGTGAAATTTTGAATCATTGAGGAGATCCTCTAACCACCATTTACTAAATCAGCATAATCCCTAACTACTTTCTTAATATTCATCTTTATACCCACACTCAAGTATAGTGCCCACCCATCATCAAGGAAACTTTTCTTTGCAACAAACAGATACATACCATTACAACCACTGTCGATCAAAATATATTTTAAATCTTAAGGAGGGATAAAATGGATTATGAGAGAGAAATTCCTATTCTATGGTCTCCAAATGGACTAATACCTGTCTTACAACCTAACACACCTACAATGGATACATAAGTAGAGTAGATGCTTATGCAAGAAATCATCGTATTCTTTATTTTCCATCCCAATTTTTGTTGTTTATATTTTACTTTTAACTCTGAAAATGTTCTACTTTTATATTTAAAAAGATTTTCTGTGATGTGTTTTAATATGCTCTTTTAATATAATTTTTAGTAATTTCTAACATGAAGTAAATGATTAAATATAGAATTATGACCATCTCCTTTAAATACTTACTATTTTCACTTAACAAGAAGTTTAATTTAAAGAACCAAAGTTAACCCCTTGACTGGTCAGCAGGTAAGACTCCTGTTGGGAGGCTGTTCCACCACCCCCACCTGCCATTGGACCCTATAATCTACAAGTCCCACTCTGTCCCACAAACATAGCCATCTCCAGTGTCATCAGCTGCCCCCAAAGGCACAGACATTGCCTACACCAATTGGAGGAAGAGATGGGTAGTGCAAAAATAATTACAATCAACCACATAAGCAATATGGTACCACCAGAATCTATTGGTTTTACAACAACAGGATGTGAACATCCAAACACAGAATAAGCAGAAGAAATTGACCTTAAAAATAACATTATGAAGATGATAGAGGCCCTTAAAATGGAAATGAACAATTCCCTTAAAGAAATTGAGGAAAAGACAACCAAAAATTGGAAGAAATCAATAAATTCCTTAAAGAAAGCCAAGAAAAAAATAATCAAACAGGTTAAAGAATCAGTTCAAGACTTGGAAATCAAAATAGAGGCAATAAGAAAAACCCCACAAACTTAGGGAATCCTGGAAATGGAAAATCTGGGTAAATGTACAGGAGCTAAAGATGCAAGCATAACCAACAGAATGCAAAAGATTGAAGAGAAAATCTCTAGAGTAGTAGGTATAATCGAGGAAATAGATTCATCAGTCAAAGAAGACGTTATAGCTAAAGTCTTAACACAAAGTGTCCAGGAAATCTGGGACAACCTGAAAAGAATAACCTTAAGAATAATAGGGATAGAAGAAAGAGAAGAATACCAGCTCAAAGGCACAGAAAATATATTCAGCAAAATCATTGAAAAAAACTTTCCCAACCTTAAAAAGGAAATGTTTATTAATATACAAGAGTCTTAGAGAACACAAAATAAATTGAACCAAAATAAAATTTTAAAAAGTTTCCTCACTACTTACTAATCAAGACACTAGACAGACAGAATAAAGAAAGAATATTAAGAGCTGTAAAAGAAAAAGGACAGGTAACATATAAAAGCAGACCTATTAGAATCATGCCTGACTTCTCAGAGAGTCTGAAGGCCAGAGGTCCTAAGCAGATGTTTTGCCAACATTAAGAGACCATAGATGCCAGTCCAGACTACTATATACAGCAAAGATATAGTATCTTTAACCATAGACAGAGCTGTTGTTAAAGGAGCAGTGGGCTGCATTCCTGGCGCCTGGCTGCCTGACTAGTTTACGCCTGAAATAATTACACAGAAACTATATTCATTTAAACACTGCCTAACCCATTAGTTATAGCCTCTTACTGGCTAAGTCTCACATGTTGATTTAACCCATTTCTAATAATCTGTATCGCCACTTGACTGTGGTTTACTGGCATGAGTTGAACCAGCGTTCAACTCGGAGAGAAGAGCCATGGCGTCTTCCTGACTCTGCTTTTTTTCTCCTGGCATTCTGTTTGGTCTACTCCACCTATCTAAATTCTACCCTTTCAAAAAGCCAGGGCTGTTTCTTTATTTGACCAATGAAAGAAACACATAGAACGAAAACACTCCTACACCACAGAGCAAACAAGATATTCTATGAGAAAAACAGATTTAAACAATACCTAACCACAAATTCAGCCCTATTTAAAGTCTTCAAAGGAAAATTCAAACACAAGAAAGTTAACTGTAACCATGAAAACAGAGGCAATAGATAATCTCATACCAGAAAATCCCAAAGAAGGGAAACACACACATACTACCATGACCAACAACAAAACCAAAAAAAAAAATAGGAATTAACAATCACTGGTCATTAATATCTCTTAATATCAATGGATTCAGTTCACCCATAAAAAGATAAAGGTCAACAGAATGGATACAGAAATAGTAAGCAGCTTCTGCATATATGAAACATACCTCAGTTTCAGAGACAGAGCTTATCTTAGAGTAAAGAGTTTGGGAAAAACTTGTCAACCAAATAGACCTAAGAAGCAAACTGGTTTAGCTGTCCTAATATCTAACAAAATAGACTTTAAACTAAAATTAAAAGAGATGGGGAAGGACATTTCATATTTATCACAAGAAAAACCTATCAAAATGGAGTCTCAATTTTGAATATTTATGCCCCAATTACTAAGGCACCCACATATGTAAAAGAAACTAAAGCTTAAATCATATATCAAACCCCATACATTAATAGTGGGCAACACCCTACTCTTACCAATCGACAAGTCTGCCAGACAGAAAATTAACAGAGAAATTAGAGAAATTACAGAAATTATGACTCAAATGGGCTTAATAGACATCTGTAGAACAGTCCACCCAAACACAAAAGAATATACCTTCTTCTCAGCACCTCATGGAACCTTTTCTAAAATTGACCACATACTCAGTCACAAAGCAAATCTCCACAGATTTAAAAATACTGGAATAACCTTGTATATCTTATCAGATCACCATGTCTTAAACTTAGAATTCAACATCGACACTAATTGCTGAAAGCCTACCAACTTATGGGAACTGAGTAATGCTCTGCTGAATCACCACTGGGGCCAAGAAATAAATAAGGAAATTAAAGAATTACTGAAATTCAATGAAAATGAATGTATAACATACACATACTTATGGGACACCTTGAAAGGAGTGCTAAGAGGAGAGTTCATAGCACTCAATACTCACCCAAAAAGTTTGGCTAGTTATGGTGGTACATGCTGGTAGGATTTCCTGAAAGAAACAGAAGTAGGAGGATCATTAGTTTGAGGTAGGTGAGGGCCTCACATGTTAAAAGTAAAAAAAAAAAATGGAGAAATTTTATACTAGTGACTTAACAACACACCTGAAAGCTCTAGAACAAAAAGAAGCAAACTCACCCAGGAGAATGATCAAACTGAGGGTTGAAATCAATAAAATAGAAACAAAGGTAACAATGCAAAGAATCAATGAAACAAAGAGTTAATTCTTTGAGAAAATCAACTAGACAAATCTTTATTCAAACTAACCAATATCTAAATTAACAAAATCAGAATTGAAAGAAGGGACATAACATCAGACACTGAGGAAATCCAGAGAATCATCAGGTCATCCTTAAAACACCTATACTCTCCAAAATTGAAAAATTTAAAAGAAATGTAAAATTTTCTAAATCCAAACCAGATAAAATATTTATATAGACCTGTTGCTCCTAAGGAAATAAAAACATTTATATAGACCTGTTGCTCCTAAGGAAATAAAAACAGTCGTCAAAATCTCCCAGGACCTCATTTAAAAAAAAAGAACAAAACACTGAGGGCCATATGGTTTCAGTGCAGAATTCTATATGAGAATTTCAAAGAAGAGCTAATACTAATACTCTTCAAATTGTTCTGCACATTAGAAACAAAAGGAACATTGCCAAACTCTTTTTGCAAGGCTACAGTTACCCTGATCTGCAGACCACTCAAAGATACAACAAAGATAGAATTACAGACCAAGCTCCCTCATGAACATTGATGCAAAAAAACCTCTATAAGTTACTGACAAACTGAATCCAAGAACACATAAAAAAAAAATCCACTATGATGCAGTTGGTTTTGTCCAAGGGATGCTGAGACATCTGAACATCTGTCAGTGTAATCACTCATATAAGCAAACTGCGTAAAAAAAGTGATCATTTTATTGGATATTGAAAAAACTGACACAATCCAACAACCCTTCATGACAAAGGTCTTGGAGAGATCAAGGATACAAGGAACATACTTAAGCATAATAAAGGTAAGTTACAGCAAGCCTATAGTCAACATCAAATTAAATGTAGATAAACTCAAAGTGATTGCAGTAAAATCAGGAACAAGAGAAGGCTGTCCACTTTATATCTACTCAATATAATACTCAAAGATCTACCTAGAGCAATAAGACAACAAAAGGAGGACAAGGTAATTTAGATTGAAAATGAAGTCAAAGTTTTATTATTTTCAGATGCTTTGATAGTATACATAAGTTAGCCCAAAAATCCTGCCAGAGAAGTCCTACAGCCAATACACACCTTCATTAATGTGATAGGATACAAGATTAACTCAAAAACACTAGTAGCCCTCCTATATACAAATGACAAATGGGCTAATAAAGAAATCAGAGAAACATTGCCCTTTATAATAGTGACAAATAATATAAAATTTTGGGGGGTAATTCTATCCAAACAAGCGTCAAAAACTTTAAGTCCTTGAAGAAAGACATTGTAGAAGATATCAAAAAATGGAAAGATTTCCCATGATGTTGGCTACGTAGGATCAGCATAATAAAAATGGCAGTCTTACCAAAAGAATTCTGCAGATCGAATGCAATCCCCATCAAAATCCCAACACAATTCTTTACAGACCTTGACAGAATAACACTCAACTTCATATGGAAAAAAACAAAAGCCAAGAATAGCAAAAACTATCTTGTACAATAAAGGACCTTCTAATAACATCACCATCCCTGACTTCAGGCTCTACTATAAAGCTATAGTAATATGGTATTGGCTTAAAAACAGACACATGAATCAATGAAATCATAGTGAAGACCCTGACTTTAATCCTCACACCTATGAATACCCAATATTTTGACAAAAAGCTCAAAACTATACAATGGAAAAAAGCATCTTCAACAAATTGTGTTGGCATAACTGATTATCAGCAGGTAGAAGATTGCAAATAGATCCATATTGCCATGCACAGAAAACAGTTGAAGTGGATCAACGTCCTCAACATAAATCCAGTAACACTGAATCTGACTGAAGAGATAGATAGTAGGAAGTAGCCTTGATTGCATCGGTACAGGAGACCCACTTCCTAAATATAACACCAGAAGCACAAACACTGGGAGCAACCATCAATAAATGTGACTTCTGGAAACTGACAACCTTCTTTAAGGCAAAAGACAATGTAAATAAGACAAAATGGCAGCCTCCAGAATGGAAAAAAGTCTTCACCAACCCCACATCTGACAGAGGGTTGATCTCCAAAATATATAAAGAACTCAAGAAACTAAACATCAAAATACCAAGTAATCCCATAAAAAAGGATAACAGATCTAATTCTCAACGGAAGAATTTCAAATGGTTGAAAGACATTTAAGAAATTACTCAACATCCTTAGCCATCAGGGAAATGCAAATCAAAATGACTCTGAGATACTCTTAGTCAGCATGACTAAGACCTTATTTTGGAGAGGATGTGTAGCTAGGGGAACGCTCCTCCATTGCTGATGGTAGTGCAAACTTGTACAGCAACTTTGGAAATCAGTATGCTGGTTTCTTAGAACACTGGAAATAAATCTACCTCAAGACCCAGCAATTCCACTCTTGTGCATATACCCAAAGGATGCACACTCATACCACAAGGACTCTTGCTCAACCATATTCATAGTAGTAGTATTTATAATAACGAGAACCTGGAAACAACCTAGATGCCCCTCAACTGAAAAATGGATGAAGAAAATGTTGTATATTTACACAGTGGATTATTACTCATTCGTAAAAATAAAAAACAAAAAACTGAAAACAAATCACTGCCTCCCCCGCAAAAAAACCCCAACAATGGCATCATGAAATTTTCTTGCAAATGGATGGAACTAGGAAAAAAATTGTCTTGACTGAGGTAACGCAAACCCAGGAAGGCATCATATGTATTTACTCATAAGTGGTTACTATCTGTAAAGCAAAGGATAACCAACCTGTAGTCCATAGCCTCAGAGAAGCTAGGTAACAAGGAAGACCCTAAGAGGGATACATGGTTTATCCTGGGAAGGGGTGATATAAAATTTCTTATAGTTACTGAGTGTAAACTGAGGGTGAGGGGGCCAGTAGAGGGTAGGGGATAGGGGTGGTCGAGTTGGGGTGGGGACAGAGTGGGATAGCAATGAAAGAGACATCTTGATAGAGAGAGCCATTATGGGGTTAGGGAGTAACCTGGTGCATGGGAGATTGCCAAGAATCTACATGGGTGACTTCAGCCAACATTTCTAGAATAGTGGAGACAGTGCCTGAACTGAATTACTTCTTTTATAATCAGATTGGTGAGTACCCTAAATGTCATCATAGAGCCTTCATTCAGCAACTAATGGAAGCAGATGCAGAGATCCACTGCCAACCACTAGACTGAACTTCAGGATCTATGCACAAGTTTGGGATGGGGGAGAGGCACTCAAGATCATAATAGGGAAACCTACAGAGACAGCTAACCTGAGCTCTAGACAAACAGCTGGGTAACCTGCCTGGGACTGAACTAGGCCCTCTGCATGTGGGAGACAGTTGTATGGCTTGGTCTGTTTGTGAGGTGCCTGGCAGTAGGACCAGGATTTTTCTCATTTGCATGACCTGGCTTTTTGTCACCCATTCCCTAGGGTAGATTGCCCTGTTCAACCTGATACAGGGGGAGGGTCTTGGTCCTGCTTCAACTTGATGTACCAGGCTTTGTTGACTCCCCATAAGAGGCCTTACCCTTTTAGAGGAATATAAGGGGGTGTGGCTTAGGAGGTAATTGGAGGGGAGCAGGAAGAGGGGAGGGACAGGGAACTGGTTGATAATTATAATGAATAAAGAATTTTAATAAAACAAAAAAATAAAGTTGACCCCTTAAAATTAAAAAAAAAAAATGAAGGCTTAGCCTGGTTTGTTAGGATGCTCACCTTCTTAGACCTGGATGGAGGGGGGAGGACCTTGGACTTCCCACGGGGCAGGGACCCCTGACTGCTCTTAGGACTGGAGAGGGAGGGGGGAGGGAATAGAAGGTGGGGAAGAGGTGGAAATTTTTAATAAATCAATAAATTAAAAATAAATAAAATATATTAATAAAATTAGTGCTAAACTTGAGCATTTAACATTTTAGTGGATTTAAATGGTCATTTAAATTTATTAAATACACATATTTATGGTGAAAAATGAAGCCTTCTTTTCCTCTAATTGCGTGTGAGCTATTAAACAAGTTGAAAGCCAAATTTTCAATTTCCACATTTCAAAAGTAAATTTTAAAGAAAATATTTAAGTAATTAAGGAATGTGTATTTCTATAACATAGATAATAAAAGATGAAATAAAATGTTCCCTCCTCTTTCCCTTTCTTTCCTCTACCTTCCCTTTATCCCTCTCTTCTCCACCCTTCCTAATTTTCTCTGGAGGTTTTATTGGAAGGAAGAGGGCTGCTTGTTCATCCCAGCTGCCCAGAACTGAAGTAATCACACACACAGAAACTGTATTAATTAAAACACTGCTTGGCCCATTAGCTCTATTCTCCTCCTCCTCCTCCTCCTCTTCTACTTCTTCTTTTTCCTCTTCCTCTTCTTCAATTTTTTTTGTTTTGTTTTTTTGAGACAGGATTTCTCTGTAGTTTTGGAGCCTGTCCTGGAACTAGCTCTGGTAGACCATGCTGGCCTCAAAGATATAACTTCTTATTGGCTAACTCTTACATATTAATTTAACCCATCTCCATTAATCTGTGTGTCACCATGAGGTTGTGGCCTACCAGCAAAATTTCAGCATGTCTATCTCTGGTGACGGATCCATGCTATCTCTCTGTTTCTGCCTTCTTCCTCCCATCATGCCATTCAGTTTTCCCCACCTACCTAAGTTTTGCCCTATCTTCAGGCTAAGGCATTTTTTTTAATTAATGGTGATCACAGCACACAGAGGGGACTCCCACATCACCTCCCTTTTCTGTTTAAATAAAAATGTAAAAAGGAAGGCTTTAACATTAGCATAGTAAGCTTACATATAATAAAACAGTTATCAAGCAAGAATTACAGTTAAAATATTTATATCTACTTTATCTTTTATCATAACTAAGGAAAAGTCTCTCTAGTCATCAACTCCAATAAAGACCCCAGAAGGATATATTACTTAAATAAATAGGAAGTGTATTGCAAGCAACTTCTAAAACTTTAGAACTGACAGAGACATCTCACTGCCTGGACAGTCATCCAAAATTTTTCTGTACCGTTGGGGTATTCATATTCAGCCTAAAGGTCCATAGTATCCTGCAGACTTTTCCACAAAGCATGAAATTTCAAAGACAGTTCAGTCACTTTCTTCTGTATCCTGCAGAATGTCTCGCAGACTCTTTCATAACGCAGGAATGCTGAAGGATCAGTTCACCTTTAGGCAAGTTCAGCGGTCATTTTTCAAGGGGTCTCAGTCCATCAAATCTTATTGGCCTGGAATGAATCCACAGGTTCTCATCCTCTGTGGAGAAAAAAGAAAAACCTTTTTTTCCAAAGCACCATATCCATAAAACCAAATTCTGAAGTCAAGATACCTTTATAATATACATGCTTGCTTGGCTTAGCAGCCCATACAATGAAATGTCTCTCTATACTGAGCTTATTCACAGTCAAAAAATTCAAGGATGGCACAATAATATACATAATCCAGACTTTCTGTTTATTCTCCATTTTTACACAGCTTATTTTTCTTTACTACTTTTAATCTATGACTATCTGTACTCTGTCTGTTTACCTTTTTTTTAAAAAAACATTTACTTCTCCAACTATGTATACTCTTTTTCTTCTCTCTTTCAAGCCTACTTACATTTATCCAATACTATGACTCCCTTTTATGTCTTTTTTATCTGAATTTGTCTTTATTACATATCTGTTATTATTTTCTGACTAGAAGCACTTCTTAAAATGCTCAGTGCTTAAAAAGCTAAGCTGCAACATTACTAGGATACATATGGTACTTTCTGCTTGCTTGCCCATTCCAATATGGCAGAGCTGCTTGCCGCTTCCAAGAGCCACACACATTGCCCCACTTCAAGGCACACAGTTGGTCCACATTGCCATCAAGTAAGCCTCAACACACTGTTCACAAACCACATTCAAGTGCTTGGTCTTCTGAAAGAGCCAGAGGTTGTCCCGGCAGCAAGTCCCAAAAAGCCTGCATTTCAAAAAGGCATGGCTTTTTTTTCTGCTGCTGCTGAGTCAGGAAAACCTCTCTTAAAGGAGCCAAGGCATATCACCAGCAAACAGCAAGAAGCATTGTTTAAATTCTGTATTTTTGTGTTGTCTAGAATTCCTTTTCAAGCCCACTCAGGTTTTACATGGATTTAATTGGCCATCTGGGAGCCAATCTGTTGGAAAGAAGAGGGCTGCTTGTTTGTCTCAGCCACCAGAACCAAAACAATCACACAGAAACTACATTAATTAAAATACTACTTGACCCATTAGCTCTAACTCTTTATTGGCTAACTCTTACATATTAATTTAACCCATCTCCATTAATTTTTGTATCACCATGTGGTTGTGGCTTACGCCACAAAGATATGCAAAGTTTCAGCATATCTATCTCCAGCTGAAATCCATGGTGTCCCCTGACTCTGCCCTTTTCCTCTAGCATGCCATTTAGTTTTCCCTGCCTACATAACAGGCCAAGGCAGTTTTCTTTATTTATTAATGGTAATCTCAGTTTACCATTACAGAGGAGACTTCCACATCAAGGTCTTGTCTATTTCCCCTTCCCATGAGGATGCATGTATGTCTCTCTTTGGTTTCTCCTTGTTGTCTAGCTTCTCTGGGATCATAAATTGTAGACTGGTTATCCTTTGCTTTATGTCTAATATCCACTTATGAGTGTGTACATACCATGTTTGTTTATCTGGGTCTGAGTTACCTCATTCAGGTTGTTTTTTTCCCCTTGGTTCCATCCATTTGCATGCAGATTTCAAGAAGTCATAGTTTTGTACTGCTGAGTAGTAAGTGTACCATATTTTCTTTATCCATTCTTCAGTTGAGGGGTATCTAAGTTGTTTCCAGGTTCTGGCTATTACGAACATAGTAGAGCAAATGTTTGTGGTATGAGTGAGCATTCTATGGGTATATGCCCAAGAGTGGTATTGCTGGGTCCTGAGGGAGATTAATTCCCCATTTTCTAAGAAACCACCATACTGATTTCCAAAGTGACTGTACAATTTTGCATTCCCACCAGCATTGTAGGAGTATTCCCCTAGCTGCACATCCTCTCCAGCATAAGGTATCATTGCTGGTTTTGATCTTAGCCATTCTGATTAATGTAAGATGGTATCTCAGAGTCATTTTGATTTGCATTTTCCTGATGCCTAAGGATTTGAGCAATTCCTTAAATGTCTTTTGGCCATTTGCAATTCTTCTGTTGAGTATTTGTTGTTTAGATCTGTACCCCATTTCTTGATTGGGTTATTTGGTAATTTGATTTTGAGTTTCTAGAGTTCTTTATATATTTTGGAGATCAGTCCTCTGTCGGATGTGAGGTTAGTGAAGATATTTTCCCATTCTGTAGGCTGCCATTTTGTCTTAGCGACCGTGTCCTTTGCCTTACAGAAGCTCTTCAGTTTTAGGAGGCCTCATTTATTAATTGTTTTCCTCAGTGTCTGCAATACTAGTGTTATATTTAGGAAGTGGCCACCTGTGCCCATGCGTTCAAGGCTACTTCCCACTTTCTCTTTAATGAGGTTCAGTATGGCTGGATTCATTTTGAGGTCTTTGATCCATTTGGACTTAAGTTTTGTGTATGGGAATAGATATGGATTTATTTGCAAATGGGATGCCCACAAAGGGGGAAAGACAGTGAGGGAGTAAAAGGAAAGAGCTATATTGATTGAGGGAGCCATTAAAGGACTATCAAGAAACATAGAACTAGAGAAATTCCTAGAAATCTTCAAGGATGTCACCTGCTAAGACTCTAAGCAACAATGGAGAGAACACCTAAATTGGCCTCTCCCTGTAATCAGACTGATGACTACCTTAATTGTCATCATCAAACCTTCAACCAGCAACTGATGGAAGCAGATGCAGAGTTCTACAGAGAAATACTGGGTTGAGCTACGTGAGACCAGCCCAAGAGAGGGAGGAGCAATAATATAAGCATATGGGGTCGAGATTATGATGGTGATATCCACACAACAGAAACAGCTGACTTGAGCTAGTGAGAGCTCACTGACTCTGGACTGGTAGTGGGAGATCTACATAGGACCAAATTAGGCCCACTAAATGTGGGGGACAGTTGTGAGGCTTAGACAGTCTGTGGATCCACTGACAGTGGGTTCAGGATTTATCCCTAGTGCTTGAACTAGCATCTAGGAGCACATTCTTTTTGGAGGGTACCTTGTTCAGCCTAGATATAGAGGGGTGGGCCTTGGTCTTGATTATCTAGAAGTGAAGTGTCAAACTCTTGTTGAGTATGTGAGGAGGTGTGGGAACTGGGATAGCTATGTAAAATGAGAAAAACTTGTATTATAAAAACATTCTTAATTAAAAAAGTCACAAGTTAAACCCTCCCTCAATAAAAGAAAATTGCCAGAAGGGGTGAAGTTTTCAGCTCAGTACTAGCTTAATTTCTCTATAGTCTATGACTTAAATGTGTGGTGTCTTCATCAGCAGGGTCATATATCCAAGCCCTGGCGTGGTAACCAAGAGCATTATCAATAACCTGTAATGCCAAAATACTTTATTGGACCTCACTGGCCAACAATTGCAAATTGATAAGCCATCCCTGGCACTGAGCTTTTTTAATTTCTTAGCCTATTTTTCTAGTAAGGGCATTGTCATCCCATTATAGGGTTAACTTATTTTTGCAACAATTACTGACAACATTTTATTCAATTCAAAAACTGGAAACTAAATTCTGTGTTGAAATTAGTATTTCTCAGAATGTGTCATAGAGATCAATGGAAATGAAGCTTTCTCATTTTTGAAAAAAGAAATGTTCTCCAAAGATAGAAACTCAGCGCATTACTGAACTCACACAGTGTCTGAGGCCATAGCAGCCTCTGTGTCCCCTAAACAACAATGAGATGGCAGTTCCTGGGCTGGGAAAGAGGTGCTAAAGACAGCTCATTCCTCTGTGACTCATCCCCTGGCAGAAGGCAAGTCTACCTGTGACCCGTGGCTGGTGCATCCACCTCTGGCCCTGTCATGACAGTTTAGTTTTAAAATCTACTTGACTCATGGGATTGTCGCCTTTATTTCTGTGGTGCAGATGAACGCTTGTGTGACAGTTCTTTCTGTATGATTGATTATGTTGCTGAACTTTCTTAGTAACTAGGAATTAGGCCAGAACTCTAGCTCCTTTTGTAAGAATTAGTAATAACAGTATACAGAATGTAGAAATTCTCACATCATTCTTTAAGCAAAGTATTCAGTGTTATGTGTGTATACGGGCACATATGTGTACATGTACCTCCATGGGCATGCCTTATCACCTGTGGAGTTCACAACAGAACTTTTCTTCCAGTATGTAATACCAGGATTCAGACTGACATCATCTGGCTTGGTGGTAAGATCTTTTCTGCTGAGTCATCTCATTGACTTATGACAGTTGTTAATGGGCCTTGTGGCTTCCTCTTTCTGTGGCTGTCCCTTATCATTCATAACTCAAACAAATCATCCTGGATTTGCATTTTTAAGTTAAGATCAAGAGAGAAAGAAATAAACTTTATGATTAGTCTTCATTTTAGTGTGAAAGAGAATTCGATTGTGGTTTGCCCTTTTGATATCTAAATTGTATGCACATTTGAACTACTTTGTTTAAAAGATATATTTTCTTAACTGCCAGAGAAGTAACTCTTCATATATGTATATGTTTCAGAAAGTTTGTATAAGGTTTTTATACCACCTCTCAGATGGGCTTAGTTTTTGGTGTTTCTCCCTGTATTTCTTCTCTCCCAACACGTTCCAGATTGATCTTCTAATTCCTGTTCTCCCCTACTTATCCATCACTAGCTATCTATTCTGTTTTGTCCTGCTAGGAATATTCATCCTTACTCTATACCTAACCTCTGTGATTATAAAGAGTGTCGTTTTTTTATTTTTTTAATCAATGATATAACATTGATTAAACATGTAAAAATTATTCACATGTAAGTTAATACATGCCACATTTTTCTTTCTGGGTCTGGGTTACTTCACTCAGGTTGATTTTTTTTTATATCTTCATCCATTTACCTGCAAATTTCATGATGCCATATTTTGATGTCTAATCAGTATTCCATTGTATAAACATACCACTTTTCCTTTCCATTCATCCTTTGGTGAACAGATGGGTTATTCCTATTTCTGGCTGTTATGAATAGAGCAGCAGTGAACATTGGTAAGCATATGTTTTTGAAGTAGGATATATGCCCAAGAGGGGTATAGCTGGATCTTTTGGTAGTTCTGTTCCCTGCTTCCTGAGGAACCACATCATTGATTTCCGTGGTGGCTGTATAAGTTTGCATGCACACTAGCAAGGAAGAGAGTTCTTTCTCCACATCTTTGCCAGCAGGAACTGTCCTTTGTTTTATTGATTTTGGACATTCTAACTTGTATAAGATTAAATTTCTAAGTAGTTTTGATTTGCAGTAGTTGATGGCTATGAATGTTAAATATTTTCTTTTTCTCAGCCATTTGAGTTTCCTATATTAAGAATTCTCTATTTAGATCATCACTACATTTTTTAATTGGCATATTTGTTTTCTTGATGTCCAGTTTAAGTTTTTATATATTTTAATTGTATCTCTTCTTTGAATATGTAGTTGTTAATATTTTCTCCATTCTGTAGCCTTCCTCTTTATCTGTGCTTTTTGCCTAACAGATGCTTTTCGGGTCCTTGAGGTTCCATTTGTTAAGTGTTGATATTATTATCTGTGTTATTGGTGCTGTCCTATTCAGAAAATCTTAAGTGCCAGTGAGTTAAACTATTCCTACATTCTAAACTATTTCCTACATTCTCTTCAGTATATTTAGATTCAGCATATCTGGCCTTATGTTGATTTCCTTGATCCCTTTGGAGTTGATTTTTATGGATGTTGATGTGTCTGGATTTATTTACATTCTTCCACATGCAGCAATCCAGTTTGACCAGCACTATTTGTTGGAGATGCTCTAATATGCTCAATCAGAATTTCTGACTTTATCAAATATCAGATGTTCACAGGTGTGTGAATTTATGTCTGGTTTTCAATTCAATGCCATTGATCAATATGTCTGTGTGTATGCCAATACTATGCAGGTTTTAATACTGTAGCTCTATAGTAAAATTTGAGATTAGGGATGGTGATGCCTCCAACAGATTTTTTTATAATGCAGAATTGTTTTAGCTACCCTGGGTTTTTGTGTTTCTATATGTAACTAAAATTTGTCCTTTCAAGTTCTGTGATGAGCTGTGTTGGAATTTGGTAAAGCGTGCATCAAATCTGTAGATTGCTGTTGGTAAGACTACTGTTTTCAGTATATTAGTCTTACCTTCCGTGGGCGTGGGAGACTTTTCCATCTTCTGCTATCTTCTTCTTCAGTGTTTTAAAGTTTTTATTATACATTTCCTTCACTTGCTGGTTAGAGTTGGACCAAAAATATTTTAATTTTTTAGCCTATTTTGAAAAGTATTATTTTTCTTATTTCTCATTTGTATAAAAAAGCCTACTGCTCAGTACATGTTAGTATTTTATCCTCCAACATTGTTCGAAGTGTTTATCAGCAGTTTCCTTGTGGGGGTTTATGGATTTTTTGTATAAAATAATATCATCTGCAAATAAAGCTACTATGATTTCTTCTTTTTCTATTTGTATCCCATAGATCTCCTTCAGTTGTCTTATTGCCCTAGTTAAGACTTCAAGTACCATATTGAATATGTATAGAGAGGGTTGACAGCCTTGTCTTCTTCACTGATTTTAGTTGGAATGCTTTGAATTTCTTTCCATTTATGTTGATGTTGGCTGTGGGTTTTCTGTAAATTTCCTTCATTATCTTTAGGTGTGTCCCTTGTACCCCTGGTCTCCCACAGACTTTTATCTTCTAGGGGTGTTGGATTTTGCCATGAGCCTTTTCGTTGTCTAATAAGATGATCATGAGTTTTTGTCTTTCGGTCTGTTTACATGTTGAGTCATCACTTTATTTCTGGAATGAAGCCTACTTTGTTTTGATGGATAATGTTTTTTTATATGTTTTTGCGTTTTGATTTGCAAATGCTTGAGAATTTTTTCATCTTTGTTAATAAAGGAAATTGGGTCTGTAATTTTCTTTTCCTGTTTGCTTTTTATATGGTTTGTGTACCAATGTAATTATTGCCTTGCAATTAGGCTGTTAGGTAATGTTCCTTCTATTTTTGTTTGTGGAATAATTTGAATTTTATTGGTATTCTTCCTTGGAAGTATGATCCATCTGGTCCTGATAATATTTTAGGTGGGAGATGTTTAATTACTTTTTGACCTCTGTTTAAACTACTTATCTGATCTTGATTTATCCTTGATAGGTCATCTATATCCAAAAATTTATCCATTTTTTATGTTTTTTTGTGTGGTGCACAAATTTTTGAAAGCATGTCTTTAAGATTCTCTGAATTTCTTAGTGGCTGTTGTGATAACCTCCTTTTTGTCCCAGTTTCATTAATGTGAATCTTCTCCCTCTGTCTTTTAGTTAATTTGTCTGTAGATTTAATAGTCTTAGTATTTACACAAAGAATCATTTTCATTTTGTTTATTCTTTTCATGATTCTACTTTTGTTACTATTTCATTGATTGCACCCTTGTTTGGTTGTTTCTTGCCTTCTGCTTTCTTTGGGTGTTATTTCTTCTTTTTTATCTAGACTTTTTAAGTACGTCCTTAAGTTGTTAATGTAAGACTTCTCCTGATGTAGACACTTAGAGCTGTAAACTTGCCTCTTCAAACCACCTTCTTTCTGTCCCATAGGTGTGTACATATGTTTTATTTTTGTTTTTATTGATTCTAAAAAGGTTTTAATTTCCTTCTTAATTTCTGTGTTGATTCAGTGTGAAATGAGTTATTCTTTTTCCAGGAGTTTGTAAAGTTCCTGTTGTTGTTGGTATCCAATTTTAATCCATAGTTTTCAGCTAGGATGCAGGGGGCGGTTAATATATTTATTTGTTTATCTGTTTATTTTGTATTTGTTTAGATTTGCTTTATGTCCAAGTTTCTCATCAATTTTGGACAACGTTACACTGTCTACTGAGAAGAAGGTATACTCTTTTGTGTTTGGGTTAAATGTTCTATAAATACCTGCTAGGTCCATTTGACATTCATGACATCATATACTTCCAGCATTTCTCTGTTTAGTTTTTTATCTAGATGACCAGCCTATTGAAGAGAATACAGTACTGAAGTCACCATATATCAGTGTTTGAAGGCCAGTATGTGACTTAAACTGTAGTAGTGTTTGTATTATGAACTTGGGTGCTTTTGTCTTTTGTCCATAAATGTTAAGAATTTCCATACCTTTCTGATGGATTTTTACTTTGATGGGTGTGTAGTGTCCTTCTCTATCTCTTTTGCTTAGTTTTGTTTTAAAGTCTATTTTGTCAGATAGTCAAATGACTACACCAGCTTGCTTCTTAGGTCCATTTTCTTGGGATATCTTTTTCTATTCTTTTACTCTGAGGTAATGTCTTTCATTGCTGGTAAGGAATGTTTCTTAGATGCAGGAGATAAATGGATCCTGTTTGCAAATCCAATCTTTCTGTATCTTTTTTTTATTTTGGGAATTAAGACAATTAATGTTCAAAGTTAGCTATGCTCATTGTTTATAAATTCCTATTGTTCTCTAGTTATGTTGTGAGTCCTCCCCTTTTTATTTGATGGTCTTGGTTCATTTCTTTCATGGTTGTGATTAATCTCTTCAGACTGAAGTTTTCATCTAGTGCCTTGTATAGAGTTCTATTTATAGATAACTACTACTCAAATTTTGTTTTATTGTCAATTATTTTCTTTCTCCAGCTATTGTTATTTATAGTTTTGCCAGGTATGGCAAGGAATAGAACTCCCATATAACAAGCAAGACCAGATATTGACACCTGTGCATCCTGTGGTCTTTTGCATTTTTTGGAATATCTATCCAGATCCTTCTGGATTTTAGAATATCCATTGACAAGTCTTTACATAGATCTACCTTTATATGTTATTGGTCTTTTTTCCTCACAACCTTTCTTCTGTGCAGTTATGTTTTCATTATTATGTGCCATGGGGAGCTTCTTTTTTGTTCTTGTCTATTTGGTGTTTGCTTCTTGTACCTTCATAGGAACCTCCTAGTTCAGCTTAGTGAAATTTTTTCTATGATATTGATGAAAACATTTCCTGTGCCTTTGACTTGGGTTTCTTTGCCTTCCTCTGTTCCTAGTTTTTGTAGATTTGATCTTTTCATGGTATCCCAGATTTCAGATTGCCTGGTTGTTTTTTGCCTGTAATTATAATATATATTCTTTAAATGAGATATTTATTTTTTTAATCTTGTTTTCAACTTCTGAGATTCTGTCTTCCATGTCTTATACTCTGTTATTGAACTTACATCATCTCTGAAGTATTTTGTTTGACTTTAAAGTTTCCATTTCTACTTTTCGTCTCTAGATTTTCTTTGGTGATTCTATTTTTTTGTTGAACTCTACTTTCATGTTACTAATTTCTTTCATTATTGCAATCCAATGTTTGAGTCAGTTTTCACAGTCTTCATTAAATAATTTATTCATATTCCTTTTATGGTTCTTGAATATATTCATAATTATTGTTTAGAAGTCCTTGTCTTGTGCTTTATCTGTTTTTGATGTCCCCAAATTTACTGTAGAAGGATTATTGTCTTGGCTATTGTTGTTTGTGTTTTGTGCTGGTGCCAGATGACTGGGCTTGGGATGTTTGTGAGTCTAGGTGTTGATCTGTTCTTGTCTGTTGGGTGGGAATTTTCCCTCTTGGTTCATGTTGGACTCTCTGTGTCTTGGAAAAGTGTGATGACTCCTGAGACCCTGACAGGTATGGCTCCTGGTAGTCTTGGGTAGAAAGTATTTGCAGGTATTGGGTGTTGACATGAAGGAATGGGGATGAAGTAGAAGAAGGGGCTATGAGGAGGCACAGAAAGGAGAAGGCTGGGTCTAACCCAAGGTTTGGTGGAGTATCCCAGGACTGACGGTAGGATAGAAGGATGTAATCCCTGTAGATAGGATGCTTCAGGGCTGTGGATTTGACTGGATAAAGTTTAATGGCAGATAGAAAGAAATTTAAGGATTGCCTACCTGGTTCCCAGACAGGTTTGGCCACTGGGTTCCCTGGTAGAGAGTGTTTCTCGGTATAGCCGCAGACAGAAGTAACTGGCAAAAGTGGAAGATTGTTTCTTTAATTTGTGTTATAGTATAACAGCTAAGGCTGAGATTTTTTTTTCTCTTTTTGCTTTATTCCCTTCCAAACCTCTCACGTGTTCTTCCTTGCTTGCTTTCAAATTCATGGTCTCTTTTTTCCATTAATTATTGTTATGTGCATGTATGTATAAGTTTAGTTTGTATCATTAACATTTCCCCATCACTTCATTGGATCAACATTATTGAAAAAGCAATCAATAATTCTTTTATTTATGGTGCTTTCCAATTACCATGGTATATTTTCAACATTGCTGATTTCAGGCTACCAACACCCTGTAATTGAACATGGTAGAAAGAGATGCAAAGTATTTTTCCCTTGTATAGTATTTCCACAACACATATATAACATATAAGATCACCTAAAAGTATTATTATTTGTAAAATGTATTAAATTGTATAGGAAGTGATACGTGGAAATTTATTTAAATATTATATTTGTTTTAATATTATATAATTATTTTTTAAAGTATTATATTCTATTATTTAAGGCAATTTTCTAACATTAAATATATTTTGATTATACTCTTTTCTTCTCCAAGTCCTTCCAGATATCTTCCCCTCCATACTAAACTAACTTGAAGTTTTTTCTAAAAAAAAAAAAAACTTAATGCAGCCAAAAACAAGAATCAAAACCAATATAAAACCATGCCCAAAAAGGAAAACAAAAGAACTAAAAAATGAAAAACACAACACCAAATTGTAACCATATAAAAGCAAACAAAAAATTATGGAGTCCAGTTATATATTGCTCAGCTACACCTGAGCATATGCTTGTTCTTATGTTCATGTTGCTCTGTTAGAGAAAATTTGTTTTTCATCTCCCAGTAGATATAAGTTACTGTTCCATTAGTTGTTTACCTTTACACTAGTGGCTAAATTTTCAGTTATTTATTCATTTTTTTCAATTTTCAAACTAAGATATAATAAAATAAAAAGTATCATATTAAAGTTGGGCAAGACAAACCAAGGGAAAGAAAAGGGCCCAAGAGGAGGCACAAACATCAGAGACTCCCCTCATTCACTCACTTAGGAATCCCATAAAAAACACTAAAGCGGAAGCCATAATATATACATAGAGGATCTGGTACCGACTCATGTAGGCCCTGTGGTTGCTGCTTCATTCTCTGAGTTCCTATGAGCTTTGCTCGTGTTGATGTAGAAGGTCTTGTTTTCTTGGTGTCCTCCTTCCCCTCCTGCTCTTATGCTCTTTCTGCCTGCTGTTCCAAGGGGTTCTTTGAGTCCTGAGGAGAAGGATTTGATGGAAAACATTCAATTTATGACTGGGTGTTCCAAGGTCTCTCACTCTATGCCTAAGGCCTGGCTGTGGGTCTATGTATTTTTTCCCATCTGCTCTAAGAGGAAGCTTCTCTGATTATGGCTGAACAAAGAACTGATTTATGAGTTTAGCAGAATATCATTAGGAATCATTTTCACTCTACATCTCCTACCCCTTTTTTTATGCCAGTATTTTCTGGTTTTATTCTAGGTCACTGGGCTGTCTATTCTCAGGTTCGTTGTCACTCAGTGTTGGGTTTGGATTCCATCTTGTGGAGTGAGCCATAGTATGAACAATAAAAGACCATTGGTGTGGGACAAATGTCTGTATTCTATCAATTATATTTTAAATAAATGCTGATTGGCCAGTAGCCAGGCAGGAAGTATAGGCGGGACAACCAGACAGGAAGTAGAGGTGGGTCAATGAGAATAGATTTCTGGAAAGAAGAAAGTCATAGTGCATTCCCAGCCCAGCCACTGTAGAAGCAAGCTGTTACTTTCTTGCTAAAAAAGGTACTGAGGTGTGTAGCTAGCATAGATAAGAATAATGGGCTAATATAAATCATTAGAGTTAATAAGAAGCCTGAGCTAATGGGCCAACCAGTTTATAACTAATGTAGACTTCTGTGTGCTTTCTTTGGGCCTTAATGATTGTGGGAATTGGGCAGGACAGAATCTTCAGACAACAAATGGTGCCCAACGTGTGGACAACTGCATCCACATAAAGCCTGACAGATCTTGGGAACTAATTCTAGACATAAAATAATAGAGTTACGCATGACTTATTGATACCAGCACTCTCTTGGGTGGGCTCTGTTTGCTAGAGGCAAGTGTGCTCATTTAAGAAAGTGCTTTATCTGTAAAACTTTGCAGCTCTTTTAAGAGGCCCTGCTACAAAACACTTAAATGATGTTGTTGAAAAGCTGACTGCATGCTTTTTGGTTTTCAGCCATAGCAGAAAAAAAGCCATACTGTTTTAAAATGCTGGCTTTCTGGGACATCCTGCCAGGGCAAACTCTGACTCTTTTATGCAGAAGGTTCAGCTACAGAGCATTTGAGTATGGTTTGTGAGCACACTGTTGCAGCTTGCTTGCTGGCAAGGACCTTGAAATGTCATAGAGTTGTGGCAATAAACATGGCTCTGGCCAGAACCTCCATCAAGAGTCTGGAATCTCAGAAAGCTAAGGAATGGGCTGAATCCAGCCATCAAAGCCATGACTTTAATCCTAGCCATATTGCCTAGCAAATTAAAAACTCATTGTCAGAAAAAGAGAGATATAAAATAAAGAGAGATTCAAAGATTAAGAAAACCTCTAAATGTTTTAAAGTGTGTTAAAATATATGCAGGTTTGGGAGAGAAAAGAAAAAGGTTAAAGTCTTTTAAAAAAAGAGAATCATTGGGATTAAACACCTTTAATCCCAATCATGGGAGACAGAGGTAGACGGACCTCAGTGAGTTAAAGGTGTAGCAGCACATGCCTTTAATCCCAGCACTTGGAAGACAGAGGCAGGTAGACCTCTCTGAGTTCAAGGTGTGGTGGCACACACCTTTAATCCTAGCACTTGGGAGGCAGAGGCAGGCAGACCTCTGTGAGTTCATGGACAGCCTGGCCTACAGAGTGAGTTCTAGGACAGCCAATGATACACAGAGAACCTGTCTCAAAAAGCCAAAAATTAAAAGTAAAAATAAAAGAAATGGAGGTTAAAATAAAGCTACATAAAGATGAAGAATACACAGAGAGTCTGGACACTGTTTGCTATTATGCTCTCTTTGAATTGTTTGAATGTCGAGGAAGGAGCAACAGCTGCTAAAAGATATTTGCTTATAAATGCTGCTGTATTAATCCAAGATAGGTATTTTGAAAATACCTTGACTTCAAAATTGAAGTCAAAATATATGTTACTTTGGAGAAGAAGTTTTGCTTTTGTTACCAAAGAAAATCAGAGGCTGTAGATTTATTCTGAGTTAAGAAAAATCAGGTTTTATCAAGGAAGACCACCTGAGAAATCTCCGATAGGAACAGATGATCCAGATGACAGAGTTCTACATCCAGAACACATTCAAGACTGCTGCCTGAGATAATCAAGTCTCACAGGATACTCCAGTCAGGACCTGATCATAATTCTAAATTTTCTTTAGGTCTCCGTAACATTTTTAGCGTCCCTAGCCAGTAGGAAGTAGCCTGGAATACTATGCCCACATTCCCAAAAGATGGACTATGGATATTTTTCTTTGTTTAGAATGTTGGTTACAAGTTGTTATGGCTAATGGTCAAGAAAAGAGCTAAACAAAGGATATTAGATTCAGAGTTCCTGTTAGTTTTTAAAGGGGGGGAAGTGGTGTGGGACAAATGTCTATATTCTGTCAATTATGTTTTAAATAAACGCTGATTGACCAGTAGCCAAGCAGGAAGTAGAGGCAGGTCAATGAGAACAGAATTCTGGGGAGAAGGAAGTTATAGTGTCTTCCCAGCCCAGTCACTGAAGAAGCAAGGTGTGAATGCCTCACTAAAAAAGGTACTGAGTCACATGGTTAGCATAGATAAAAATAATGAGCTAATATAAGTTATAATAGTTAATAAGAAGCCTGAGATAATGGGTCAATCAGTAGACTTCTGTGTGATTTTTTTGGGGACTTAATGATTATGGGGATTGGACAGGACAGAACTGCGAGCAACAGCCCACAGTCAGATAGTGGTGTTCAACCGAAACCCGGAAAAGCAAGGCAGCCAAACCACTAGAGAAGTCTTATCTCCAAGGCTGGGCGACTGTAGACTAAGCAGGCTATATCTCTCTTTTCCAATTTTATATTCCCTCTAGTGTTGGGATTAAAGATTTGTGACTCCCTTGTACTGGAATTAAAGGTGTGTGTCACCACTGCTTGACCTCTACTAGCTTTAGCTTTGCCTCTGGTTTTCAGGCAAGAGTTATTTATCAAAATACAAATAATATATCCCTACAGTGGGCCTTCAATCAAATCAGACATTGGTTGGTTACTTCAGAAAACTTTGTGTCACCGTGTCTAGTGAATAGGCAGAATAACATTGTAAATCAAAGGCTTTTAGCTATTTAGTATTTAAGTTCTTTTGTAGTGTGCAGTGTGCCTTCATATACCAAAGAAGGTAACAAGTCAGAGTGAAGGCTCTGGATAGGAACTAGCTGACATCTCCATATGTAGTGGTTGCGTCGTTGTTCAACAATGGGGCGTTGCTGTCATTTTGTGGAGAGCACTATCTTGTCTTCACAACCACACAGGTTTAGAGATTCCCATGGGGCCCCTTTGTCCAATAACTCAATAGGTGTAACACAAACCTGGTACTGGAAGCTTTGATTGGTGACAAGGGATGTCCAGGTGGGATTCTGTCTTCACTATCACTTGGTGATTTCATTTAGATTGCCTCCATATACATATATTAGGAAGTTTTAATGCTATGTCAGGTTTCCATACTACCTACCCTTCAATTGCTCCTTAATTTTAGCCATCTCTCCCAGTATTCTCTTTTACAATCCTCTGTCCTCTTACCCTCGCTGCTTGACTTTCCAATTCCAGACCTTCTTCCATCTATTTATAACCATCTATTCTGTTCCCATTTCCTAAGAAGATATATCTGTTCTTCTAGCCCCTTTATACTTAACCTCTGTTTATCTATAGATTTTAACTTGATTATCATCATCTTCACAGCTAATGTCCACATATAAACGAATACATATCATATTCATCTTTCTCTGTCTGGGATACCTCACTCAGGATGAACTTTTTGTTTTTTATTTTTGTTTCTACTAGTTCCATACATGTGTCTGCAAATTTCATGATGTTTCTCTCTATTTAACAACTGAGTAGTATTCCATGGTGTAAATGTACATTTTTTAAAAATCCATCCTCCTGTTGATAGGCATCTTAGTTGTTTCCAATTCTGACTGTTATATGTGGAGCAGCGATGAATATGGTTAAGAATGTATCTCTGGGGTGGGATGAAGAATCCTTTGTCTGTGTGCCCAAGAGTGCTACAGCTGGATCATGAGATAGTGATTTTCATCTTCCTGAGGAACCACCATGCGAATTTCCATAAGGGTTGTATAAGTTTGCACTCCCAGCATCAATATATATGTGTTTCCCTTGTTCCACATCCTCAGCATGAGCTGTCCCTTGTGTTATTGTTCTTAGCTGTTCTGACAGGTATCAGATACAATCTCAACGTGGTTTTGATTTGAATTTCCCAATGGCTAAGGTTGTCGAACATTTCTTTGTGGGTTTCTCAGTCATTTGAGTTCTCCTATTTCTCCATATCTCATATTGAAAATTCTCTCTGCTTAGATCTATCTGTACCTCATTTTTAAAATTGGAATATTTATTTTCTTGATGTGTTCAAGGCTATTCCTTGCTTTGTCTTCTAATATATTAGGTTCGGGGTGTGTGTGTGTGTGTGTGTGTGTGTGTGTGTGTGTGTGTGTATGTGTGTGTGTGAAATTGTGATTTTTGTCTAATTGCCAACACTTAAATTACTGAGTTTTAAGAATTGACTTTCATAAACCCACATGAGGTATTTTCAGCATACCACTGTTTTAATCAAACATAGGATCTTTATTTATGTAGATAAAAACTAAAACTTTCTATGTTCTTACCACTAACAATATTACTTTTAAGAATTTTATGTTTCTTAATTCTAATGCTTATATTTATATAAAACAGTACTTACTGCAGTGAAATGACAAACTTACACAACTACTTAAAATATTCTAGATAAAACTCTCAATTACCTTTTGAGCTAAAACAGCCAAATGCAAATAGTGTGCCTTGTTTCATTATATAAAGTTCAAAATTGGACAAAACTCATGTACAGAATTACAAATGAGGATGGAATGAACATTTAAGAAAGGCACTTCCTGAAGTGATCATCAGAGGATATTTTTTTCAAAAATATTTCTACTGATTCTCTGAGAATTTCATAGAGTGTATTTTGATCATAATCATTCTCCATTTTTCCCTTAATCACTCCCAGATCCATTTCTTTTTCTTTGTCTTCCATTACTTTCTTTCATTTTTGTAATAACTTATTGACTCCAATTAGTGCTGCCCATATACTTCTCGCTGTAGGGACATCTACTGGATCGTGGTTGGCCTACCATGGCCTATACACTTAAAGAAAACCATCTCTCCCAGTAGCTATCAGTTGTCAATATCTCCTCATTTTATGGCCACTTTCTCTTTGTATGCAGGAGTTTTGTCTACCTTGATTTTGTGCAGAGCTTTTGTAAGCTGTCACAACTGTGAATTTATATGTACGAGTGCCTTGCTGTGCCCAGGCAACACTACTTGATGTAGTCATTTATTGTTTTGTCTCTTTTCCCTCTTCCATGATAATCCCTGAGTTTGGAATGGGGACACAGGTCTAGATAACCCTTTTAGGACTGAGTGCTCTATGGTCTCTTATTCTATACATGATAGCTAGTTGGAGGTCTCTGCATAAGGCACGTACTGCAAAAAGACATTCTATGATGAGAGTTATGGGACTTATTAATAAGTTGTTAAAAGTTGGTTTAATGCTATGTTCATTTGGCATAATAATAGTAATAGGGTCTGTGGTTCACAGGTTTTTGACACTTATAACCATATCCATTTCATATTGTAGCACAAGACTTAAATCCAATAAAAATGTGTTTGGTTACTTCTATAACATTTTTGGCACTATTATACTAGTGGGTATTCCTTGCTGAGATAGTCATTAATGTACCTTTGCTTGTTGGAATTTCTCACTACTCTATTCATGCAGCAATACTTGTCTATATTTTTCATGTTTAGGGCATGTATCCCAGTATAACTTTAAACTCATGCATGCTGTAGCCAAAGATGTCCTTGATTTTAAAATCCTCTTGCAGAGTAGTAGAATTATAGGTGTGCACCACAGTGCTCAATTTTTGTGGGGTTGAGTTGTCAAACTCAGAACTTTGTAGATGCTAGCCAAGCACTGTGCAAACTGAACGACACGCCCAGCTCTGTCAGTCACCTTTATGTCATTGTTATAATTTCAGTAAAAGCAATAATGAGTGGTGAAATTTGAACATGAAGTCTTCTCCACAGTCTGTGTTTGAACACTTCGTTCCTAACTTTTGTGCTGTTTTGAGATGCTACAGAACCCCTTGCATCAGAAGCTTGACTGGTGGCTGTTAATCACTGGGGCCTGGCTTTTGAGGATTATAGGCCAAGCCCCGTTTTTGGTCTGGATTCTCTGTATCCTGCCCACAAAAATGTGGACAAGCTGTGCAAGCTCCTGTTGCTGAGGACAAAAACACCCCCAATTGGTGCCTGGATAGATAGATGGCTCAGCAGTTAGGAGCATGTGCTGTTTTAGCAGAGGTTCCAAGTTTGATTTCCATCATATTTATTGGGTGGTTCACAAGTGCCTGTAGCTAAGCGCTGGAGGTGATGCCTAATTAAAAAAAGTCCCAAGGTCAATATGATCCTCAATTCAGCTCAACTAAGTGTTATTTCTGTTTCATAATGTGAATCTTATAATCTGCTGATTGGTGAAGCCAGTTTGAGGCTGCTAGTTATATGCGACAGGGTAATGTTTCCTAAAAATGCCTGCCAGGCCGTCTATGGACTTCCTCCAAAAGCCGTGTCCATATCTGGTTTAAGAGTATATGTGCCAAGACTCACAACTACTGAGTGACATTCTAAAGAGAATTAAGCTTCTTTTAACAATTTTTTTTACTACCTTTGACATAAAGTAGATCATACTTTCCTAAAGAAACTTGGTTTCTTTATACACTCAATGATTCTGTTGTTTGCACACTTTTTTTGCTTTATTTTCTCTTGCATACAGATTTTTTTTTGTAGCATAAAGGTTATAGACAAATAGCCAGCTGTCACAATTCTGAGGTCCGCTCCAGCCCCATAGATGGAATGTACAGCTTTGGCTACATATTGCTTGCCAGATTGCTAAGCAGATGTTCTAGACTATAATTCAGGAAAGTGAGGCATCGGGAAGCATTCCCTGAGAGTCTCTTCTGACATCTCCGAATCATTTATTTAAAGGTAATTAATTCTAGTAAAACCGAAAAGGTTTAGGTATGTAAAGAAAATTGTTTTACAGTATGCAGTAGTTGTTGTATGATTCAAAACTTGATTATTGTATATGATCCCAGCGGAGAAAGCATTTTAACATGGACAGGCATTGTAATTAAGTTCTTTTCACTTAAGAAGACAATTAGAAAAACAGCATTAGCAAAACAACAACAAAAACAGCTTTCATTTTTATATACTCGGTATACCACCTGTTGACATGGCATAATTTAAGAATCTTTTATGTTTAGGTCTTGAAATTTCATGAAATAATAGTTTAATGGGATAGAGTTTTTTAAGATGTATCTGTCATTAATGTATTAGCATAGATAAAGATTTAAATTAGATTCCTTGCTCATACTCTCACTCCCTCCACTTTTCAACTGAATCTTGGGAGCTCAGTCCAGGGCTCTGATGTGGGTCAATCCCTCTGTTCCCATCTGTTGTTGGATGAAGGTTCTATGGTGATATTTAAGATAATCATCAGTCTGACTACAGGGTAAGGTCAGTTCAGACACCTTCTCCTCTATTGCTTAGGGTTTCAGCTGGGTTCATCCCTGTAGGTTCTTGGGCATTTTTCTAGAGCCAGGTTTCTTGCTAACTCCATAATGGCTCCCGCAATCAAGATATCTCTTTCCTTGCTCTCATATCTGTCCTTCTTCCATCTTGAACATCCCATTCCCTCGAGTTCTTCTCCATCCCCTTTTTTCCCCCTCTTTATCCCCTGCACCCTGTGCCCAAATTTTTGTCTGATTTCAATTTCCAGCTGGGTCTATATATGGTTTTCTTTGGGTTCACCTTATTACTTAATTTCTTTAGGATCCTGAAGTATAGACTCGTTGCCCTTTATTTATGACTAGTATCCACTTATGAGTGAGTACATACCATATTCGGGTTTTTTTGGGGGGGTGTGTGTCTGGGTTACCTCGCTCAGGATGATGTTTTCTAATTCTATTCATTTGCATGCATAATTCAAGATGTCATTATTTTTTACTACTGAGTATACTCTAATGTGTAGATGTGCCACACTTTCTTTATCCATTCTTCATTCACTGAGACAGTTTGCTTGAGCTAACCAACTTCAGCTGGACTGGGAGTGAATGAGCATGGGAACAACCAAGCCCCTCTGAAGGGGGTTGACAGCTGGTGCAGACTGAGGGGCCACTGATAGTGACACTGGAATGTGTCTCTATGCATATATCGGCTTCATGGGATCCTATTCTCTTTGGATGTAAACCTTGCTCAACCTAGACAAAGTAGGGAGGGCCTTGGACTTTCCACAAGGCAGATGCATGGCACTCCCTTAGGGTTGGAGAAGTGGGGGGAGGATCTGTGGAGAGAGACGGAGGGGACTTTGAGGAGTGGAGGGAGTAGGAATTTGGATTAATATTTTTTAAGTAATAAAAAAAAGAAATCCCCTGAAAACCAAAAAGAAAAAGAGAAAAAGAAAAAAGAAAAAAAAGATTTAAATTATATATTTAATTCTTCTCACCTAAAAGTAGGAATAAATTACAGAAATTTTGTATGATAGACTGAGATTTCTCTTCCACATCTAGAGATTTTTAACGGAGCCTCAGAGATAGTGTTTGTGTTGATATGTTTCACTAATATTTATCATGGTCTGCAGAGATGTAGTGAACTTCAAAATGTGTAAAACCCAGTATGTTGTTATGAGAGAAATTCTTCTGCCAACCTATTTAATAAAGTGAGAGTAAATACTAGGAATAAACATCTCGACCTCATCATGTTTCTCGGTGGATGTATTTGAGCATAAAGGTAGGGACAGTTCATTAGATATTATGGATCTTCATAGCAATCATCTCAATCAAACAGAATCTCAGTGTGAGAAGTCGAACTCTAAGATTGCCTCTGCTCTCCGTTTAAACAGCTGTTGCCTCCCTGGTTTTTAAGCGTAAGTGGGTCTATTTTGTTAGCTCTCACAATTCTCAGTTTTTGCTGGGCTGAAACTACTTTAACAAATAACAAAGCAAAGGTTTGCAATGTATGGACAGCCAAGGTGTCGTCAGTACCAGCTTTCAGACTGAAACTGCAGAGTTCCTTTGCCTATAAGAGCTGGTAATTGTCTTATTTGGATGGGTGAAAGCTGGACATTAGGCGTCTCTGTTCCTCTTCTCCTGTCCTGTCATCACCTTTGCTCTCCGACCCCCTCCTTATTATCTTCATGCAGATTAGCAAGTCTTTAACTAATGTACCAAATTAGTGCTTCTCAATTCTAAGTTACACACTTATACTTTAACACCTCAAATTAGATGCAGCTATTTTTCCCCGTCCAGATTTAGAAAAGAGTAAGAGAAAAGGAGAGGGTGGAGATCAGTGTAACTAATAAATAATAAGGGTGAGAATAAGTAAGTCTCCTATTCAATTGAGCTCTCTTATATTACCTGATAGTTAGACAGACTCACCTTTAGGCCTCCCCAGGAGCGTAAACTGTACTAGAGAACATTAAAAGGTTTGTTTTTTGATGGTTGGCTGGCTGCCAAGAGTTTAGTGGTTGAAAAGGGTTAAACTACAGTGATTCCTGACTGACAGATAGCAGCCTTGTCCTGGTTACCAGTGGGCAAGGATGAGGAGAGAGTGCAGTCCATGCTGGGGACCACTGGACAAGGATGAGGAGGGGCTGGGTAAATCATTGGCTTAATGGAGACTAGCTGTTGGCAGCTGTCTTTCCCTGGATCCCAGTTAAGTTGAGGTCCATAGTTGGATTCTCAATGTCAAGACAAGCCATTTCTCATCCTTATCCACTTTCTAGTATTCAGGAAGGAGTTAAGCAGGAGTTTGTTAGAATATAGATTCTTATACACCTCTGTAGATGTATAATCCTTTTTTAATTTCCCCTTATTCTCTCTAGGCTCTTTTTTTTTGCCTCATCCTTCCTCTTTGTCCACCTTTTCTTATTGGCAGCATTTAACTTAGTTCACTTATCAAAAGAAATTTGAAGATTTACTGCAGTCCCAATCAAAATCTCCATGACATTCTTAATAGAAATAGAAAAACAAACAACCTTATAAAATTTGTGTGGAACCACAAAAAAATAGCCAAATAAATCTTGAGGAAGAATAACAGTGCTGCAGGGTGACCATACTAGATTTCAAGCAATATTACAGAGTGAATAAAATAATATGGAACTGGCTGAACACCAGATGTATAGATAAGTGGTATAAAGTGAAAGACCCAACCATGAGTTTTGTTTCTTTGTCTATTGCTGTAATAAGAAACCCCTACAACAGCAAGTTAAGGGAGAAAGGGTTTATTCTGCCTCTTGGTTCCTGATATAACCCATCACTGCAGATGAAGCAGTGGAACTTAAGACAGTTCCTTGTATTAGCCCTGTAGTCAGGCAGAGAACAAGGAATGCATATATGTCAGTGCCTGACTCTTGCTTTTTTTCAGTCTTGTACAGCCAAGAATTCCTTGCCTAGGGAGTGATGCCATCCAGTTTGAGATGTGTGTGTGTGTGGGTCTTTCTACCTCATTTAATTAATCATAACAATTCTCCATATGGATCCATGAATGAAACCACTCTGATTTTCATGGATTGGTAAAATTAATATCTTGAAAATCAGCATCCTACCAAAAGCATTTTATAGGTTCAAGACAATCTCATCAAAATATCCACAATATTCTTAAGAAATAGAAAAAGGCATCCTAAGGTTCATATGGAACCATGAATGAGTCCAGATAGTCAAAGCAATCCCTAACAAAAAGAGCAACACTGGACAAATTACTGTTCTATATTTCAAGATATATTGTAGAGCTCTGTTAATCAAAACAGAATGGTACAGGCACAAAAAACAGCCATTTAGACCAGTGGAACAAAATAGAAGACCTAGACTTGTTAATTACAGCCATTTGGTATTTGGTAAAGATACCAAAATGTACATTGGTGAAAAGGTAGCATTTTCAATAAGTTTTTCTAGGAAAACTTTATGTCCACATACAGAATAATAAAATTAGACACCTATCTGTTGTTTTGACTTTTTTTAAACTAGTAACTTAGTACTGAAAAGAACAGTTATGTCACCAGTGACAAACATTTAGAAGGAAGAATTTCTTTTGTTTGTTTACAAAGATAAATTCAGTTTATGATTGACTGATTTTCAAAAACAGAAGTCAAGAACCAGGAAGTTAATAATGAAGAAATAGTTTTCTGTGGTGTGACTGTGGGGACAGAGCTGTTAGCTAAGCTGCAGAAAGAGAACAGTTAACTGTAAAGGAGGCTGGACACGTTAGGTTCAGAGAAAATCAAAGGGTGGGGCTAAACCTTGAAAGGAATCACACTTCTAGGCCAATGGAAAAATGGGACATAGAAAGAGACGTCAAATATTAGAGGAACCAATGTATTATAATCCCCCAGATTTAGTAAATGAATAAATGGCACAAAACATGAGACATGAAGGTATTCGTTCATTTGTTTATTTACTGAAGAACAGAGTCACTTAGACATACAAGAAAAAGAAATACACTCATCTGGCTACTAGTTTTTCCTCTTGTTTCCCAATATTTATGGAAATTATAACAAAGAATTTCATCTGTGTGAATCTACTTTCTTGCTTATAAGATGAGGATAATGCCCCCTTTACTCCATTATTCAGAAGGTTTAATGAGATGAAACTTCCAAACCACAGTACATTGCAGAAATCCCATGCAATATTCTGCTGGAGAAGTTGGCAAGTGTGATACTTTGGGCTGACAAACTCAGAATGAAATACTAACACTGGGTACTGTGGCTGTTTGAGCAGAAACAGCTCTGTGGTGTGTTAGGGATGGAGATAATATTTACCGTCCTTTTGATTTACAAGAAACAGATGAAATGATGTAAGAATGGAAAATACACGTTGGGTAGTCTAGTTTGTTTCTGCTTTCAGCTATAAATGCTGTTGTCTAAAAACTATGGCTGATTTTGCTTTGTGAAATTTTATTTGCTTCTCCTGTTTATCTTGTTGCTACTTGTATTTATCTTGGAAGACCTTTGTTATGAATATTTCCGTAGTGAGTGACCTTTTTTGAATTAGTACTTCTCTTGAATTTTCTCAGAAAGAGTTTGCTCTTGGTAAGCCAAGTTAGGAAATTACATCAGTTAAGGGCCCCTTGGCACTAATAATTTATGAGCTATCTGATAGTCAGAGCTCAAAGAAGCAAGGTGAAGGCTTTTAAACTATGCACTGTTATAACAACATATGACTATGGAGGTTAGTTTACTGAGTTCCTCCTTTGACTTTGCACCACTCATGAGGTAGGTCATATCTTTTTGAGGCATAAATAGCATCTGTAGAGAATATTATTTAAGCCACGTTCTTAAACTTTGTGAAGCATAGGTAACATCTAGTTATTAGTGTCTGTTACGATATATTGTAAGTGTGTATTTTATGCTTTCTTGAAGCTTCAATGTATAGTTGGTGAGCGCAGACTTGCTTTTTATTTGGCATGTAAACTAATGCAAAAATTTACTTAAATAGTAACTTTTAGTTTCTACTTCTCATCTAGTTGTTGCCATATACAATATTTCTGATTGAATAGCTTGCTTTTGTTTGGTTTTCACACATATATTCTATCATTTTTCCATTAATTTACAGTGTCAGAAATGATGTCCTATATTGGCCCTTAATGATCTTACTTGGATACATGAATTAATGATTTTTTTTAGCCTGGGTTGCCATGTTCTTTCTGCCTCAACCTTTCAAGTGCTTGATGCTATTAAAATATCTTTAATAATATATGACATTGTCCATTTGGAGGTTGAGTTCTTTCTTTATGCATGTATTATGTGAAATGAATTAGTGTGTGTGTGCATCTGTGCATACTAGTGTGCTTATGTGTATGTATTCATTTGTGGTTCATATATCAACCTTGGGTGTTGTTCCTCACAAAGTATTCATCTTGTCCTCCCACTCTGTGTGTGTGTGTGTGTGTGTGTGTGTGTGTGTGTGTGTGTCTGAGTATTTGTGTCCATGCGAGAGGGGGTATGCCTGTGCACCTACCATAAATGCACATGTGGAGGCTAGATGTCAAATTAGAATGTCTTTCTCTGTCTGTTTCCACAATTATTTTAAGACAGTGTGTCTTATTTTAACTTAGCATTTATTTGGGGTAGACTGGCTTGTCAGTGAATCTACACCAGTGCAGTAGTTAATTGTACATCTTGTCATGCCTAATAGCTTTTTATGTAGGTTCTTGGGCTTTGAACTCAGGTCCTGTGCCTTCACAACAAGTACTTTAACCTGGAGCCTCAACCTTGTTTTAATTTTCAGCATAATTTTTATTTTTGATAATTTCATACTTCTATATAATGAATATATGTTCATCTCCACCTCTTATTCATCCCCTCCACCTCCCCCTGCCTCATAGCTCTCTACATGTCCTTTCAACTTCCAGTCCAATCTTTTTGTTTCTTGAGATAGGGTTTCTCTCTGGGACCTGGCCTACTTGATTGGTGAGCCCCAGAGCCCCTCCTGTCTCTTCCTCTGTAGCCTGAGACAACAGCCGTGTGTCACCACAGCCAACTTTTATGTGGGTACTGCTTAGTGAACTCAGGTCTTCCTGCTTGCACAAGAACTTCATCAATCGCCCTTTCTCTCCATCCTCTCCTGAACAACTTCCTGTCTGTAGAATAAAGATAGTACCTATACTTCACCTTGACTGCTGAACTGAAGCACCAAGCACACACACTTGTCCTTGGGAACATTGCATAGAGTGACCATGCTCACAAAAGGCGTACTTGTGAGCAATAATCAAAAGAGTACATCTCTTGAACCTTTGGCCGGTTCCTTTTGTCTCTGTTCAGTGATATTTGTATGTGGAGGAATTGTATGGCCTTTCTAAGTAGAATCAAGCATTATCTTCAGTATCAACTTCAGTATCTTTTAAAATGTTACTTGGATATAGGGTTTATCTGCACATATTAACTGAGGGTCAGAATTGAAAAATGGAATTTCAATAAAACCATAACACAGTTTCTTCAAGAGAGAGCCTGCTCTTTCAGACTGTATCCATTGTCTTTATGTGTGATTCTGCGGTAGGTTGGCTTTCATAGACTTTTCTATGAAAGATCATTATGTCATCTCTTTTGTTCATTTCTTTATTAGTTTTCTAATTCTATAAAGGTTTCTTTGCAGATTTTTGAACCTATTTAGGATCTGCTAGAGGAGATCTTTGTGGTTTACTTAGTCCAATCAAAATCATGACTGTATTAATTATATGGCCATGTAAAATCTATTCAGTTATCCCTAAATTCTTCATTATCAGGCATACTCGGGGCCTCGACATGGCAATATATTCAGAAGTACACTGAAGAAAGATAAAGTTTGTATTTATGCCTATAGTTAGAACAATGCAACTTGCCTTTGATGTTGTTTACTAGGAATATTTTTGAGCCCACAAGATGGCAGTATTACTTCATAAAGGTAAACAAACTAATGAAGTGCTTGTTTCCAGAACGAATAAAGGAAGCTTCTGACTGTAGCTGCCACACTCATGGTCCTTGATGAGGTATGGAAGTAAGGCAGTGTGGAAAGCAAGAGGCCTCAGGGGAGGACACTGATAAGTCATGTCGTTGCCGTAGTAACCATGCCACGTGATGTGGACTGTGTCCATTTTTCCTACCTGCAATATCTATAAGAAAGGGAAACAGTAAGAAAACAAATTCTGTAATGTGCTCTGCCTCCTCCATGTTGAGTCCAGTGTTCTAGACATCCATGTCTGTATCATTGGCATGATGGGTCCCAAGCATGGAAGCACCATTAGCTCATCTCAGTTACAGAGGAGGTGACATGTTTCACAAAGGGTTTTACACCCTAGAATGAGAAATTGGCTTTCAAAGGTTAGCCATCAGTCCCCAGTTACTCCTAATACCAATTATTTTTTTTGTATCAATAAGTTTTTTATAAATCATATTTATGTATATTATATAAATCATATTTATAAAGTTCATATCACTCATGATTGAATCTTTAAATTTAATGCTATGGAGATAAAAGGAGTTATGATTCATTATCCCTGTTCTCCATACTTTTTGGAGGGATATTTTTGTGACAGACTAATTTATTTATGTAGACTAATTAGAGTATATTTGGCATTTGTTTCATACTCTAATACCCCACCCTTTTGGTGTATCATTAATTAAAAGGCTTTTCATGAATGGGGTAGTAAAGATGAAAATGTTCAGTGTTAAGATAGTTAAGCACTGTAGTAAACTTAAGTACCATTGCTCTACTGCATTGGCCTTAGTGTAAGATCTATAGAGCCTAATATCACACCTGCAATTTTAATCTCTAATTGGTTACAGAGACATAAAAGTAAATATTATGAATCTGGTATAATGTGACAAAAACAAAAATGTGCTCAGAATAAATAGAAAAGTTGTGTATCTGGAATTTTTTATCATCCCATCATGCTTATATTAGTTGGGTTTTTGAGACACAGCTCTATACCTGGAATGTGGTAGTGCTAAGGTAATCCAGGCTCCTGTGTTCATCTCTAAGGAGGTAGGCAATAGGCCAGCAACAGTGACTTGAAGTTAGTTTCTCATTCAGCTTATGCTCCCAGCTGTTCTTTCTCTCCTGAAGATGCTGCTGTTATTGGCTCTACTGTCTGGAGAAGACAAAGTAATGAAGGAAAGTGACAAGGTCATAGAGGTAGAAAGGGAGAAGCTTGGCAAGAATAGAGAAGGAGGAGGTTATATTAGTCTTAGATGAACATGACCCCTTGGCCCTGCCCTTGATGCTGATAGTTCTATGGGTGCAGTTAACAGCGCTGGGAGAGTCAGAGCCCCACAGCTGACTTTTATTGTGGCTTCCAAAGACTGTTGTTGATTAGTTTATATGCAGAAGGAGGATGTTTCAGCCCTTCTTTCTAAAGAAATTCTACATATGGGACCTCTGGAGAAGACTAAATGTACAGAACTCATGCCGTCTACCACATCTGTTATCACCCGCATTCGATTGGAACAGAATTAGCAACAGGAGGTACAGAAAAGGAATGTATAGAGAACGGTATAGATGGAGAAAATATCCACCCCCAAAAACATTACAAAGGGAGGCAGAAAATTCTTTAAAAGAGCTTTGATATAGCTATTTAAGGGATATAGATAAGCATCCTATTAATGTATATTTTGTTTTCAAATACTATCTTACTTTAAACAAAATAGAATGCATAAAAAGACTGAGATATAGCAGGTTATCTTTGAAAATCACAGCTACTTTCTAAGATGTTATGTTGGCTTAATAAGTAATATGAATAAGAGTTTGTTCCTCTTTATTTTCTTTAAGCATTTACAAATATGTAATAAAGTTTTAAATTCATTTTATAAATGTTATACTTGATCAATAAATTTTATTTATTTTTAAAAATATTTTACTTAGGACTTACATCATTTTTATTGATCATAAGAATATGAGTTTTGGAAGCAATAAAATTTTATAATTTATTTATCTAGGGTCACATTGCCAGGTCATGATATAATATATTTGTAATATTGTACTTTTTTGAGAATATCTTTGTATAAATATAAAGAAACTAGCTAAATTGTAGAGTTTTTTCAGCATGGTAACATTTAAACTCAAAATGGAAAGATAAAATCAAGTAGATTTAATATCTTTCTGAAGTATAATTTAAAATACAGAGCTACTGGCATCTCTGAATTTTCTTGAGTTTGGTTTGGGGCCTTATCCTGGAAATCTTGGGGACAAGTAAATTAATAAAAAAAAATCAAAATTGATGAGTTTACTGCAGAACGTGAAGAACCAGAGTAAATTAGAATTCTGCTCACTAAGTGCCTGGGAGCTTATTCCACCTGACTCATCAAATGAAAAATTCATCAATTAATCCTCTGACAATAACGATATATACATAAAAATCAATCTGGAATTGATTTTTTTTAGTCCGAACATGAAAACCAAGCTCTGGTTTATACATAATGTGAAATTTCTCTTCATTTCGACTTTATTATTGAGTATAACAGCTGAAGTGTTCATATAATTATTTGTTCTGAGTCAACTACAAAAGTGTGATTGTTTGAGAAGGAGTTGCTCCACAGCACAGTCTCAGGGAGCTGATACAATTGTCAGACGCCTGTGAGAGTGCAGCCCAGGGCATCCCTAGAAGAGCCAGTATCCAGGGACACTGATCACTGAGCCCTGATGGCAGACCACCCAAGACAGTCAGCTGAACTAGTGCAGTGGGAGATCAAAGACAGGGAAGAGTAACTACAATAACTCAGATCCCAGATGCGGATTAGAAAGAGCATTGTTAGTGATGTGATTTCTATGAAGACAGGGAGAGAGGGGGAGGGGAGAGGGAAGAGAGAAGGGGGAGGAAGGGAGAGAGAAAGAGAGAGAGAAAAAAAGAGAATATGTACAAATGCTTAAAAAAACACAGAAAAATTCAAATTATTGTTTTAATCTGGATCACTCATTCTCTGTACCTTATCACAGATTCCAAAGAAACCTTGCTCCAAGTGTATGTCTGGTGGTGAAGTTTCTATCATAAAGTCAGCATGAAACATATATACAATTATTCTCCCAAATGATTGAAGGCAAATGGTAATTGTTTTGTTTTGATTTAATTAAAGAAATCATAGATGTATAACTACAAAGGAAAAAAATCAGCAGTCAAATTTAAATTTGCATCGTTCTAAGATGCTCCCCTCCCCATTCCCAAACCTACATATTATTGCTGCTGGGTTCTTAATTAGCATAACAGAATTTATCAGACTGTGTTCCTATGCCAATTTAATATTGTTCTAAATGCTGTAAGTCAGCATACTATGACAAAAAGAAAGGTACTCTTCCAGTGTGTAGTGATGAGACACAGTGAGAAGATTCCGGTGCAGTGCAAAGCCGGAGGCCTCCGTCGCTGTTGCTTAGCTCACGTGTAGTAGTTTTGATGACTCTCTTCTGAATGTGAATTCTTGTAGGAAATGAGCACTACACTGCTTTTATATTTTATGGATGTTCAAAAAGGCTGAATACATGTGATTCTGAAGCTATTAAAATTTTCCCTCTGTCACCATAGCAGTAAGAAAATTGCAATAGAAATGAACTCCTGGAACACAGCATCTGAAATAATGTGTCTCCATGTAGTCTAAAGTGTTAGCTGTATTTTAGATCTCATTTCTTGCATATGCCTTGGCAATTATGATTCCATGATTAAATAAGGAGCTTTTTGCTAGTTATATCTCACACTACCTAATACATTATATCTGGAAAGTATGCACAATATTCTGTTTCTGAGTAGGTCACACATCTGGTGAGAACCAGAGCAGGATACGATGTATTGTTAAGATCTTTTGCTTCTGAAATATTTGTGGCTCTTTTTTTATTTGTTAAGCAATCTGGAAAAATGCTTCTAAGTAATAATACCCAACAAAGTACTTTTTACATCGGCTTTAACGCACTTGATGTACCCTAATTATTTTTCTGAACAATTTAGAAACAGACTGTGAAACAACATATATCATGGAAAATTAAAGAAATGCTCTTATGTACATTTTTCTAGATGTCTGTTCTTTTGTATTTGATGTATTTTCAATCTGGGGAGAATTATGTAGTTATATAATTCTCATTCCTGGGAAATATTCTCTGTCACCAAGCAGTTAATAAAGAACAACTTGTAAGTCTTGTCTGTGTTAGTTATTTTCTACTGCATACCTGCTATTGCTTATTATATCATCCAGTGTTGTCAGGATAACTATTATAAATAAAAATCAATTATATAATGGCTAGTTATAGAATATTTACAACTGTATTATCTGAAAACTATGCCATTGTAGTTAGATATTTAAATATGTCTAAAAGCAAATTTCAAGTTTTCATGTAGTTTATATAGCTAATATGCATTCTTTTATTAACCATTTCTATCACATTACATTTGAATAGCTGAGAATTAGTCTTTTGTTCATTATAGATAATTGCATTCCTTTGGAAAAATTTAAATGCCCTTTTTTGAGACCTATAAAAGTTCCATAAGTAATTATTTGCTTAAAAAAGAATTACACTGATTTTATTTTTTTTGTTCTGTATTTTATTTCGGGAGAGGAAGGCTGTTTATCTTTCACTGTTCCACAATTTCCTTTAATACTCTGTATCCTTACTATATCTATCTATCTGTCCATCTGCCTGCCTTCCTGCCTGCCTGCCTGCCTATCTAACTACCTACCTACCTGTCTGTCTGTCCGTCCGTCCGCCCGCCCGCCCACCCACCCACCTACCTACCTACCTACCTACCTACCTACCTACCTACCTACCTACCTACCTGTCTTTCCGTCTGCCTGCCTACCTGTCTGTCTGTCCATCTGCCTGCCTGCTTGCATACTTACCTACCTACCCACCTACCTGTCTATCCGTCTGCCTGCCTGCTTGCATACCTACCTACCTACCTACCTACCTACCTATCTGTCTACCTGCCTACATGCCTTCCTATCTACCTATCTATCTGTCTGTCTACTATCTGTCTGTCTACCTACTTATCTACCTACCTGCCTGCCTGCCTATCTGTCTGTCTACCCACCTGTCTGCCTACCTACCTGTCCACCTACCTACCTATGAAAACCAAGTCTCTTGAAAATAACCATTCATACATTTGAAAGTAGTTTAAGACTACTACATCATGCCTCCAGGAATTTTCATTTACATCCTACCTAAAATATTTTGATGATGATTAATTTCTGGCCTACAGTGTGTAAAAATGATCGTGGGCAAGGAAAGGTTTGTTTTGAATTTGAGCACAAGAACTAGGGACCATTATTTCAATATTCTTAGTTATGAAACTTGTGTAGAGGATCAATAATTTGTCATTTTCATTTTTAAGACTATTATTTATATTTTCTTTGTTCTCATTCCTTCAAAATATGAAAATAATAATCAGTTTAATTTAATTTAATGCAGGTCTTATTTAAAAATTAACTTTTTGTATTAGTTTGACATTGTCATTTAGTTCTCCATTGCAAGGGTATATTAGGAAGGAGATGCTTATTGGCATGTTCATGAAACGCTTACTGACAGATTACTTCCTGTGGATCATGCCTTGCAAAATTCACTTTTATCAGGACAGACTCAACGTTATGTTTGGAATTTTGGAGGCACACTTGTTATTTGTAACTTTTCTAACAAAATATCTCATTTTAAGTTTTATTAAAAATCTTTTACCAGCTTAACAGAAAAAAATAAAAATTTTAACTCTGAAATTCAAGATGTTCTGTTCATTCTGACAGCATTCTCAAAAGACACATTCTCACTTTTTAACACTTTATATTCAGTAGAACTTACACCAGGGAAGATGGTGTTTTGAAACACAATGCTGTAAAACAAAGATACTTCTTTTAACAGAGAGAGCCTCTCACATTCTTTAGAATCCTTTTACCTATGTTCCCATCATCTCTGCATTAGACAGTTTGTCCATTCACGTGCTCTCTTCCTGTTATTACTCTCTGATAGGAAATAACCTGAGAACAACTTTTAGATAAAACGTATCATTAAATCTGATAGTACAAATGATAGTATGCTCCGATATGGTGGTGCTGAACGGAGCTGCTGCAGCACCTCAGCCACATTTCAGAAACTTTTCAATTCACTGAAGAGCTGGTATCTGCAAACACCTCTATATTATGACTTCATTTTATTAACTAATGTATGTTAAATGTACGCTTAATTTTCCTTGAAATGAGATCTTCATCTCATCTCAATGATAACAATATACTTTATAACTTTAAGTGTAGTGTGAATTCATTTCCTAACATTTTTATTACAGCCCAACTCTTCATTTTGAAAAATGTCTGTGTACACTGTGTTTGAGCCAAGCTCTCTGTCATTTTCTTCTACACTTCTCCAGTGATCCTTAGTCATGTTCCTGCAAACACTGACTGAGTGCTTTCTGCATGGTGGAGTACTTCCAGAAGCCACAGAAGCCGTTCAGAATGATTTTAACTCATGTATTGAGGGGTGCTTCTGAAATATTCATATGATGTGATTAACATGTCAATTTTTTGCTTTTCCAAAAAGTATTCTTATTTTTATTTATCTTCCAATATTTTATCATTCTTAAGAAGAAATGTTTAAAATAAATGATTTTGAGTGATCAAGAACTAACCTAAGAAATTAGAGTATGCATTTGCAATTGACGATGATACATTATTGTTTCCAGTTAGGAGAAATGTTGTTAAAAGAAAGTATAAGCTGCTTCCCTTCCAGCACAGGCAGCAGGTTTTAATGTTACATTTAAAATTGTGTAAAAGCAATTTTCCACTTAAAACAGTCTAACAGTGTTTTGACTTTCTTTTCGTGTCAAGGCATGCTCAAACTGAAGGTAATATTCTGTCACAAATAGCAGTCTTTTGTCTAGAAAATAGGAAGTGATTCCATTTATATAGTTTTAAAATTATGGGAGTCTGTACTCTGTATTCACAGCCTCCAAACGCCACTGTTCATTTATAGATGATCTCACTTTAGAAAAAACAATTGTAGTGTGGTTGTTATTTACTACTATAGTTGAAAAGTTTAAGGAATGTAAGCATAAACATTAATATGTGAAGATTAGAGTCCTTGTGTGTAAGTAAGTGAAGTGACTTAAAACTGTTTTAGTCTCTCCTTCAGGCTTTTAAAAGTGTGCACAGCTTGGATTTGTGCTGTGACTTATACTTCATCCTGAGCTACAGATCAAGATTAAACATGGGCTGGGGCATCTCTTATTTGGAGTGCTTTCACAGCAGGGGCTTAGATACAAGAACATTCTCTATTACTCTGACTCTTGCTTTCTCCCAGAATTCTTGGCAGGGCAAAAGCAGAGGGATCACGTTTGGTGCCTGTATAAAGCACCATAGCTCTGTGAACCATACTTTCAGTTTGGGTTCCCTTTAGATATATATGCATGCATATTTTCCTTTCACATCTGTATATACATAATAGATGGAGAATGATCAAGTGCCCAGAGTCTTTTGAAATAAAACATCAGTTGCACTAGTATCTGCCAGAGGCCAATGAGGAGAACTGCTGAGCATCTGTGCTTTGCAGGACAGGCGGCCTTCTTCTCTTGCCTACTGAAGATACATTTTCTTCCTGAACGAAGTCTGCTCATATTCCTGGCTTTCTGAAGTTCTTTGTCTCATCAGTTAAGAAACTTGCAGAGTGTTTTTGGTGTTAAGAGAAGTAGCAGATTATCTTATCAGTTCTTAGAGGCTAAAGTAAATCTTAATATAATGAACCCAATTTTAAGGCACTGAAATTTTAATTCAACATTAGCATATACAAAAATTTTGATATTTTGCCTCTTATTAGAGTTGAATTTATGGGATCAGCAGTTTTCTAAAATATCTCCTTAATATATCTTGTTATTTGAGTCACTTACCATTAACCCCATTTTACAGTTGTAGAAACTAAGTCTTAAGAGTGTTTATCAGGTTTTCCTAAAATGGCATAGAAAGGAAGGGCGAAGGGAAGGTGGAAGTACCAAACCCTCGGAATCCTATTCAGTCCATCTGCTTCACTCACCTCATAACTGTTTCTCTTTGTGTTTACAGTGAAGAAAATAGTAGTGATTTATCAGCTTAAAATGAGAAGAAAAGCATATATACAAATGTCATACAGAAATGTTTTATAGTTTTACAGCGGATGCTCTTTTGATTGGGTAGGCAAACACACATCTTAAAAGAAAGAAATAAGGGCGTGTAAAGCAGAGGAGACTTTCCTTCTTAGCTTGCTCTCCTGTCAGCTGATGTAGTAAATATTTGGTTTTTTTTCTTTATATCAGTTTCTCTTAGCCTGAATAATACAATAAAGAAACATAGGACTAATAGTCGTTTAAGACAGGTGACTAAAGTAGCCATAAGGAGTATAGTATTTAGGAAAATTGCAACATTTTTAATACTATTTTCTTTTATTCTGAAGTAAATCTAGGAACTAATGTAAATGTTTTTTTCTGTTTTTAGTTATATATAGCTGTATGTATATTATATATTTATCATATTTTGTAGCTAAATAAATATATAAAATTGTGTAGACGATACATACTTATTCTATTGTCACCTAGAAGGAAGAAGGTGAATTTATTTCAGAGTAATTAAAGAGAGAGTGGTGTTAATTTTTAGAAACTAATAGGCCATGAGATGGATAGATAAAATGCAACATAATACTAGACTTAATGGAGAAGAGAAGCCTTTCTGTGCAGAGAAATCTCAGCTAGAGTCTAAAGATTACTTCATTGTTCTCAAGTCGATGATCCACCTAATTAGAGTACACTTATTTTTAAATTTGTTTCTGTATATGCTAGACATTTAATTTAAATTATATTTACATTTTTCAAAAATATCGCTACTTTTACTTGTTCTAACATCATCTCCAACTTTTTCATTTTCCATTAGCTAGAAATTATCTTTGCATATCAGTAACATATACATTTGCCAATACATCTCTGTATGTGGCATTGCAATTTTAGAATAAATGGAGGCTGGGAACCTTAACCATTTATCTCCTTTCTGCTTAGTAGGTACTTTTGTGAATTCCTAAGTCATCTTTCATGATCATCTTCTAGTTCCTGATAATCTGTTTCCATTTTACATCATGGAGTTATTTTGTTTTGGTTTGTGGGGATGTATGTGTTGCAAAGATCAGGAGTAAAAAGACTTTCTACTGTATTCTTCTTCATGACATTAATGTCATACTCCAAAATAGGTACTGGAATTTAGTGGGTACCATAGCACTTCCCTTCCATAGAGGGACAGAACCTGTGTGAACATTCCAGAAATAAAATACCTTATATACTTGTAATCCAGCACTCAGGAGGCTGAGGTGGCAGAATATGGAGTTCTTAGCCTGTCTAGGCTGCATAATGAGAATTTGTCTTGGATTAATCAAAGCAAAACAAAACCAACCAACAAACAGAAAAATATCAAGAAACTAATGTGTGTTAAGTGGCATAATTTTAACTGTGGAACTAGAATTGAGTCAAATACAATTTTGTCTTTTCATTTTTTTATTCTCTTACCTGGTGTATTTATTGGGCTGTGCATCTGTCTAAACATCCCTCCCTTGAGACTTTTACTTCTTCATTGTCAGTGCTGTGAGTAATTCACCTGCATTCACATAGTTTTCTGCAGGAGGTACACAAGTGCTGTGTTCCACGATTAGAAATATGCCTAACCTTTTTGTTCTGCAACCTCAGCTTTTCCATTTCTTCCTCTTTCTCTTCCTCTTCCTCCTCCTCCTCTTCTTCTTTTTGGTTTTGTCTTTTATTTTTGAGAGAGACTCTCACAATGTCTCCTTGACTGGCCTCAGACTCACAGAGATCTTTTTGCCTCTGTCTCTAAAGTGTGGGTTCAAATGTGTGTGCCACAGTGGCCGGCCGTCTTTTCTATCTCTAAATGAGTTTGAAGTAAAGGATACATTTGGAGAATAAGGATTCTTTCTTACATATGTCTGCAGCAAATAGTGCATTTTAAGTGTCTAACTAAATATACAATCCACAATCTATTAATTATTATAATTTTAGAAGAAAATATATGGGTTTAAACTTTACAAAGAAACTTTTATATTTAAATGTTTTCATTTCTATTTTAAAAACTAATATATTTAAATTTTAAATTTACAGTCTATGTGTGTGTGTGTGAATGTAGAAAATTTGGACAAAACTGGAATGTTTATGGAGGACAGATGTTTGTCCTCAGTCTTTACCTTGTTTATGATAGGGTTTCTTGATTGTCACTGCATACACCAGGGTAGCTAGTCTCTGGGTACTGGGTATTCTAATGTTCCTGCACCGTTTCTTGTCTTAAGACTTGTAGGACTACATAATACTGGCTTCACCTGGCCTCTGGGGATAAAACTCTGATCTCAGGATTCTAGTAAGCTCTCTATCCACAGAGCAGTCCCTACAACCAGCTCATAAACTTTAGAACTCTGTCTCCTCTCCTCTCCTGTTCTCTTCTCTCCTCTCTCTCCTCCTCCCTTCCCCTCCTCTCCCTCCTCTTTACTCCTCCCTCCCTTCTCCTCTCTTATCCTCTCTAACCTTCTCCTATCCTTCCGGTTCCCCTCCATTCCCTTCTACTCTCCTCTTTTCTGCCCCCCCCCATTCTTTGAACAAAACTCAGGGTCTTTCACATTCTAGGAAAGCCCTTCCCACTGAGCTACATCCCCATCCTTATTCCAGAATTTTAGTTATGCTTTCTCTGTAGTGTCTAAGGAACAACTCTAAAATATTTCACATAATTGATATATTCTACTGCAAAGCATATAACCAGAAAAGATACTTTTCATTAACTGTTTTCCTGAGAATATAGGAGATGTTTCATCCTAGTTGAAGCAAGTCTCCTTAAAATACTCTGGGTGTGGCCAGCATCATTATCTGAAATATAAAACGTGTTCCCCAGTAGGCAGTCATTTTAGATAATATTTTTTGCATACCTGGTACCTGATACACACATATAATCTGTAAATTACCTTCAGCCTTGATAAAGGAATGAATATAACACTTAGCAACTATTATTTCTATTAGTTACGTGGTCAGGCTACGTGTTCACCTATGCATGCGCTTTTCTTGCCTCTTGAAGCAGTTCTGTCTTGGTCAGGAGCTACAAATTTTTAAAATGTTTCTGCCTTTATCTCCCCACACTCTGATCACTTTTTCTGAAGCCACTTACTCAAAAATCAAAGGAAAGACAAATATTACATGCTTTCTGTTATGTGAAATATAGTTGTATATATATTTTATATGGAATATATATATATATATATTATATGCATTACATAAAGCAGAAGAGGACTTTTTGGGTCAAGGAAGGAGGCCAGTGAAGAATGGGATGCAGATAAAAGAAGTAATGAGGAGGTGAATATGATCAAAATGCAATTATACACATGAATAAAATGTTATAATGAGGCCTATTTTTACACTAAAAAGTTGAAAATCGGCTTACCAAGAGAGTCCTTTAAAGGACAGCTGCTGAAGACAAAGCAGAGTCTGGTCAGGGCTTGGGTGACCTGTGCTCCATAGAAGGAGCAGTGAAGTGTGCTTCACAACTTTTATTTTATAGAGATACTGAAATACCATATCCACTTACTAAGTTTGTATGAAGATTTTACTTCTGGAAATTTGCTGTGTGACTAGAAATATGTGTACTAGAGATGTAGTATTTTCCACTTCACTGCCAGTAGTCCACTGGTCATTTGGCTCCTCTGTTATTCATTCAGTATCCTTTGAATGGTTCATCTTCAATCTGTGTTACTTTCAGCTGCAAACCGGCACGTAGGCCTCATTTTTGTTGGAGAAAAAAAATCATATGAGAAAATTTGCTAGTTTCATGTGACTGTTTTTGAGAGAAAATGTAATTATTTGGGTTTCTGTTGTATATTTGTGTGGTCTTTTTTTGATGGGTATGTATTTTAGTTCTTATACATTGTCAAATCATTTTAATTGTATAAAATATTTTACTTGATTATTTTATTGATATCTCATAAAAAAGAATCCTGGCTACTTTATCAACTGTAGTTGAAAATTTTACTTCAGTGATCATACAAGAATCTTTTACTCTCAGGTATCTAGAGTTAAAATACAGAAGTGCGAAGAAAATATTCCAATCTTTTGTGGACTAGTTTATAAAATATGAAATTACTCAAATATATAGATTTTTTCCCATCTGCAATGAAAAAGTTATGTGTGAATACTTATCAGAATTGCTGGTTTACTTTGAACAGTCATGTATGTTATAATTTGTGAGTTGCTGTATAGCCCAACTTGTATTCTTAACAGGTGCTAAAATCAGAGTTGACTTGTGGATATTGGCTGTAGGAATAACGGGGCCAGGCATACGGCATGGGTATTGACTGTAGAAATAACAGGACCAGGCATACAGGTGTGGATGTTGGCTGTAGGAATAACGGGGCCAGGAGTACGTTGTGGATAATGGATGTAGGACTAACAGTCAGGAATATGGCAAAGATTTTGCTTGACCAGCACTTGTGTGGGAATGGCCCTTAAATTGTCCTTTCGAAGGCCCCATGTTAGAGTCTTAATGTAGTGGTGTGACATCTGCAAGACTGGTCTGTTTGTGAAACTGACACTTGAACTGTACACTTGGTGACACTCGATTGAGATGTCTTTGGTGGGGGAGTAATTGATCATACTTTTGGAGCTACTTCTCCAAGCCACAGCTGAAAGAAAAACTATCTTTTTTTTTTTGAAGTGACATCTGAAATTCCTAAGTAATCTGCTACTCTCTCGAAGCTGCTGTCTTCACCCAACATTTTCTCAACAGACTTTGCAGAATATATTTAGATTTTAAACTCCTAGCCTTCCATTCTTTTTATGGCCTATGTAGGCTGTCAACAAACCTCTTGTACACAAATTCTGCTCTAATTTGATATGGGGAAGCGTGTAACCATGGAAACGTTCTTTGTACCCTATCTCAAGCCCTGGCTGCTGTATTTACCCTTTATAGACTAGAACAAATAATTTACATACTCACTGTTCAACTGTTTTTGTTTTTTACTAATTCTCAGTTAAATAACAAATATACGTCTAAAATACTTCTTCACAATGATAATGGTTTACCAAGCAACTGTTACTAGTATGACTTTTATTTAGATTAAAAAATAACATTTAGTGTAGCTTTTCTTTTACCATAGTAATTATCTTTGTGGCTTATCTGACAATGATTTACTTAGACTGTTCTGTCATGGAATAAAATAGAAGTGTCTATGCAAGAGTAAGTTAGTATTTTATGAATTCCCAATATATGTTATAAGTAAATGCATAGTTCTTATATTTATTATCTTTTCTACTACATTTAAAGTTCTCCTGACTGCAATACTTCATTTTTTCCATGAAATGCTTCCCAAACTGGTTTTCCAATCTTGTTTTGGGCTTACCCAAGTTAAGATTTAAAACACCCTTTACTAATTTTGTTAATTCTATGTATTTTGTTTCTCCAAGTATCATTAACTCTCACTGACTAAGAGCTCCTAACATCCTTAATTTGCCCATCCTAGTGTTGTTTTTCCAATGATAATAACTGCTTTATAGAAGTATCAAGCAAACCCTTATGTTTTCAGAGATATACCCAAGGTCATCAGTCTATATACCAGTGATTCTCCACCTGTTGGTTGTGACCACGGGGAAGTCAAATGTCCCTTTCACATATATCATCTAAGATTATCAGAAAACACAGATATTTACATTACAATTCATAGCAGTTGCAAAATTTCAGTTATGAAGTAGCAGAAAAATAATTTTATGGTTGGGGATCACCACAACATGAGGAACTACATTACAGGGTTGCATCATTAGGAAGATTGAGAGCTACGGTTATGTATGATCATAGGTTGTTCATGTTTAGATTCCAGGTCAACTGTCAATCTTCTGATGACTAATGCAGTGAACTTCTGCTCTAATCTTTATATTATACACACTTAACTCCCAAACATTTCAATGAAAGAAATACAAAGTCCTTAATCATAAATAATATATGTGAAATCCTGGAGGACTATTATAAGTAAAAACTTTTTCAATTTTTTGAGGTAGTATAGAATTTTGTAAGAACATTTATGTACATATTTTATATATGCTCTCTGTGAAAATGTCATGCTAATAAGTGGATAAAGTTCTTAGGTTTATTGACTTGAAGAAAATGAAGTCCTTTGATGCCTATTTTCCCAGGGGAGCACCGTCTGTTGTGTGGTGCTGTCTTGCTGTCTACCTGCACAGTCCTCTCCTCTTATGTATGCAGTTGGGACACCATGAACAACATGAATGTTTGCCTTTCTTTTTCATACTTTAATCTTTTTGGGTTTTCAGGATCTTGCCTTTTCTTATTTTTAATTCTTTGATTGAGATTATAATATAATCATTTCTTTCCCTTTCCTTTTTCTTTCTCTAAATCCTCCCTTGTACTCTTCTTTACTTTTTCAAATTTATACTTCTTTTTTCAATAATTGCTGTTACATACATATATGATGACATATGTACATGTATATTCCTAAACATAACCTGTTCAAGATGTATAACGTAGTGCATATATATTTTCAGGGCTGATCACTTTCTATTGGATAACTAGTTGGTGTGCTCTTCCCTGGGAAAGAATGTTTCTTCCATTTATGGCATTCCTAAATTACCTGTAGTTCTTTATTTCAGTCTGAGGCTTCATGGTCTTTCATCCAGTTTGGCATGTCTACTGATGTTGTCCTTGTTCAGCTCACCTTGCTGAGATGTTGTGGGTGGAGCTTCTGATATTAGTCAGAGACAGTCTTGCAGCAAACTCCTTAATTAATCCTGATCCAGAGGGCTCTTACAATATTTCTGCCCCCTCTTCCACAATTTTTCCTGAGCGTTAGGTGTGGAAGTTGTTTTATAGATTTATTTACTGGTGTTGGGCTCCACAATTCTATATTTTGATTTGTTGTGGTTTTCTGTAATGGTTTTTATCGCAAAGAGAAGTTTTCTTGATGAGGGTTGAGAATCACACTTTTTTTGTGGGTAGGATGACTGATACTTAGAATACAGTTAGCGGTTTATAAAGAGGTGGTTGTAAGTTCTCCTCCCAGACCCGGGATTTCATTAGCCCAGGGTAGTTATGTAGGTGTCCAGTTCCAGGCATGATTTTCCTCTTGTTGAGCATGCCTTACGTCCTTATCTTGAGTTGTTTGTACTGCCAAGATGTGTGCACTACTACTATTGTTGCATTTTGAGGTTATTATACCAGGCTGGTGTTGTGGTTTATAGATGGCAGGCTGGGTTGGTTTGTCCTTTACTTCTCTCCTTTGGAAGCTGCATGGCTCCTTCTGGTACCATGAAATCTAATTCTCAGAGGAAACTTTCAAGTGTGTTTTAGCTTAGGGCGCTGACTGTCTACCCTGGTATCTTCGGCAATAGGAACTTACCTCACTGTACATAGTTTTCTTAAATATCTGTTTACCTCTGTGCTAGAATTCAAATGGAACTTGAACAAAAGAAAGTAATCACTGTCTTCAAATGTGAAACTGCCCATAGAAAGTTGTCTACTATATTCTGACTAACTGTCCCGGCCCAGTTCTCTCACATCAGTTAAGAGAAGGAATAGTAAGGAACCAGAACTACTAAAGCTGTGGGTTCAGAAAGAAATTAAGCCAGAAAGAATGTAATAATTTCAGAATATTCAAGGACCAAGTGGTTCTTGGATAGAAGAACACTAATCAGTTTCAGGTCATTTGACCAGTACCATTACTCTTGTAAAATTTCTTTTTAAAGTATTGTAACAAAGTTTAGAATTTTCTTTTTAATTTATTTTTGAAACAGGGCTGACCTTGCTTACCCCAGCCTGGCTTTTACCTCACTGTGCAGCCTAGGATGACCTTGAGTTTCTAAGTCTCTGCTTTCTACCTCCTGAGTTCTGAGACTATGGGGAGGTGGTGCTATGCCCAGTTGGTGTGGTGCTTGGGATCATATGCTGAGAAAAACAGTCACCCACTGGGCTACATCCCCCACAGACTTTACTAGTAAAACCAGAATTTAATTGCATTTATTGTTGCTGAATTACACTGCTATTTTTACTGCTTTCTTTTACTTCTGCATCTGATAAGCACACATGAATGTTGTTATCTACATTTCTAGGATTACATTTGTCATTTCACTCTTCAGTTAATGATTGGTGATGTAACCTTCAGAATCTTAGTTTCCATTTATGTGTTATGTTGCTATCTTATTGTTGAAGGTATACTTTGCTTATCTTTTGTTTTTCACCTTAAGCTCCTTTAGATTTTATCCACACGAAGTGCTTTTGATAAATTAGAACGCACAAGACACTATTTTATTACAAAGTAATACTCATCATCATGTTACTTCCAATCTCATTCATATACTGATTCAGAAAATTATTTGGTTAATTGATGAATGAATGGATCTATAGAGGAGATGTTTATATTGGTTTGTTTTTCAAATCACTAAATATCTATCACTACCTAGCATTCATTAAAGTAATCACATCATCCTTTTGTCAATACCTGTATTTTCACTCATAGTTTCTTCCTGTTAGAGCGAATTAATATATCTAACAGTATGTATTGAATTCAGAAAATGTTTCTTTTTAGTTTTTTAAAAGATGTCTCCTTGTATATTCCATTAGAAACAAAAAGGGGCAAGTCAAGAATTATACCTATATCATTAAGATTATATTTAATGGCCTTTTTCTCTTCAACCTAGTAATAATAATGTAATGAAAGTATGCACAATCACAGTCTATACTGCAGTTCTGGAACTCACAATGCGACTTGCAGGAGAAGCAATTTAGTGAGCTGTCACACAATTTTATAGTGATTTCTGGAGGGGATTGGTTCGACAACTCTGTGCCCTAATTTATATCTTCACTTTCTGTTTGTGCCTTCAGTGAGAATCAAAGAGAAAGAACTGTGCCTGTAGTAGTTGAGCCGTACTCAGATGCAGTCTAGGAAAGCAAGGCTCGATCGTCAAAATACTTCTGTGGACTTCTGAACCCTCACCTCCTTCCTTCCATGAGTATGAGGGAGTGACCAGAAAACCAAAAGCTGTTTCAGCATGAATTTTTTTTCTTTCTAGGTAGAGCCTTGTAAAAGAATGACTGAAACTCCAAATATACCCATCTTTGATATAAGCTTGCATTCTAGCAAGTGGTTGTGTAGAGTTGGATTGTTGGCAATGAACTGCCTTTTTTAAAAAATGTTTTCAATACAGTATATTTGATAAATGTTTACCCAACCTCAATTCCTTCCAGATTTGCTGTATCTCCCTATCCACCCAACTTATTGCTCTCACTTTAACAAACAAAAATACCACAAAATCAATACAAGTGAAAAACATCAATAAGGAGGAAAAAAAGAAAGGCAAAACAAAGTCCACAACAACAACAACAACATAAAATTTAGAAGGTCTTTTTATTTTGGTCAACTTCCCCTGGACACTCCATTGGAGAAAACTGATCTTCCCTCTTTCTTTCTTTCTTTCTTTCTTTCTTTCTTTCTTTCTTTCTTTCTTTCTTTCTTTCTTTATTTATTTATCTATTCATCTATCTATCTATCTATCTATCTATCTATCTATCTATTTATTTATTCATTCATTCATTAAAAATTTCCATCTCCTCCCTTTTCTAATAGGTATCAATTAATAGCTTCTTATCTAAGGGTGGCACTTTGAATCACTTCTTTTTACTCAGATACTGATGCAGAGGCGACAAGAAGATTGTAGTTCCCAGAGGTGGTATTTTTATCCAAGGAAACACTGTCTTCCAGATCCAACAGGGTTAAAGCCCCTATGGATACAGAGACTGTGGCAGCTGCACAGAGCCTCCACATGTTCAAGGCAGAAAGATGAGTTGCTTTTATAGTTAATAAACACTGGGATTTATGATTATATTTTCTAAAATATTAATGACCCATGGAGTGACACATGATCATTACAGAGCCAAAAGGACTACCAGTCTATGTATGCTGTGGTATTTAAAATCAGGAAAAAAAATTTAAAATTATGAACCATATTTTACAACTCCCCCCCCAAAAAAAACAGTTAGTCAGTATTGGAACCAGCAAGTCTATGATTCCAGTTCTACCACTGTTTGCTATATTGATAGCTGTAAGATAAAGGTGGTTATCAAGAGTATCTTTATCTTGCAAGATTTTAGGAATAATGCATGCAAAATCCTTGAAGTTCCAATCATGTGGGCATTCAATAAATTTAAGCTGTTGCTATTGTTTATGATTTTTCATTCCTATGCCATGTATTAGGATTCTTGATGAGTACCCGTGACTTTCAGCATTTTTAGTGAATATGTAGTTGAAATTACTTAAGATAGCTTCCTTATTGTCCAAGAAGGAAGATTGCCAAATATATTTCTTTGGCATTATTTATACTACCTATAAAGACCATTGTCCGTTTACAGTCTGCCCACCACAGAGGACATTCATCACCAAGAAATCTACTTGCTAAGGCAAAGTAAGGCCCCAAAAAGAGAAAGTGTGGTAGTTTTAATAGGAATGGCTCCCTTAGACTCATGTGTTTGAATGTTTGGCCCATAGGGATTGGCACTACTTGTTGGAGTAGGTGTGAACTTGTTGGAGGAAGTGTGTCACTGAGGAGGTGGGCTTTGAGGTCTCATAAGCTCAAGCTACACCCAGTACGATACAAGTCTTTTTTTTTTTTTTTTTGCTAACTGTGAATCAAGATGTAGAACTCTTAATTCATTCTCCAGCACAATGTCTGCCTGCATGATGCCATGTCCTGCCATGACAATAATGGACTAAACCCCTGAAAATGTAATCTAGTCCCAGTTAAGTATTTTGCTTTATAAGAGTTTCCATGGTCATGGCGTCTTTTCACAGAAATAGAAATCCAAACTAAAACAAAAGATCAAGCCAAAACCAAAATGGAATATGTAAAAAGAAATATGTAAAATGAAAGATGACATAGAAGGAAAGAACCATGTAATGAGTTGACAAGTACCATAGGTAAGGTGGTGTATTATGTAAAATGGAAACAGTCATGCTTATGGTGGCCTGATTTAACACAGTGTTTCCAGCTGGAAACCCTCATGTAAGCAATGTTCACTAACGAAAATATCAAAAAGAAAAATGATCCTCAAACTATGGTAATAAAAACAAAGGTATTTGCAATAACCTGTGCTGAAGAGATAATATACTTTGTTTTGGTCTTCTTCTTCTTCTTCTTCTTCTTCTTCTTCTTCTTCTTCTTCTTCTTCTTCTTCTTCTTCTTCTTCTTCTTCTTCTTCTTCTTGTTCTGCTTCTGCTTCTGCTTCTGCTTTTCTGCGCTTCTTCTTCTTCTTCTTCTTCTTCTTCTTCTTCTTATTATTATTATTATTATTATTATTATTATTATTTTTCTGAGTAAAGACGTTGTCATGGACAGAGAATGGAGGATTGTACATTCAGCACCAGGAGCATGGCTTCCAGTGCTGCTCTCAGTCACAGTGCCTTCCAGTTACTGCAGGAACCCAGTACTTTATTCAACCTGACTCTGAGTCCTGGTGCATCAAGAAATGGAGGGGAAAAGATGCTTTTTCTTTCTTTTTTTCATTTTGAGCTATAAAGATCAAGGATATGAATGCCCATGGTACCATAAGAATTTCTTTTAGATCTATCACATGCCCTACCTGTTATTTGTTTTTTTGTTTGTTTAGATTGTCTTATCTTTTCTTGGTTTGTAATTAAGACTGAATTCCCAGTAGTAATAAAGATTCTAATAGGTGGCTTATCTCAGGAAAGCAAGGAAAACTAGTATCCTATCATATGAAGGTGACATTCAGGCCATGCTTCGACAGTAAAAGAAGCATGAGAATCTAAATTTAGACCCCCAGCACTGGACTGCATCAGAAACCACAGTTCTTGGACTGGGAAACATGGGGGAAGACAGGCCAGTCTTTGAGACTCATTGACAGCAGCCTGACCTAATCAATGAGCTTTTAAGTTTAGTAAAAGACCTTGCCTCATGATAGATCGGTAAGTAAGTAGGTAGGTAGATAGGTAGATATAGATATATAGATGGATAGATAAATGAAGGAACTAAGAAGATAGTGATAGAAGAAAGACAGATTCTAACATCCACCTGTGATTTGCACGTGAATGCATGTGTACATGAGTTTAAGATACTAACAACTACTTATACCACACATATAACACAACTAAATCCATACATATATGTATATACATAGACATGTATATCAAATATAGATAGATAGATAGATAGATAGATAGATAGATAGATAGATAGATAGATGGATAGATAGATGGATAGATAGATAGATAGATAGAACCTGATCTTCTGTCCTAAGTATCTGTCCTGAGAGTGGGTTTTCATAATTCTAAACTACTTTTAAGATTGAGAATTATGAGGCTAGGAAAGGTAACATGAGCTTATAATCCCAGCATTTAGGGTGCTGAGACAGAAGATTGCCTTGGGTTCTGAGGCCACCCTGATCTACAAACCAAATTCCTTGTCATCAAGAACTCATAAGACCTTATCTTAGAAGGAAGGAAGGAAGGAAGGAAGGAAGGAAGGAAGGAAGGAAGGAGCAAGCTTCTAAACTAAAAATTGGCAGAGGATGGGAAATTATGGGGTGTTGCAGGAAGACTACTTGTTCATTCCAGCCATCCAGAACCAAAATAATCACAGAGAACTATATTATTTAAATCACTTCTTGGCCCATTAGCTCTAGCTTCTTATTGACTAACTCTTACATCTTAATTTAACCCATCTCCATTAATCTGTGCATCACCACGAGGTCGTGGCCTGCCAGCAGAGTTTCAGCACATCTGTCTCTGGTGGAGGCTCCCTAGCATCTTTCTGACTCCTCCTTCTTTATCCCAGCATTTTGTTTAGTTTTCCCTGCCTACCTCTATTCCCTGCACAGGCCCAAGACAGTTTCTTTATTAACCAATGGTACTCACAGCATACAGAGGGGAATCCCACATCAATGGTGTGTGTTTTAGCATGAAGGTTTTTTGAGGGTTCTTTGCTTTGAAGAGATGCCATGACCACAGTAACTCTTCGGGATAAAAATATTTAATTGGGGCTGGCTTCGAGTTCAGAGGTTTATTCCACTGTCATCATAGTAGGAAGCTTGGTGGTGTGCGGGCAGAAACGGTGCCAACGAAAGAGCCAAGAGCTCTACAAGTAGATCAGGCATCTGGAAGGAGCCTGGGTTGAGTTTGAGCATCTAAATCTTAAAATCTTAAGAGTGAAAGACTTCCTCCAACAAGACCACATTTCTTTCTTTTTTTTTTTTTTTACATAGAAGGGAAAAGGAATCTTATTTATTTTTCTTGGTCATGTTTTAAATGCATCCAAAGGCAGGCTTTTTTGTTGCATTGGGTTTGTGAAGAACACATATAAAGTCACCCCCCGGCTGGCCCACAAAAGAGACTTTGAAACTGTGTGCTATAAGATACATGCTTTGCCTAACTCAGTAGCCACTTTACTCAACAGGTCATTAAAAGTCAATTCAGAGGATCTCTCATGCGATTAGGTCCACAACAGGTACTTTGCTGGTGATCCAGATCTTTAAGCCCCCAGGAACTCTGATTCTGTTCTGTGTGTCTTCCATTCCTCTAGGCTTCATCATCCATGTCCTTCTGACTCATTAAATCCAAATAACACTAGTGGTCGGTCTTGCCGCATCTTGAGTCTCCCTCCTTCGCGGTCCTGACTTCAAGACCACATTTCTTAATAGTGCTCCTCTGTACGAGCCTATTGGGGGACCACTTTCATTCAGTACATCACAATGGTTTAGTTGGTAAAGGTGCTGGCTGCAAAGCCTAATGACCTGAATTCAATCCTTAGGACAAACATGGTGGAAGGAGAGACCTGGCTCCTTCAAACTGACCTCTAATCTGTGAGTGCATGGTGTGGTATGTACACGTGCACATACAAATAATTAATAAAACAGTTTGTGTGGAACTTTATATAATTCTATCTTAATAAAACGATTAGTCTATTTGACCTATTAATTCATTAAATATAGAAATAAGAGAGAATAGGAAAATAAAAATTACAAATGTTTTTCTCCCATAAACTTTGCATGAATTCTTGTTTTTAAGCCCTTTTGTCTTATTTTTTGCTGTATGCCCCACCTGAGAAAATGAATTTTTAACACAGCTAACTGATGAATAAATGTTTATTTTGTACCATTAACTTATGATGTGGTTTGAGTCACAAAAAGCTTAAGAATCAGTTTACCTTTGAAAGTTTTTCTTTTCTTTTTGTCTCCCCCCCTTTTTTTCCAGGATCTCTTCATGTCACCCACGCTAATCCCAAACCTCCAACGTTCCTGCTTCAGCCTCCCAAGTATATGTGCTGGGATTATCAATACATACCTCAGTGATCAGCTTAAATTGTTTGCTTTTAATGAAGGCAATGATTTTTTCTTTGGGGCCTATTATATTAAGGACACTTCCGCCTGTTGACATTTGGGAGGCTGTATATTGATATATATTCAATATTTAATACAATATTATTGTATTTAATTTGCCTTGCTTTTTGTTTTGTTTTCTTTTTTTTACACTAAATGAGTTATTTGAGCTGTAGAAGACTTAAGATTTGGTGTCCTAAAATCCTTTTGGAATTTTGTTTCATTAGCATTCTGTAGAATATGAAAGCAGTATTTTCCAAGCAGGGTGATAACTTGTTTTATTGTTAGTGTGGTTTTGCTTTCTAAACAAACAATCAGCCAGTCCCCACAGCATTAGTATCCAGTGCAAACTGGGCTGCTGCCATTTAGCCTCACTTGTCATTTCCACTGAGAATCATGGAGAAATGAGAGTCTGCGTTCATTGAAATAATAGTTACCACAATTCCATTCTATGTTTCTTAAAATGAATTTCTTTTTTCCAGGGAAGTATTAATAATATCCTTAGGCCCTTGGCACATATCTCACATGTTAGTATGCTTTCTGCTTCTTTCTTGAGAATTATGACCACTAATTTTTTGTTTGTTAATTTGGTTTTGGGTTTTGACACATGTAGCCTTGGGTATTCTAGAATTTACTGTGTATAACAGGCTGGCCTCAGACTCACAGAGATCTTCTTGCTTCTGCTACATTAGAGCAGTGATTAAAGCTGTGTGCCACCATACCCACTGTCACTGTTTTTATATGACGGCAAGACAGTTATTTTAAGGTATCCATAATTATGTCTTCTTCAATCATCTACTTAGAGCTTATGAGACATAGATTTCTTGTTGAGTGATATTGGTACTATATTTTAAAACTTTTATCCTTTAAGAAACTGAGAAAAATTATAATGCATTATAACATTATTTATGTAATTTTTACAACTTCCTTTCTATTTTGTGTCAATAAAATGTTTAAAACTCCACCCTTTCTCATTTTATTCATTAATATTCCATAAATAAGAAAGTCTAAGCCTACCAAAATTTGAGGTGACTTGTGTACTTGAAATTTTATTGTCATCTTTCATCATTTTGACCCATTTAGTGAGGACTAGTGTGTCTCTGTGTGTTCCAGGGAGGGATGCAAGGTATAATTCAGAAAGTTACCCTGTTTGCTTGGTTGCTTCTGTGGCCGCACATACTTTTTTGAATTACATTTATGGATGTAGTTTTTCGTAAAACACATTATATTGTAATTTTTACTTTATGAATTTTATATTGTCATATCTTTGTGGCCATCCAATTATACAAGCATGTAATTTAGCACAAATATTTAGATGGATTTTATGTCCTTGATGTCAGAGTACATGCATCACTAGTTAGTTCTGTATTTAAATTTGGCTGAGTATAGCTCCTAGATAGCGATCAGATAGCCAACTGTATAGATGACAGACAGTTTACACTCCTGCAATGCCGAGTGTCATGGGTTTTGTTTTTCCAAATGCTGCTGCTTCCTTTTCACTCTTCTATTGATATCCACTTAGAAGACGTGGAGAGCAGAGAACACCTCTTACATAGCCATGATCAAAAATGAATGCTTGATGGCCTGAAGGTTGAAATAATTATCTCTGGTGGCCGTGCAGATCTCAGTGTCAAAGCTAAGAACCACGGGGCAGCTGAATTAAAGCATGAAAGCTGGCGTGAGCACAGACAAGTGCTCCAGGCTCTCTATTGCTGTTTGATACGGCGGCCCTTTGTGGGAAATCTTGTGGGTTTTTTTTTTTTTTTTTGGTTCGAAAGCAACTATGTGTGTCTAATCTCACATTTGCCTTTATCATTAGTTCCATTCCTGTGATATTTACAAAACTAGCAACATCACATGTATTTATGCTGATTTTTGAACTAGTGTTTCCGAAGCTTTCTTCTAATCTGCAGATAGGTGGCACCGTCCATACAGACTGGGAAAGCAGAGCTTCCCTGTTCACACCATTCCGTGCTGTAAATTAACCTGTCACTTTATTATTTGACAAGATCTTCATTTTTATTCATCAGGACTTGGGCCAGGATGGATGCATTTATGGCCATTTGCTCTGCGCAGCTCTCAGCTGAGTTTGTAGGTATTGTAAGTGAGATCCATTATCCCTGTTACAAGTGCACACAATGCAGATGCTGATCTGCGATGATGATGAGAAACCAGAGTCAGTAAAGACCACATAAGCCACTCTTGATGAAAAGATAAATGAATGCATAAATAACATGTGCTCCGCTCTGTTTGCTCAGATCAAGGATAGGTCCAGAACCTGGAGAATTCACCCTCCTTTGCTTTGCATTCAGTGGGCATTTCACTGTGTACAGAGGAGCTGAGAGACATTTCACTATATTCCTGAGCTCTGAAATGTTTGGGCACTTTATGTTTTTAATGTTTAGAAAAAGTCAAAAAGAAATGACAGAAGCATTTAGGGTTATTAAGAATTAATATGGTGCTTAAAAAGCCATGCATTCTTTAGATAATCCAAACATAATTCTTTAGGTAAATAAACTTGTTTCTATTGTGTTCTAATTATATAATAATGGAGATAAATTAGTAAATTGTGTTTATAATTGTATTCATAAAAACTAATGACATTTAAACAGGCATATGCATGATAACATAAGATGCGTGTTTAAAGGATGTATTTCATCTTTATACAACAGATGTATTTTAAAGTAGTCTATAAAATAGTTTAACTAAGGCGTAATTTTTTTGAAAATTGGCAGCCCAGCAGCAGACATGAATCTACACCTAAGATTATATGTGCTATAGTGTACTTGTCTACACAGATCGTAAGTCACATAAACTGTAGAAAGTTTATCTGCATTGCCCATAAGCAGTAAATATCTTGGAGAGGAGCCTCTGGTATTTTAATGGCTTTACATTTTCTGTGGGAAAATATGCTATATTGTAACTAAAAGAGTATAGTTTATTAAAAGTTGCCCAAACTATATTATACTATTTTTGTAATTTTCTCTTTCAATCTTTTTTATCTCTTTTTACATAAAATAGCAATTTTATTACTT